>NW_028182280.1:0-381000 GCF_964339955.1 Pipistrellus hanaki | reverse complement strand
TATGAATCCTATATTCTTTACTTAAAGGGGACTAGAGTGGTAAATGTGTGTTATACAAGGCAGAATACCATTGAAATAGAGAAAGAAACACGTTCGGCAGCTTTGGAAAGCCTTACACTTCACTGAAATGTAGTATTACACTCTATAACACAGTTGAGAGACAATGTTCCCGAGCTGCCTCATTACATAACAGTGTTTAGGAAGTTGTTTGATAAAGTGGGCAAAGCTTATACTTGGACCAGAAGGCAGAATATAGGAAACTAAGTGAAAACATGGATAATTCAGAGAAAATGACTGTAAATAGATGAGAACTTGTTTCGAACAGCTCAAAGAGATTCTCCAAGTCAGTTCTTAGTGTAGAAAAGGTAGCTAATGTCCGGGAAATCCTTAATTCTAGTTAAGATGACATGAAACACTGTATGAATCCTATATTCTTTACTTAAAGGAGACTAGAGTGGTAAATGTGTGTTATACAAGGCAGAATACCATTGAAATAGAGAGAGAAACACGTTCGGCAGCTTTGGAAAGCCTTACACTTCCCTGAAATGTAGGACTGCACTCTATAACACAGTTGAGAGACAATGTTCCCGAGCTGCCTCAGTACATAACGGTGTGTAGGAAGTTGTTTGATAAAGTGGGCAAAGCTTATACTTGGACCAGAAGGCAGAATATAGGAAACTAAGTGAAAACATGGATAATTCAGAGAAAATGACTGTAAATAGATGAGAACTTGTTTAGAACAGCTCAAAGAGATTCTCCAAGTCAGTTCTTAGTGTAGAAAAGGTAGCTAATGTCCGGGAAATCCTTAATTCGAGTTAAGATGACAAGAAACACTGTACGAATCCGATATTCTTTACTTAAAGGAGACTAGAGTGGTAAATGTGTGTTATACAAGGCAGAATACCATTGAAATAGAGAAAGAAACACGTTCGGCAGCTTTGGAAAGCCTTACACTTCACTGAAATGTAGTACTACACTCTATAACACAGTTGAGAGACAATGTTCCCGAGCTACCTCAGTACATAACAGTGTGTAGGAAGTTGTTTGATAAAGTGGGAAAAGCTTATACTTGGACCAGAAGGCAGAATATAGGAAACTAAATGAAAACATGGATAATTCAGAGAAAAGGACTGTAAACAGATCAGAACTTGTTTAGAACAGCTCAAAGAGATTCTCCAAGTCAGTTCTTAGAATAGAAAAGGTAGCTAAGATCCGGGAAATCCTTAATTCGAGTTAAGATGACATGAAACACTGTATGAATCCTATATTCTTTACTTAAAGGAGACTAGAGTGGTGAATGTGTGTTATACAAGGCAGAATACCATTGAAATAGAGAAAGAAACACGTTCGGCAGCTTTGGAAAGCCTTACACTTCACTGAAATGTAGTACTACACTCTATAACACAGTTGAGAGACAATGTTCCCGAGCTGTCTCAGTCCATAACAGTGTGTAGGAAGTTGTTTGATAAAGTGGGATAAGCTTATACTTGGACCAGAAGGCAGAATATAGGAAACTACATGATAACATGGATAATTCAGAGAAAATGACTGTAAACAGATGAGAACTTGTTTAGAACAGCTCAAAGAGATTCTCCAAGTCAGTTCTTAGTGTAGAAAAGGTAGCTAAGATCCGGGAAATCCTTAATTCCAGTTAAGATCCCATGAAACACTGTATGAATCCTATATTCTTTACTTAAAGCGGACTAGAGTGGTAAATGTGTGTTATACAAGGCAGAATACCATTGAAATAGAGAAAGAAACACGTTCGGCAGCTTTGGAAAGCCTTACACTTCACTGAAATGTAGTACTACACTCTATAACACAGTTGAGAGACAATGTTCCCGAGCTGCCTCAGTTCAGAACAGTGTGTAGGAAGTTGTTTGATAAAGTGGGCAAAGCTTATACTAGGGCCAGAAGGCAGAATATAGGAAACTAAGTGAAAACATGGATAATTCAGAGAAAATGACTGTAAACAGATGAGAACTTGTTTAGAACAGCTCAAAGAGATTCTCCAAGTCAGTTCTTATGTAGAAAAGGTAGCTAATATGCGAGAAATCCTTAATTCTAGTTAAGATGACATGAAACACTGTATGAATCTTATATTCTTTACTTAAAGGAGACTAGAGTGGTAAATGTGTGTTATACAAGGCAGAATACCATTGAAATAGCGAAAGAAACACGTTCGGCAGCTTTGGAAAGCCTTACACTTCACTGAAATGTAGTACTACACTCTATAACACAGTTGAGAGACAATGTTCCCGAGCTGCCTCAGTACATAACGGTGTGTAGGAAGTTGTTTGATAAATTGGGCAAAGCTTATACTTGGACCAGAAGGCAGAATATAGGAAACTACATGAAAACATGGATAATTCAGAGAAAAAGACTGTAAACAGATGAGAACTTGTTTAGAACAGCTCAAAGAGATTCTCCAGTCAGTTCTTAGTGTAGTAAAGGTAGCTAAGATCCGGGAAATCCTTAATTCGAGTTAAGATCACATGAAACACTGTATGAATCCTATATTCTTTACTTCAAGGAGACTAGAGTGGTAAATGTGTGTTATACAAGGCAGAATACAATTGAAATAGAGAAAGAAACAAGTTCGGCAGCTTTGGAAAGCCTTACACTTCACTGAAATGTAGTACTACACTCTATAACACAGTTGAGAGACAATGTTCCCGAGCTGCCTCAGTTCATAACAGTGTGTAGGAAGTTGTTTGATAAAGTGGGCAAAGCTTATACTTGGACCAGAAGGCCAAATATAGGAAACTACATGAAAACAAGGATAATTCAGAGAAAATGACTGTAAACAGATGAGAACTTGTTTAGAACAGCTCAAAGAGATTCTCCAGTCAGTTCTTAGTGTAGTAAAGGTAGCTAAGATCCGGGAAATCCTTAATTCGATTTAAGATCACATGAAACACTGTATGAATCCTATATTCTTTACTTCAAGGAGACTAGAGTGGTAAATGTGTGTTATACAAGGCAGAATACAATTGAAATAGAGAAAGAAACACGTTCGGCAGCTTTGGAAAGCCTTACACTTCACTGAAATGTAGTACTGCACTCTATAACACAGTTGTGAGACAATGTTCCTGAGCTGCCTCAGTACATAACGGTGTGTACGAAGTTGTTTGATAAAGTGGGCAAAGCTTATACTTGGACCAGAAGGCAGGATATAGGAAACTACATGAAAACATGGATAATTCAGAGAAAAAGACTGTAAACAGATGAGAACTTGTTTAGAACAGCTCAAAGAGATTCTCCAGTCAGTTCTTAGTGTAGTAAATGTAGCTAAGATCCGGGAAATCCTTAATTAGAGTTAAGATCACATGAAACACTGTATGAATCCTATATTCTTTACTTCAAGGAGACTAGAGTGGTGAGTGTGTGTTATACAAGGCATAATACCATTGAAATAGAGAAAGAAACACGTTCAGCAGCTTTGGAAAGCCTTACACTTCACTGAAATGTAGTACTACACTCTATAACAAAGTTGAGAAACAATGTTCCCGAGATGGCTCAGTTCATAACAGTGTGTAGGAAGTTGTTTGATAAAGTGGGCAAAGCTTATACTTGGACCAGAAGGCAGAATATAGGAAACTAAGTGAAAACATGGATAATTCAGAGAAAATGACTGTAAACAGATGAAAACTTGTTTAGAACAGCTCAAAGAGATTCTCCGGTCAGTTCTTAGTGCAGTAAAGGTGTCTTAGATCAGGGAAATCCTTAATTCGAGTTAAGATCACATGAAACACTGTATGAATCCTATATTATTTACTTAAAGGAGATTAGAGTGGTAAATGTGTGTTATACAAGGCAGAATACAATTGAAATTGAGAAAGAAACACGTTCGGCAGCTTTGGAAAGCCTTACACTTCACTGAAATGTAGTACTACACTCTATAACGCAGTTGAGAGACAATGTTCCCGAGCTGCCTCAGTTCAGAACAGTGTGTAGGAAGTTGTTTGATAAAGTGGGCAAAGCTTATACTTGGACCAGAAGGCAGAATATAGGAAACTACATTAAAACATGGATAATTCAGAGAAAATGACTGTAAACAGATGAAAACTTGTTTAGAACAGCTCAAATAGATTCTCCGGTCAGTTTTTAGTGTAGAAAAGGTAGCTAAGATCCGGTAAATCCTTAATTCGAGTTAAGATCACATGAAACACTGTATGAATCCTATATTCTTTACTTAAAGGAGACTAGAGTGGTAAATGTGTGTTATACAAGGCAGAATACCATTGAAATAGAGAAAGAAACACGTTCGGCAGCTTTGGAAAGCCTTACACTTCACTGAAATGTAGTACTACACTCTATAACACAGTTGAGAGACAATGTTCCCGAGCTGCCTCAGTTCATAACAGTGTGTAGGAAGTTGGTTGATAAAGTGGGCAAAGCTTATACTTGGACCAGAAGGCAGAATATAGGAAACTACATGATAACATGGATAATTCAGAGAAAATGACTGTAAACAGATGATAACTTGTTTAGAACAGCTCAAAGAGATTCTCCAAGTCAGTTCTTAGTGTAGAAAAGGTAGCTAAGATCCGGGAAATCCTTAATTCGAGTTAAGATCCCATGAAACACTGTATGAATCCTATATTCTTTACTTAACGGGGACTAGAGTGGTAAATGTGTGTTATACAAGGCAGAATACCATTGAAATAGAGAAAGAAACACGTTCGGCCGCTTTGGAAAGCCTTACACTTCACTGAAATGTAGTACTACACTCTATAACACAGTTGAGAGACAATGTTCCCGAGCTGCCTCAGTACATAACAGTGTGTAGGAAGTTGTTTGATAAAGTGGGCAAAGCTTATACTTGGACCAGAAGGCAGAATATAGGAAACTAAGTGAAAACATGGATAATTCAGAGAAAATGACTGTAAACAGATGAGAACTTGTTTAGAACAGCTCAAAGAGATTCTCCGGTCAGTTCTTAGTGGAGTAAAGGTGGCTAAGATCCGGGAAATCCTTAATTCGAGTTAAGATCACATGAAACACTGTATGAATCCTATATTATTTACTTAAAGGGGACTAGAGTGGTAAATGTGTGTTATACAAGGCAGAATACCATTGAAATAGAGAAAGAAACACGTTCGGCCGCTTTGGAAAGCCTTACACTTCACTGAAATGTAGTACTACACTCTATAACACAGTTGAGAGACAATGTTCCCGAGCTGCCTCAGTACATAACAGTGTGTAGGAAGTTGTTTGATGAAGTGGGCAAAGCTTATACTTGGACCAGAAGGCAGAATATAGGAAACTAAGTGAAAACATGGATAATTCAGAGAAAATGACTGTAAACAGATGAGAACTTGTTTAGAACAGCTCAAAGAGATTCTCCAAGTCAGTTCTTAGTGTAGAAAAGGTAGCTAATGTCCGGGAAATCCTTAATTCGAGTTAAGATGACATGAAAAACTGTATGAATCCTATATTCTTTACTTAAAGGAGACTAGAGTGGTAAATGTGTGTTATACAAGGCAGAATACAATTGAAATAGAGAAAGAAACACGTTCGGCAGCTTTGGAAAGCCTTACACTTCACTGAAATGTAGTACTGCACTCTATAACACAGTTGAGAGACAATGTTCCTGAGCTGCCTCAGTACATAAGGGTGTGTAGGAAGTTGTTTGATAAAGTGGGCAAAGCTTATACTTGGACCAGAAGGCAGAATATAGGAAACTACATGAAAACATGGATAATTCAGAGAAAAAGACTGTAAACAGATGAGAACTTGTTTAGAACAGCTCAAAGAGATTCTCCAGTCAGTTCTTAGTGTAGTAAAGGTAGCTAAGATCCGGGAAATCCTTAATTCGAGTTAAGATCACATGAAACACTGTATGAATCCTATATTCTTTACTTCAAGGAGACTAGAGTGGTGAGTGTGTGTTATACAAGGCAGAATACCATTGAAATAGAGAAAGAAACACGTTCGGCCACTTTGGAAAGCCTTACACTTCACTGAAATGTAGTACTACACTCTATAACACAGTTGAGAGACAATGTTCCCGAGCTGCCTCAGTACATAACAGTGTGTAGGAAGTTGTTTGATGAAGTGGGCAAAGCTTATACTTGGACCAGAAGGCAGAATATAGGAAACTAAGTGAAAACATGGATAATTCAGAGAAAATGACTGTAAACAGATGAGAACTTGTTTAGAACAGCTCAAAGAGATTCTCCAAGTCAGTCCTTAGTGTAGAAAAGGTAGCTAATGTCCGGGAAATCCTTAATTCGAGTTAAGATGACATGAAACACTGTATGAATCCTATATTCTTTACTTAAAGGAGACTAGAGTGGTAAATGTGTGTTATACAAGGCAGAATACAATTGAAATAGAGAAAGAAACACGTTCGGCAGCTTTGAAAAGCCTTACACTTCACTGAAATGTAGTACTGCACTCTATAACACAGTTGTGAGACAATGTTCCTGAGCTGCCTCAGTACATAACGGTGTGTACAAAGTTGTTTGATAAAGTGGGCAAAGCTTATACTTGGACCAGAAGGCAGAATATAGGAAACTACATGAAAACATGGATAATTCAGAGAAAAAGACTGTAAACAGATGAAAACTTGTTTAGAACAGCTCAAAGAGATTCTCCAGTCAGTTCTTAGTGTAGTAAAGGTAGCTAAGATCCGGGAAATCCTTAATTCGAGTTAAGATCACATGAAACACTGTATGAATCCTATATTCTTTACTTCAAGGAGACTAGAGTGGTGAGTGTGTGTTATACAAGGCATAATACCATTGAAATAGAGAAAGAAACACGTTCAGCAGCTTTGGAAAGCCTTACACTTCACTGAAATGTAGTACTACACTCTATAACAAAGTTGAGAGACAATGTTCCCGAGCTGCCTCAGTTCATAACAGTGTGTAGGAAGTTGTTTGATAAAGTGGGCAAAGCTTATACTTGGACCAGAAGGCAGAATATAGGAAACTAAGTGAAAACATGGATAATTCAGAGAAAATGACTGTAAACAGATGAGAACTTGTTTAGAACAGCTCAAAGAGATTCTCCGGTCAGTTCTTAGTGCAGTAAAGGTGGCTTAGATCCGGGAAATCCTTAATTCGAGTTAAGATCACATGAAACACTGTATGAATCCTATATTATTTACTTAAAGGAGATAGAGTGGTTAATGTGTGTTATACAAGGCAGAATACAATTGAAATAGAGAAAGAAACACGTTCGGCAGCTTTGGAAAGCCTTACACTTCACTGAAATGTAGTACTACACTCTATAACGCAGTTGAGAGACAATGTTCCCGAGCTGCCTCAGTTCAGAACAGTGTGTAGGAAGTTGTTTGATAAAGTGGGCAAAGCTTATACTTGGACCAGAAGGCAGAATATAGGAAACTACATTAAAACATGGATAATTCAGGGAAAATGACTGTAAACAGATGAAAACTTGTTTAGAACAGCTCAAATAGATTCTCCGGTCAGTTTTTAGTGTAGAAAAGGTAGCTAAGATACGGTAAATCCTTAATTCGAGTTAAGATCACATGAAACACTGTATGAATCCTATATTCTTTACTTAAAGGAGACTAGAGTGGTAAATGTGTGTTATACAAGGCAGAATACCATTGAAATAGAGAAAGAAACACGTTCGGCAGCTTTGGAAAGCCTTACACTTCACTGAAATGTAGTACTACACTCTATAACACAGTTGAGAGACAATGTTCCCGAGCTGCCTCAGTTCATAACAGTGTGTAGGAAGTTGGTTGATAAAGTGGGCAAAGCTTATACTTGGACCAGAAGGCAGAATATAGGAAACTACATGATAACATGGATAATTCAGAGAAAATGACTGTAAACAGATGATAACTTGTTTAGAACAGCTCAAAGAGATTCTCCAAGTCAGTTCTTAGTGTAGAAAAGGTAGCTAAGATCCGGGAAATCCTTAATTCGAGTTAAGATCACATGAAACACTGTATGAATCCTATATTCTTTACTTAAAGGAGACTAGAGTGGTAAATGTGTGTTATACAAGGCAGAATACCATTGAAATAGAGAAAGAAACACGTTCGGCAGCTTTGGAAAGCCTTACACTTCACTGAAATGTAGTACTACACTCTATAACGCAGTTGAGAGACAATGTTCCCGAGCTGCCTCAGTTCAGAACAGTGTGTAGGAAGTTGTTTGATAAAGTGGGCAAAGCTTATACTTGGACCAGAAGGCAGAATATAGGAAACTACATTAAAACATGCATAATTCAGAGAAAATGACTGTAAACAGATGAAAACTTGTTTAGAACAGCTCAAATAGATTCTCCGGTCAGTTTCTAGTGTAGAAAAGGTACCTAAGATCCGGTAAATCCTTAATTCGATTTAAGATCACATGAAACACTGTATGAATCCTATATTCTTTACTTAAAGGGGACTAGAGTGGTAAATGTGTGTTATACAAGGCAGAATACCATTGCAATAGAGAAAGAAACACGTTCGGCAGCTTTGGAAAGCCTTACACTTCACTGAAATGTAGTACTACACTCTATAACACAGTTGAGAGACAATGTTCCCGAGCTGCCTCAGTCCATAACAGTGTGTAGGAAGTTGTTTGATAAAGTGGGCAAAGCTTATACTTGGACCAGAAGGCAGAATATAGGAAACAAATTGATAACATGGATAATTCAGAGAAAATGACTGTAAACAGATGATAACTTGTTTAGAACAGCTCAAAGAGATTCTCCAAGTCAGTTCTTAGTGTAGAAAAGGTAGCTAAGATCCGGGAAATCCTTAATTCGAGTTAAGATCCCATGAAACACTGTATGAATCCTATATTCTTAACTTAAACCGGACTAGAGTGGTAAATGTGTGTTATACAAGGCAGAATACCATTGAAATATTGAAAGAAACACGTTCGGCAGCTTTGGAAAGCCTTACACTTCACTGAAATGTAGTACTACACTCTATAACACAGTTGAGAGACAATGTTCCCGATCTGCCTCAGTTCATAACAGTGTGAAGGAAGTTGTTTGCTAAAGTGGGCAAAGCTTATACTTGGACCAGAAAACTGAATGTAGGAAACTACATGAAAACATGGATAATTCAGAGAAAATGACTGTAAACAGATGAGAACTTGTTTAGAACAGCTCAAAGAGATTCTCCGGTCAGTTCTTAGTGCAGTAAAGGTTGCTTAGATCCGGGAAATCCTTAATTCGAGTTAAGATCCCATGAAACACTGTATGAATCCTATATTATTTACTTAAAGGAGACTAGAGTGGTAAATGTGTGTTATACAAGGCAGAATACCATTGAAATAGAGAAAGAAACACGTTCGGCAGCTTTGGAAAGCTTTACACTTCACTGAAATGTAGTACTACACTCTATAACACAGTTGAGAGACAATGTTCCCGAGCTGCCTCAGTCCATAACAGTGTGTAGGAAGTTGTTTGATAAAGTGGGCAAAGCTTATACTTGGACCAGAAGGCAGAATATAGGAAACTACATTAAAACATGGATAATTCAGAGAAAATGACTGTAAACAGATGAAAACTTGTTTAGAACAGCTCAAATAGATTCTCCGGTCAGTTTTTAGTGTAGAAAAGGTAGCTAAGATCCGGTAAATCCTTAATTCGAGTTAAGATCACATGAAACACTGTATGAATCCCATATTCTTTACTTAAAGGAGACTAGAGTGGTAAATGTGTGTTATACAAGGCAGAATACCATTGAAATAGAGAAAGAAACACGTTCGGCAGCTTTGGAAAGCCTTACACTTCACTGAAATGTAGTACTACACTCTATAACACAGTTGAGAGACAATGTTCCCGAGCTGCCTCAGTTCATAACAGTGTGTAGGAAGTTGGTTGATAAAGTGGGCAAAGCTTATACTTGGACCAGAAGGCAGAATATAGGAAACTACATGATAACATGGATAATTCAGAGAAAATGACTGTAAACAGATGAGAACTTGTTTAGAACAGCTCAAAGAGATTCTCCAAGTCAGTTCTTAGTGTAGAAAAGGTAGCTAAGATCCGGGAAATCCTTAATTCGAGTTAAGATCCCATGAAACACTGTATGAATCCTATATTCTTTACTTAACGGGGACTAGAGTGGTAAATGTGTGTTATACAAGGCAGAATACCATTGAAATAGAGAAAGAAACACGTTCGGCCGCTTTGGAAAGCCTTACACTTCACTGAAATGTAGTACTACACTCTATAACACAGTTGAGAGACAATGTTCCCGAGCTGCCTCAGTACATAACAGTGTGTAGGAAGTTGTTTGATAAAGTGGGCAAAGCTTATACTTGGACCAGAAGGCAGAATATAGGAAACTAAGTGAAAACATGGATAATTCAGAGAAAATGACTGTAAACAGATGAGAACTTGTTTAGAACAGCTCAAAGAGATTCTCCGGTCAGTTCTTAGTGGAGTAAAGGTGGCTAAGATCCGGGAAATCCTTAATTCGAGTTAAGATCACATGAAACACTGTATGAATCCTATATTATTTACTTAAAGGGGACTAGAGTGGTAAATGTGTGTTATACAAGGCAGAATACCATTGAAATAGAGAAAGAAACACGTTCGGCCGCTTTGGAAAGCCTTACACTTCACTGAAATGTAGTACTACACTCTATAACACAGTTGAGAGACAATGTTCCCGAGCTGCCTTAGTACATAACAGTGTGTAGGAAGTTGTTTGATGAAGTGGGCAAAGCTTATACTTGGACCAGAAGGCAGAATATAGGAAACTAAGTGAAAACATGGATAATTCAGAGAAAATGACTGTAAACAGATGAGAACTTGTTTAGAACAGCTCAAAGAGATTCTCCAAGTCAGTTCTTAGTGTAGAAAAGGTAGCTAATGTCCGGGAAATCCTTAATTCGAGTTAAGATGACATGAAACACTGTATGAATCCTATATTCTTTACTTAAAGGAGACTAGAGTGGTAAATGTGTGTTATACAAGGCAGAATACAATTGAAATAGAGAAAGAAACACGTTCGGCAGCTTTGAAAAGCCTTACACTTCACTGAAATGTAGTACTGCACTCTATAACACAGTTGTGAGACAATGTTCCTGAGCTGCCTCAGTACATAACGGTGTGTACAAAGTTGTTTGATAAAGTGGGCAAAGCTTATACTTGGACCAGAAGGCAGAATATAGGAAACTACATGAAAACATGGATAATTCAGAGAAAAAGACTGTAAACAGATGAAAACTTGTTTAGAACAGCTCAAAGAGATTCTCCAGTCAGTTCTTAGTGTAGTAAAGGTAGCTAAGATCCGGGAAATCCTTAATTCGAGTTAAGATCACATGAAACACTGTATGAATCCTATATTCTTTACTTCAAGGAGACTAGAGTGGTGAGTGTGTGTTATACAAGGCATAATACCATTGAAATAGAGAAAGAAACACGTTCAGCAGCTTTGGAAAGCCTTACACTTCACTGAAATGTAGTACTACACTCTATAACAAAGTTGAGAGACAATGTTCCCGAGCTGCCTCAGTTCATAACAGTGTGTAGGAAGTTGTTTGATAAAGTGGGCAAAGCTTATACTTGGACCAGAAGGCAGAATATAGGAAACTAAGTGAAAACATGGATAATTCAGAGAAAATGACTGTAAACAGATGAGAACTTGTTTAGAACAGCTCAAAGAGATTCTCCGGTCAGTTCTTAGTGCAGTAAAGGTGGCTTAGATCCGGGAAATCCTTAATTCGAGTTAAGATCACATGAAACACTGTATGAATCCTATATTATTTACTTAAAGGAGATAGAGTGGTTAATGTGTGTTATACAAGGCAGAATACAATTGAAATAGAGAAAGAAACACGTTCGGCAGCTTTGGAAAGCCTTACACTTCACTGAAATGTAGTACTACACTCTATAACGCAGTTGAGAGACAATGTTCCCGAGCTGCCTCAGTTCAGAACAGTGTGTAGGAAGTTGTTTGATAAAGTGGGCAAAGCTTATACTTGGACCAGAAGGCAGAATATAGGAAACTACATTAAAACATGGATAATTCAGGGAAAATGACTGTAAACAGATGAAAACTTGTTTAGAACAGCTCAAATAGATTCTCCGGTCAGTTTTTAGTGTAGAAAAGGTAGCTAAGATACGGTAAATCCTTAATTCGAGTTAAGATCACATGAAACACTGTATGAATCCTATATTCTTTACTTAAAGGAGACTAGAGTGGTAAATGTGTGTTATACAAGGCAGAATACCATTGAAATAGAGAAAGAAACACGTTCGGCAGCTTTGGAAAGCCTTACACTTCACTGAAATGTAGTACTACACTCTATAACACAGTTGAGAGACAATGTTCCCGAGCTGCCTCAGTTCATAACAGTGTGTAGGAAGTTGGTTGATAAAGTGGGCAAAGCTTATACTTGGACCAGAAGGCAGAATATAGGAAACTACATGATAACATGGATAATTCAGAGAAAATGACTGTAAACAGATGATAACTTGTTTAGAACAGCTCAAAGAGATTCTCCAAGTCAGTTCTTAGTGTAGAAAAGGTAGCTAAGATCCGGGAAATCCTTAATTCGAGTTAAGATCACATGAAACACTGTATGAATCCTATATTCTTTACTTAAAGGAGACTAGAGTGGTAAATGTGTGTTATACAAGGCAGAATACCATTGAAATAGAGAAAGAAACACGTTCGGCAGCTTTGGAAAGCCTTACACTTCACTGAAATGTAGTACTACACTCTATAACGCAGTTGAGAGACAATGTTCCCGAGCTGCCTCAGTTCAGAACAGTGTGTAGGAAGTTGTTTGATAAAGTGGGCAAAGCTTATACTTGGACCAGAAGGCAGAATATAGGAAACTACATTAAAACATGCATAATTCAGAGAAAATGACTGTAAACAGATGAAAACTTGTTTAGAACAGCTCAAATAGATTCTCCGGTCAGTTTCTAGTGTAGAAAAGGTACCTAAGATCCGGTAAATCCTTAATTCGATTTAAGATCACATGAAACACTGTATGAATCCTATATTCTTTACTTAAAGGGGACTAGAGTGGTAAATGTGTGTTATACAAGGCAGAATACCATTGCAATAGAGAAAGAAACACGTTCGGCAGCTTTGGAAAGCCTTACACTTCACTGAAATGTAGTACTACACTCTATAACACAGTTGAGAGACAATGTTCCCGAGCTGCCTCAGTCCATAACAGTGTGTAGGAAGTTGTTTGATAAAGTGGGCAAAGCTTATACTTGGACCAGAAGGCAGAATATAGGAAACAAATTGATAACATGGATAATTCAGAGAAAATGACTGTAAACAGATGATAACTTGTTTAGAACAGCTCAAAGAGATTCTCCAAGTCAGTTCTTAGTGTAGAAAAGGTAGCTAAGATCCGGGAAATCCTTAATTCGAGTTAAGATCCCATGAAACACTGTATGAATCCTATATTCTTAACTTAAACCGGACTAGAGTGGTAAATGTGTGTTATACAAGGCAGAATACCATTGAAATATTGAAAGAAACACGTTCGGCAGCTTTGGAAAGCCTTACACTTCACTGAAATGTAGTACTACACTCTATAACACAGTTGAGAGACAATGTTCCCGATCTGCCTCAGTTCATAACAGTGTGAAGGAAGTTGTTTGCTAAAGTGGGCAAAGCTTATACTTGGACCAGAAAACTGAATGTAGGAAACTACATGAAAACATGGATAATTCAGAGAAAATGACTGTAAACAGATGAGAACTTGTTTAGAACAGCTCAAAGAGATTCTCCGGTCAGTTCTTAGTGCAGTAAAGGTTGCTTAGATCCGGGAAATCCTTAATTCGAGTTAAGATCCCATGAAACACTGTATGAATCCTATATTATTTACTTAAAGGAGACTAGAGTGGTAAATGTGTGTTATACAAGGCAGAATACCATTGAAATAGAGAAAGAAACACGTTCGGCAGCTTTGGAAAGCTTTACACTTCACTGAAATGTAGTACTACACTCTATAACACAGTTGAGAGACAATGTTCCCGAGCTGCCTCAGTCCATAACAGTGTGTAGGAAGTTGTTTGATAAAGTGGGCAAAGCTTATACTTGGACCAGAAGGCAGAATATAGGAAACTACATTAAAACATGGATAATTCAGAGAAAATGACTGTAAACAGATGAAAACTTGTTTAGAACAGCTCAAATAGATTCTCCGGTCAGTTTTTAGTGTAGAAAAGGTAGCTAAGATCCGGTAAATCCTTAATTCGAGTTAAGATCACATGAAACACTGTATGAATCCCATATTCTTTACTTAAAGGAGACTAGAGTGGTAAATGTGTGTTATACAAGGCAGAATACCATTGAAATAGAGAAAGAAACACATTCGGCAGCTTTGGAAAGCCTTACACTTCACTGAAATGTAGTACTACACTCTATAACACAGTTGAGAGACAATGTTCCCGAGCTGCCTCAGTTCATAACAGTGTGTAGGAAGTTGGTTGATAAAGTGGGCAAAGCTTATACTTGGACCAGAAGGCAGAATATAGGAAACTACATGATAACATGGATAATTCAGAGAAAATGACTGTAAACAGATGAGAACTTGTTTAGAACAGCTCAAAGAGATTCTCCAAGTCAGTTCTTAGTGTAGAAAAGGTAGCTAAGATCCGGGAAATCCTTAATTCGAGTTAAGATCCCATGAAACACTGTATGAATCCTATATTCTTTACTTAACGGGGACTAGAGTGGTAAATGTGTGTTATACAAGGCAGAATACCATTGAAATAGAGAAAGAAACACGTTCGGCCGCTTTGGAAAGCCTTACACTTCACTGAAATGTAGTACTACACTCTATAACACAGTTGAGAGACAATGTTCCCGAGCTGCCTCAGTACATAACAGTGTGTAGGAAGTTGTTTGATAAAGTGGGCAAAGCTTATACTTGGACCAGAAGGCAGAATATAGGAAACTAAGTGAAAACATGGATAATTCAGAGAAAATGACTGTAAACAGATGAGAACTTGTTTAGAACAGCTCAAAGAGATTCTCCGGTCAGTTCTTAGTGGAGTAAAGGTGGCTAAGATCCGGGAAATCCTTAATTCGAGTTAAGATCACATGAAACACTGTATGAATCCTATATTATTTACTTAAAGGGGACTAGAGTGGTAAATGTGTGTTATACAAGGCAGAATACCATTGAAATAGAGAAAGAAACACGTTCGGCCGCTTTGGAAAGCCTTACACTTCACTGAAATGTAGTACTACACTCTATAACACAGTTGAGAGACAATGTTCCCGAGCTGCCTCAGTACATAACAGTGTGTAGGAAGTTGTTTGATGAAGTGGGCAAAGCTTATACTTGGACCAGAAGGCAGAATATAGGAAACTAAGTGAAAACATGGATAATTCAGAGAAAATGACTGTAAACAGATGAGAACTTGTTTAGAACAGCTCAAAGAGATTCTCCAAGTCAGTTCTTAGTGTAGAAAAGGTAGCTAATGTCCGGGAAATCCTTAATTCGAGTTAAGATGACATGAAACACTGTATGAATCCTATATTCTTTACTTAAAGGAGACTAGAGTGGTAAATGTGTGTTATACAAGGCAGAATACAATTGAAATAGAGAAAGAAACACGTTCGGCAGCTTTGGAAAGCCTTACACTTCACTGAAATGTAGTACTGCACTCTATAACACAGTTGAGAGACAATGTTCCTGAGCTGCCTCAGTACATAAGGGTGTGTAGGAAGTTGTTTGATAAAGTGGGCAAAGCTTATACTTGGACCAGAAGGCAGAATATAGGAAACTACATGAAAACATGGATAATTCAGAGAAAAAGACTGTAAACAGATGAGAACTTGTTTAGAACAGCTCAAAGAGATTCTCCAGTCAGTTCTTAGTGTAGTAAAGGTAGCTAAGATCCGGGAAATCCTTAATTCGAGTTAAGATCACATGAAACACTGTATGAATCCTATATTCTTTACTTCAAGGAGACTAGAGTGGTGAGTGTGTGTTATACAAGGCAGAATACCATTGAAATAGAGAAAGAAACACGTTCGGCCACTTTGGAAAGCCTTACACTTCACTGAAATGTAGTACTACACTCTATAACACAGTTGAGAGACAATGTTCCCGAGCTGCCTCAGTACATAACAGTATGTAGGAAGTTGTTTGATGAAGTGGGCAAAGCTTATACTTGGACCAGAAGGCAGAATATAGGAAACTAAGTGAAAACATGGATAATTCAGAGAAAATGACTGTAAACAGATGAGAACTTGTTTAGAACAGCTCAAAGAGATTCTCCAAGTCAGTCCTTAGTGTAGAAAAGGTAGCTAATGTCCGGGAAATCCTTAATTCGAGTTAAGATGACATGAAACACTGTATGAATCCTATATTCTTTACTTAAAGGAGACTAGAGTGGTAAATGTGTGTTATACAAGGCAGAATACAATTGAAATAGAGAAAGAAACACGTTCGGCAGCTTTGAAAAGCCTTACACTTCACTGAAATGTAGTACTGCACTCTATAACACAGTTGTGAGACAATGTTCCTGAGCTGCCTCAGTACATAACGGTGTGTACGAAGTTGTTTGATAAAGTGGGCAAAGCTTATACTTGGACCAGAAGGCAGAATATAGGAAACTACATGAAAACATGGATAATTCAGAGAAAAAGACTGTAAACAGATGAAAACTTGTTTAGAACAGCTCAAAGAGATTCTCCAGTCAGTTCTTAGTGTAGTAAAGGTAGCTAAGATCCGGGAAATCCTTAATTCGAGTTAAGATCACATGAAACACTGTATGAATCCTATATTCTTTACTTCAAGGAGACTA
Source organism: Pipistrellus hanaki (assembly GCF_964339955.1). Classification (NCBI taxonomy): domain Eukaryota; kingdom Metazoa; phylum Chordata; class Mammalia; order Chiroptera; family Vespertilionidae; genus Pipistrellus; species Pipistrellus hanaki. The sequence goes on along the minus strand of NW_028182280.1, from coordinate 364,272 downwards.
GAGTGGTGAGTGTGTGTTATACAAGGCATAATACCATTGAAATAGAGAAAGAAACACGTTCAGCAGCTTTGGAAAGCCTTACACTTCACTGAAATGTAGTACTACACTCTATAACAAAGTTGAGAGACAATGTTCCCGAGCTGCCTCAGTTCATAACAGTGTGTAGGAAGTTGTTTGATAAAGTGGGCAAAGCTTATACTTGGACCAGAAGGCAGAATATAGGAAACTAAGTGAAAACATGGATAATTCAGAGAAAATGACTGTAAACAGATGAGAACTTGTTTAGAACAGCTCAAAGAGATTCTCCGGTCAGTTCTTAGTGCAGTAAAGGTGGCTTAGATCCGGGAAATCCTTAATTCGAGTTAAGATCACATGAAACACTGTATGAATCCTATATTATTTACTTAAAGGAGATAGAGTGGTTAATGTGTGTTATACAAGGCAGAATACAATTGAAATAGAGAAAGAAACAGGTTCGGCAGCTTTGGAAAGCCTTACACTTCACTGAAATGTAGTACTACACTCTATAACGCAGTTGAGAGACAATGTTCCCGAGCTGCCTCAGTTCAGAACAGTGTGTAGGAAGTTGTTTGATAAAGTGGGCAAAGCTTATACTTGGACCAGAAGGCAGAATATAGGAAACTACATTAAAACATGGATAATTCAGGGAAAATGACTGTAAACAGATGAAAACTTGTTTAGAACAGCTCAAATAGATTCTCCGGTCAGTTTTTAGTGTAGAAAAGGTAGCTAAGATACGGTAAATCCTTAATTCGAGTTAAGATCACATGAAACACTGTATGAATCCTATATTCTTTACTTAAAGGAGACTAGAGTGGTAAATGTGTGTTATACAAGGCAGAATACCATTGAAATAGAGAAAGAAACACGTTCGGCAGCTTTGGAAAGCCTTACACTTCACTGAAATGTAGTACTACACTCTATAACACAGTTGAGAGACAATGTTCCCGAGCTGCCTCAGTTCATAACAGTGTGTAGGAAGTTGGTTGATAAAGTGGGCAAAGCTTATACTTGGACCAGAAGGCAGAATATAGGAAACTACATGATAACATGGATAATTCAGAGAAAATGACTGTAAACAGATGATAACTTGTTTAGAACAGCTCAAAGAGATTCTCCAAGTCAGTTCTTAGTGTAGAAAAGGTAGCTAAGATCCGGGAAATCCTTAATTCGAGTTAAGATCACATGAAACACTGTATGAATCCTATATTCTTTACTTAAAGGAGACTAGAGTGGTAAACGTGTGTTATACAAGGCAGAATACCATTGAAATAGAGAAAGAAACACGTTCGGCAGCTTTGGAAAGCCTTACACTTCACTGAAATGTAGTACTACACTCTATAACGCAGTTGAGAGACAATGTTCCCGAGCTGCCTCAGTTCAGAACAGTGTGTAGGAAGTTGTTTGATAAAGTGGGCAAAGCTTATACTTGGACCAGAAGGCAGAATATAGGAAACTACATTAAAACATGCATAATTCAGAGAAAATGACTGTAAACAGATGAAAACTTCTTTAGAACAGCTCAAATAGATTCTCCGGTCAGTTTTTAGTGTAGAAAAGGTACCTAAGATCCGGTAAATCCTTAATTCGATTTAAGATCACATGAAACACTGTATGAATCCTATATTCTTTACTTAAAGGGGACTAGAGTGGTAAATGTGTGTTATACAAGGCAGAATACCATTGCAATAGAGAAAGAAACACGTTCGGCAGCTTTGGAAAGCCTTACACTTCACTGAAATGTAGTACTACACTCTATAACACAGTTGAGAGACAATGTTCCCGAGCTGCCTCAGTTCATAACAGTGTGTAGGAAGTTGTTTGATAAAGTGGGCAAAGCTTATACTTGGACCAGAAGGCAGAATATAGGAAACTACATGATAACATGGATAATTCAGAGAAAATGACTGTAAACAGATGATAACTTGTTTAGAACAGCTCAAAGAGATTCTCCAAGTCAGTTCTTAGTGTAGAAAAGGTAGCTAAGATCCGGGAAATCCTTAATTCGAGTTAAGATCCCATGAAACACTGTATGAATCCTATATTCTTAACTTAAACCGGACTAGAGTGGTAAATGTGTGTTATACAAGGCAGAATACCATTGAAATATTGAAAGAAACACGTTCGGCAGCTTTGGAAAGCCTTACACTTCACTGAAATGTAGTACTACACTCTATAACACAGTTGAGAGACAATGTTCCCGATCTGCCTCAGTTAATAACAGTGTGAAGGAAGTTGTTTGCTAAAGTGGGCAAAGCTTATACTTGGACCAGAAAACTGAATGTAGGAAACTACATGAAAACATGGATAATTCAGAGAAAATGACTGTAAACAGATGAGAACTTGTTTAGAACAGCTCAAAGAGATTCTCCGGTCAGTTCTTAGTGCAGTAAAGGTTGCTTAGATCCGGGAAATCCTTAATTCGAGTTAAGATCCCATGAAACACTGTATGAATCCTATATTATTTACTTAAAGGAGACTAGAGTGGTAAATGTGTGTTATACAAGGCAGAATACCATTGAAATAGAGAAAGAAACACGTTCGGCAGCTTTGGAAAGCCTTACACTTCACTGAAATGTAGTACTACACTCTATAACACAGTTGAGAGACAATGTTCCCGAGCTGCCTCAGTCCATAACAGTGTGTAGGAAGTTGTTTGATAAAGTGGGCAAAGCTTATACTTGGACCAGAAGGCAGAATATAGGAAACTACATTAAAACATGGATAATTCAGAGAAAATGACTGTAAACAGATGAAAACTTGTTTAGAACAGCTCAAATAGATTCTCCGGTCAGTTTTTAGTGTAGAAAAGGTAGCTAAGATCCGGGAAATCCTTAATTCGAGTTAAGATCACATGAAACACTGTATGAATCCTATATTCTTTACTTAAAGGAGACTAGAGTGGTAAATGTGTGTTATACAAGGCAGAATACCATTTAAATAGAGAAAGAAACACGTTCGGCAACTTTGGAAAGCCTTACACTTCACTGAAATGTAGTACTACACTCTATAACACAGTTGAGAGACAATGTTCCCGAGCTGCCTCAGTTCATAACAGTGTGTAGGAAGTTGGTTGATAAAGTGGGCAAAGCTTATACTTGGACCAGAAGGCAGAATATAGGAAACTACATGATAACATGGATAATTGAGAGAAAATAACTGTAAACAGATGAGAACTTGTTTAGAACAGCTCAAAGAGATTCTCCAAGTCAGTTCTTAGTGTAGAAAAGGTAGCTAAGATCCGGGAAATCCTTAATTCGAGTTAAGATCCCATGAAACACTGTATGAATCCTATATTCTTTACTTAAAGGGGACTAGAGTGGTAAATGTGTGTTATACAAGGCAGAATACCATTGAAATAGAGAAAGAAACACGTTCGGCAGCTTTGGAAAGCCTTACACTTCACTGAAATGTAGTATTACACTCTATAACACAGTTGAGAGACAATGTTCCCGAGCTGCCTCATTACATAACAGTGTTTAGGAAGTTGTTTGATAAAGTGGGCAAAGCTTATACTTGGACCAGAAGGCAGAATATAGGAAACTAAGTGAAAACATGGATAATTCAGAGAAAATGACTGTAAATAGATGAGAACTTGTTTCGAACAGCTCAAAGAGATTCTCCAAGTCAGTTCTTAGTGTAGAAAAGGTAGCTAATGTCCGGGAAATCCTTAATTCTAGTTAAGATGACATGAAACACTGTATGAATCCTATATTCTTTACTTAAAGGAGACTAGAGTGGTAAATGTGTGTTATACAAGGCAGAATACCATTGAAATAGAGAAAGAAACACGTTCGGCAGCTTTGGAAAGCCTTACACTTCCCTGAAATGTAGGACTGCACTCTATAACACAGTTGAGAGACAATGTTCCCGAGCTGCCTCAGTACATAACGGTGTGTAGGAAGTTGTTTGATAAAGTGGGCAAAGCTTATACTTGGACCAGAAGGCAGAATATAGGAAACTAAGTGAAAACATGGATAATTCAGAGAAAATGACTGTAAATAGATGAGAACTTGTTTAGAACAGCTCAAAGAGATTCTCCAAGTCAGTTCTTAGTGTAGAAAAGGTAGCTAATGTCCGGGAAATCCTTAATTCGAGTTAAGATGACAAGAAACACTGTACGAATCCGATATTCTTTACTTAAAGGAGACTAGAGTGGTAAATGTGTGTTATACAAGGCAGAATACCATTGAAATAGAGAAAGAAACACGTTCGGCAGCTTTGGAAAGCCTTACACTTCACTGAAATGTAGTACTACACTCTATAACACAGTTGAGAGACAATGTTCCCGAGCTGCCTCAGTACATAACAGTGTGTAGGAAGTTGTTTGATAAAGTGGGAAAAGCTTATACTTGGACCAGAAGGCAGAATATAGGAAACTAAATGAAAACATGGATAATTCAGAGAAAAGGACTGTAAACAGATCAGAACTTGTTTAGAACAGCTCAAAGAGATTCTCCAAGTCAGTTCTTAGAATAGAAAAGGTAGCTAAGATCCGGGAAATCCTTAATTCGAGTTAAGATGACATGAAACACTGTATGAATCCTATATTCTTTACTTAAAGGAGACTAGAGTGGTGAATGTGTGTTATACAAGGCAGAATACCATTGAAATAGAGAAAGAAACACGTTCGGCAGCTTTGGAAAGCCTTACACTTCACTGAAATGTAGTACTACACTCTATAACACAGTTGAGAGACAATGTTCCCGAGCTGTCTCAGTCCATAACAGTGTGTAGGAAGTTGTTTGATAAAGTGGGATAAGCTTATACTTGGACCAGAAGGCAGAATATAGGAAACTACATGATAACATGGATAATTCAGAGAAAATGACTGTAAACAGATGAGAACTTGTTTAGAACAGCTCAAAGAGATTCTCCAAGTCAGTTCTTAGTGTAGAAAAGGTAGCTAAGATCCGGGAAATCCTTAATTCCAGTTAAGATCCCATGAAACACTGTATGAATCCTATATTCTTTACTTAAAGCGGACTAGAGTGGTAAATGTGTGTTATACAAGGCAGAATACCATTGAAATATTGAAAGAAACACGTTCGGCAGCTTTGGAAAGCCTTACACTTCACTGAAATGTAGTACTACACTCTATAACACAGTTGAGAGACAATGTTCCAGATCTGCCTCAGTTAATAACAGTGTGAAGGAAGTTGTTTGCTAAAGTGGGCAAAGCTTATACTTGGACCAGAAAACTGAATGTAGGAAACTACATGAAAACATGGATAATTCAGAGAAAATGACTGTAAACAGATGAGAACTTGTTTAGAACAGCTCAAAGAGATTCTCCGGTCAGTTCTTAGTGCAGTAAAGGTTGCTTAGATCCGGGAAATCCTTAATTCGAGTTAAGATCCCATGAAACACTGTATGAATCCTATATTATTTACTTAAAGGAGACTAGAGTGGTAAATGTGTGTTATACAAGGCAGAATACCATTGAAATAGAGAAAGAAACACGTTCGGCAGCTTTGGAAAGCCTTACACTTCACTGAAATGTAGTACTACACTCTATAACACAGTTGAGAGACAATGTTCCCGAGCTGCCTCAGTCCATAACAGTGTGTAGGAAGTTGTTTGATAAAGTGGGCAAAGCTTATACTTGGACCAGAAGGCAGAATATAGGAAACTACATTAAAACATGGATAATTCAGAGAAAATGACTGTAAACAGATGAAAACTTGTTTAGAACAGCTCAAATAGATTCTCCGGTCAGTTTTTAGTGTAGAAAAGGTAGCTAAGATCCGGGAAATCCTTAATTCGAGTTAAGATCACATGAAACACTGTATGAATCCTATATTCTTTACTTAAAGGAGACTAGAGTGGTAAATGTGTGTTATACAAGGCAGAATACCATTTAAATAGAGAAAGAAACACGTTCGGCAACTTTGGAAAGCCTTACACTTCACTGAAATGTAGTACTACACTCTATAACACAGTTGAGAGACAATGTTCCCGAGCTGCCTCAGTTCATAACAGTGTGTAGGAAGTTGGTTGATAAAGTGGGCAAAGCTTATACTTGGACCAGAAGGCAGAATATAGGAAACTACATGATAACATGGATAATTGAGAGAAAATAACTGTAAACAGATGAGAACTTGTTTAGAACAGCTCAAAGAGATTCTCCAAGTCAGTTCTTAGTGTAGAAAAGGTAGCTAAGATCCGGGAAATCCTTAATTCGAGTTAAGATCCCATGAAACACTGTATGAATCCTATATTCTTTACTTAAAGGGGACTAGAGTGGTAAATGTGTGTTATACAAGGCAGAATACCATTGAAATAGAGAAAGAAACACGTTCGGCAGCTTTGGAAAGCCTTACACTTCACTGAAATGTAGTATTACACTCTATAACACAGTTGAGAGACAATGTTCCCGAGCTGCCTCATTACATAACAGTGTTTAGGAAGTTGTTTGATAAAGTGGGCAAAGCTTATACTTGGACCAGAAGGCAGAATATAGGAAACTAAGTGAAAACATGGATAATTCAGAGAAAATGACTGTAAATAGATGAGAACTTGTTTCGAACAGCTCAAAGAGATTCTCCAAGTCAGTTCTTAGTGTAGAAAAGGTAGCTAATGTCCGGGAAATCCTTAATTCTAGTTAAGATGACATGAAACACTGTATGAATCCTATATTCTTTACTTAAAGGAGACTAGAGTGGTAAATGTGTGTTATACAAGGCAGAATACCATTGAAATAGAGAAAGAAACACGTTCGGCAGCTTTGGAAAGCCTTACACTTCCCTGAAATGTAGGACTGCACTCTATAACACAGTTGAGAGACAATGTTCCCGAGCTGCCTCAGTACATAACGGTGTGTAGGAAGTTGTTTGATAAAGTGGGCAAAGCTTATACTTGGACCAGAAGGCAGAATATAGGAAACTAAGTGAAAACATGGATAATTCAGAGAAAATGACTGTAAATAGATGAGAACTTGTTTAGAACAGCTCAAAGAGATTCTCCAAGTCAGTTCTTAGTGTAGAAAAGGTAGCTAATGTCCGGGAAATCCTTAATTCGAGTTAAGATGACAAGAAACACTGTACGAATCCGATATTCTTTACTTAAAGGAGACTAGAGTGGTAAATGTGTGTTATACAAGGCAGAATACCATTGAAATAGAGAAAGAAACACGTTCGGCAGCTTTGGAAAGCCTTACACTTCACTGAAATGTAGTACTACACTCTATAACACAGTTGAGAGACAATGTTCCCGAGCTGCCTCAGTACATAACAGTGTGTAGGAAGTTGTTTGATAAAGTGGGAAAAGCTTATACTTGGACCAGAAGGCAGAATATAGGAAACTAAATGAAAACATGGATAATTCAGAGAAAAGGACTGTAAACAGATCAGAACTTGTTTAGAACAGCTCAAAGAGATTCTCCAAGTCAGTTCTTAGAATAGAAAAGGTAGCTAAGATCCGGGAAATCCTTAATTCGAGTTAAGATGACATGAAACACTGTATGAATCCTATATTCTTTACTTAAAGGAGACTAGAGTGGTGAATGTGTGTTATACAAGGCAGAATACCATTGAAATAGAGAAAGAAACACGTTCGGCAGCTTTGGAAAGCCTTACACTTCACTGAAATGTAGTACTACACTCTATAACACAGTTGAGAGACAATGTTCCCGAGCTGTCTCAGTCCATAACAGTGTGTAGGAAGTTGTTTGATAAAGTGGGATAAGCTTATACTTGGACCAGAAGGCAGAATATAGGAAACTACATGATAACATGGATAATTCAGAGAAAATGACTGTAAACAGATGAGAACTTGTTTAGAACAGCTCAAAGAGATTCTCCAAGTCAGTTCTTAGTGTAGAAAAGGTAGCTAAGATCCGGGAAATCCTTAATTCCAGTTAAGATCCCATGAAACACTGTATGAATCCTATATTCTTTACTTAAAGCGGACTAGAGTGGTAAATGTGTGTTATACAAGGCAGAATACCATTGAAATAGAGAAAGAAACACGTTCGGCAGCTTTGGAAAGCCTTACACTTCACTGAAATGTAGTACTACACTCTATAACACAGTTGAGAGACAATGTTCCCGAGCTGCCTCAGTTCAGAACAGTGTGTAGGAAGTTGTTTGATAAAGTGGGCAAAGCTTATACTAGGGCCAGAAGGCAGAATATAGGAAACTAAGTGAAAACATGGATAATTCAGAGAAAATGACTGTAAACAGATGAGAACTTGTTTAGAACAGCTCAAAGAGATTCTCCAAGTCAGTTCTTATGTAGAAAAGGTAGCTAATATGCGAGAAATCCTTAATTCTAGTTAAGATGACATGAAACACTGTATGAATCTTATATTCTTTACTTAAAGGAGACTAGAGTGGTAAATGTGTGTTATACAAGGCAGAATACCATTGAAATAGCGAAAGAAACACGTTCGGCAGCTTTGGAAAGCCTTACACTTCACTGAAATGTAGTACTACACTCTATAACACAGTTGAGAGACAATGTTCCCGAGCTGCCTCAGTACATAACGGTGTGTAGGAAGTTGTTTGATAAATTGGGCAAAGCTTATACTTGGACCAGAAGGCAGAATATAGGAAACTACATGAAAACATGGATAATTCAGAGAAAAAGACTGTAAACAGATGAGAACTTGTTTAGAACAGCTCAAAGAGATTCTCCAGTCAGTTCTTAGTGTAGTAAAGGTAGCTAAGATCCGGGAAATCCTTAATTCGAGTTAAGATCACATGAAACACTGTATGAATCCTATATTCTTTACTTCAAGGAGACTAGAGTGGTAAATGTGTGTTATACAAGGCAGAATACAATTGAAATAGAGAAAGAAACAAGTTCGGCAGCTTTGGAAAGCCTTACACTTCACTGAAATGTAGTACTACACTCTATAACACAGTTGAGAGACAATGTTCCCGAGCTGCCTCAGTTCATAACAGTGTGTAGGAAGTTGTTTGATAAAGTGGGCAAAGCTTATACTTGGACCAGAAGGCCAAATATAGGAAACTACATGAAAACAAGGATAATTCAGAGAAAATGACTGTAAACAGATGAGAACTTGTTTAGAACAGCTCAAAGAGATTCTCCAGTCAGTTCTTAGTGTAGTAAAGGTAGCTAAGATCCGGGAAATCCTTAATTCGATTTAAGATCACATGAAACACTGTATGAATCCTATATTCTTTACTTCAAGGAGACTAGAGTGGTAAATGTGTGTTATACAAGGCAGAATACAATTGAAATAGAGAAAGAAACACGTTCGGCAGCTTTGGAAAGCCTTACACTTCACTGAAATGTAGTACTGCACTCTATAACACAGTTGTGAGACAATGTTCCTGAGCTGCCTCAGTACATAACGGTGTGTACGAAGTTGTTTGATAAAGTGGGCAAAGCTTATACTTGGACCAGAAGGCAGGATATAGGAAACTACATGAAAACATGGATAATTCAGAGAAAAAGACTGTAAACAGATGAGAACTTGTTTAGAACAGCTCAAAGAGATTCTCCAGTCAGTTCTTAGTGTAGTAAATGTAGCTAAGATCCGGGAAATCCTTAATTAGAGTTAAGATCACATGAAACACTGTATGAATCCTATATTCTTTACTTCAAGGAGACTAGAGTGGTGAGTGTGTGTTATACAAGGCATAATACCATTGAAATAGAGAAAGAAACACGTTCAGCAGCTTTGGAAAGCCTTACACTTCACTGAAATGTAGTACTACACTCTATAACAAAGTTGAGAAACAATGTTCCCGAGATGGCTCAGTTCATAACAGTGTGTAGGAAGTTGTTTGATAAAGTGGGCAAAGCTTATACTTGGACCAGAAGGCAGAATATAGGAAACTAAGTGAAAACATGGATAATTCAGAGAAAATGACTGTAAACAGATGAAAACTTGTTTAGAACAGCTCAAAGAGATTCTCCGGTCAGTTCTTAGTGCAGTAAAGGTGTCTTAGATCAGGGAAATCCTTAATTCGAGTTAAGATCACATGAAACACTGTATGAATCCTATATTATTTACTTAAAGGAGATTAGAGTGGTAAATGTGTGTTATACAAGGCAGAATACAATTGAAATTGAGAAAGAAACACGTTCGGCAGCTTTGGAAAGCCTTACACTTCACTGAAATGTAGTACTACACTCTATAACGCAGTTGAGAGACAATGTTCCCGAGCTGCCTCAGTTCAGAACAGTGTGTAGGAAGTTGTTTGATAAAGTGGGCAAAGCTTATACTTGGACCAGAAGGCAGAATATAGGAAACTACATTAAAACATGGATAATTCAGAGAAAATGACTGTAAACAGATGAAAACTTGTTTAGAACAGCTCAAATAGATTCTCCGGTCAGTTTTTAGTGTAGAAAAGGTAGCTAAGATCCGGTAAATCCTTAATTCGAGTTAAGATCACATGAAACACTGTATGAATCCTATATTCTTTACTTAAAGGAGACTAGAGTGGTAAATGTGTGTTATACAAGGCAGAATACCATTGAAATAGAGAAAGAAACACGTTCGGCAGCTTTGGAAAGCCTTACACTTCACTGAAATGTAGTACTACACTCTATAACACAGTTGAGAGACAATGTTCCCGAGCTGCCTCAGTTCATAACAGTGTGTAGGAAGTTGGTTGATAAAGTGGGCAAAGCTTATACTTGGACCAGAAGGCAGAATATAGGAAACTACATGATAACATGGATAATTCAGAGAAAATGACTGTAAACAGATGATAACTTGTTTAGAACAGCTCAAAGAGATTCTCCAAGTCAGTTCTTAGTGTAGAAAAGGTAGCTAAGATCCGGGAAATCCTTAATTCGAGTTAAGATCCCATGAAACACTGTATGAATCCTATATTCTTTACTTAACGGGGACTAGAGTGGTAAATGTGTGTTATACAAGGCAGAATACCATTGAAATAGAGAAAGAAACACGTTCGGCCGCTTTGGAAAGCCTTACACTTCACTGAAATGTAGTACTACACTCTATAACACAGTTGAGAGACAATGTTCCCGAGCTGCCTCAGTACATAACAGTGTGTAGGAAGTTGTTTGATAAAGTGGGCAAAGCTTATACTTGGACCAGAAGGCAGAATATAGGAAACTAAGTGAAAACATGGATAATTCAGAGAAAATGACTGTAAACAGATGAGAACTTGTTTAGAACAGCTCAAAGAGATTCTCCGGTCAGTTCTTAGTGGAGTAAAGGTGGCTAAGATCCGGGAAATCCTTAATTCGAGTTAAGATCACATGAAACACTGTATGAATCCTATATTATTTACTTAAAGGGGACTAGAGTGGTAAATGTGTGTTATACAAGGCAGAATACCATTGAAATAGAGAAAGAAACACGTTCGGCCGCTTTGGAAAGCCTTACACTTCACTGAAATGTAGTACTACACTCTATAACACAGTTGAGAGACAATGTTCCCGAGCTGCCTCAGTACATAACAGTGTGTAGGAAGTTGTTTGATGAAGTGGGCAAAGCTTATACTTGGACCAGAAGGCAGAATATAGGAAACTAAGTGAAAACATGGATAATTCAGAGAAAATGACTGTAAACAGATGAGAACTTGTTTAGAACAGCTCAAAGAGATTCTCCAAGTCAGTTCTTAGTGTAGAAAAGGTAGCTAATGTCCGGGAAATCCTTAATTCGAGTTAAGATGACATGAAAAACTGTATGAATCCTATATTCTTTACTTAAAGGAGACTAGAGTGGTAAATGTGTGTTATACAAGGCAGAATACAATTGAAATAGAGAAAGAAACACGTTCGGCAGCTTTGGAAAGCCTTACACTTCACTGAAATGTAGTACTGCACTCTATAACACAGTTGAGAGACAATGTTCCTGAGCTGCCTCAGTACATAAGGGTGTGTAGGAAGTTGTTTGATAAAGTGGGCAAAGCTTATACTTGGACCAGAAGGCAGAATATAGGAAACTACATGAAAACATGGATAATTCAGAGAAAAAGACTGTAAACAGATGAGAACTTGTTTAGAACAGCTCAAAGAGATTCTCCAGTCAGTTCTTAGTGTAGTAAAGGTAGCTAAGATCCGGGAAATCCTTAATTCGAGTTAAGATCACATGAAACACTGTATGAATCCTATATTCTTTACTTCAAGGAGACTAGAGTGGTGAGTGTGTGTTATACAAGGCAGAATACCATTGAAATAGAGAAAGAAACACGTTCGGCCACTTTGGAAAGCCTTACACTTCACTGAAATGTAGTACTACACTCTATAACACAGTTGAGAGACAATGTTCCCGAGCTGCCTCAGTACATAACAGTGTGTAGGAAGTTGTTTGATGAAGTGGGCAAAGCTTATACTTGGACCAGAAGGCAGAATATAGGAAACTAAGTGAAAACATGGATAATTCAGAGAAAATGACTGTAAACAGATGAGAACTTGTTTAGAACAGCTCAAAGAGATTCTCCAAGTCAGTCCTTAGTGTAGAAAAGGTAGCTAATGTCCGGGAAATCCTTAATTCGAGTTAAGATGACATGAAACACTGTATGAATCCTATATTCTTTACTTAAAGGAGACTAGAGTGGTAAATGTGTGTTATACAAGGCAGAATACAATTGAAATAGAGAAAGAAACACGTTCGGCAGCTTTGAAAAGCCTTACACTTCACTGAAATGTAGTACTGCACTCTATAACACAGTTGTGAGACAATGTTCCTGAGCTGCCTCAGTACATAACGGTGTGTACAAAGTTGTTTGATAAAGTGGGCAAAGCTTATACTTGGACCAGAAGGCAGAATATAGGAAACTACATGAAAACATGGATAATTCAGAGAAAAAGACTGTAAACAGATGAAAACTTGTTTAGAACAGCTCAAAGAGATTCTCCAGTCAGTTCTTAGTGTAGTAAAGGTAGCTAAGATCCGGGAAATCCTTAATTCGAGTTAAGATCACATGAAACACTGTATGAATCCTATATTCTTTACTTCAAGGAGACTAGAGTGGTGAGTGTGTGTTATACAAGGCATAATACCATTGAAATAGAGAAAGAAACACGTTCAGCAGCTTTGGAAAGCCTTACACTTCACTGAAATGTAGTACTACACTCTATAACAAAGTTGAGAGACAATGTTCCCGAGCTGCCTCAGTTCATAACAGTGTGTAGGAAGTTGTTTGATAAAGTGGGCAAAGCTTATACTTGGACCAGAAGGCAGAATATAGGAAACTAAGTGAAAACATGGATAATTCAGAGAAAATGACTGTAAACAGATGAGAACTTGTTTAGAACAGCTCAAAGAGATTCTCCGGTCAGTTCTTAGTGCAGTAAAGGTGGCTTAGATCCGGGAAATCCTTAATTCGAGTTAAGATCACATGAAACACTGTATGAATCCTATATTATTTACTTAAAGGAGATAGAGTGGTTAATGTGTGTTATACAAGGCAGAATACAATTGAAATAGAGAAAGAAACACGTTCGGCAGCTTTGGAAAGCCTTACACTTCACTGAAATGTAGTACTACACTCTATAACGCAGTTGAGAGACAATGTTCCCGAGCTGCCTCAGTTCAGAACAGTGTGTAGGAAGTTGTTTGATAAAGTGGGCAAAGCTTATACTTGGACCAGAAGGCAGAATATAGGAAACTACATTAAAACATGGATAATTCAGGGAAAATGACTGTAAACAGATGAAAACTTGTTTAGAACAGCTCAAATAGATTCTCCGGTCAGTTTTTAGTGTAGAAAAGGTAGCTAAGATACGGTAAATCCTTAATTCGAGTTAAGATCACATGAAACACTGTATGAATCCTATATTCTTTACTTAAAGGAGACTAGAGTGGTAAATGTGTGTTATACAAGGCAGAATACCATTGAAATAGAGAAAGAAACACGTTCGGCAGCTTTGGAAAGCCTTACACTTCACTGAAATGTAGTACTACACTCTATAACACAGTTGAGAGACAATGTTCCCGAGCTGCCTCAGTTCATAACAGTGTGTAGGAAGTTGGTTGATAAAGTGGGCAAAGCTTATACTTGGACCAGAAGGCAGAATATAGGAAACTACATGATAACATGGATAATTCAGAGAAAATGACTGTAAACAGATGATAACTTGTTTAGAACAGCTCAAAGAGATTCTCCAAGTCAGTTCTTAGTGTAGAAAAGGTAGCTAAGATCCGGGAAATCCTTAATTCGAGTTAAGATCACATGAAACACTGTATGAATCCTATATTCTTTACTTAAAGGAGACTAGAGTGGTAAATGTGTGTTATACAAGGCAGAATACCATTGAAATAGAGAAAGAAACACGTTCGGCAGCTTTGGAAAGCCTTACACTTCACTGAAATGTAGTACTACACTCTATAACGCAGTTGAGAGACAATGTTCCCGAGCTGCCTCAGTTCAGAACAGTGTGTAGGAAGTTGTTTGATAAAGTGGGCAAAGCTTATACTTGGACCAGAAGGCAGAATATAGGAAACTACATTAAAACATGCATAATTCAGAGAAAATGACTGTAAACAGATGAAAACTTGTTTAGAACAGCTCAAATAGATTCTCCGGTCAGTTTCTAGTGTAGAAAAGGTACCTAAGATCCGGTAAATCCTTAATTCGATTTAAGATCACATGAAACACTGTATGAATCCTATATTCTTTACTTAAAGGGGACTAGAGTGGTAAATGTGTGTTATACAAGGCAGAATACCATTGCAATAGAGAAAGAAACACGTTCGGCAGCTTTGGAAAGCCTTACACTTCACTGAAATGTAGTACTACACTCTATAACACAGTTGAGAGACAATGTTCCCGAGCTGCCTCAGTCCATAACAGTGTGTAGGAAGTTGTTTGATAAAGTGGGCAAAGCTTATACTTGGACCAGAAGGCAGAATATAGGAAACAAATTGATAACATGGATAATTCAGAGAAAATGACTGTAAACAGATGATAACTTGTTTAGAACAGCTCAAAGAGATTCTCCAAGTCAGTTCTTAGTGTAGAAAAGGTAGCTAAGATCCGGGAAATCCTTAATTCGAGTTAAGATCCCATGAAACACTGTATGAATCCTATATTCTTAACTTAAACCGGACTAGAGTGGTAAATGTGTGTTATACAAGGCAGAATACCATTGAAATATTGAAAGAAACACGTTCGGCAGCTTTGGAAAGCCTTACACTTCACTGAAATGTAGTACTACACTCTATAACACAGTTGAGAGACAATGTTCCCGATCTGCCTCAGTTCATAACAGTGTGAAGGAAGTTGTTTGCTAAAGTGGGCAAAGCTTATACTTGGACCAGAAAACTGAATGTAGGAAACTACATGAAAACATGGATAATTCAGAGAAAATGACTGTAAACAGATGAGAACTTGTTTAGAACAGCTCAAAGAGATTCTCCGGTCAGTTCTTAGTGCAGTAAAGGTTGCTTAGATCCGGGAAATCCTTAATTCGAGTTAAGATCCCATGAAACACTGTATGAATCCTATATTATTTACTTAAAGGAGACTAGAGTGGTAAATGTGTGTTATACAAGGCAGAATACCATTGAAATAGAGAAAGAAACACGTTCGGCAGCTTTGGAAAGCTTTACACTTCACTGAAATGTAGTACTACACTCTATAACACAGTTGAGAGACAATGTTCCCGAGCTGCCTCAGTCCATAACAGTGTGTAGGAAGTTGTTTGATAAAGTGGGCAAAGCTTATACTTGGACCAGAAGGCAGAATATAGGAAACTACATTAAAACATGGATAATTCAGAGAAAATGACTGTAAACAGATGAAAACTTGTTTAGAACAGCTCAAATAGATTCTCCGGTCAGTTTTTAGTGTAGAAAAGGTAGCTAAGATCCGGGAAATCCTTAATTCGAGTTAAGATCACATGAAACACTGTATGAATCCTATATTCTTTACTTAAAGGAGACTAGAGTGGTAAATGTGTGTTATACAAGGCAGAATACCATTTAAATAGAGAAAGAAACACGTTCGGCAACTTTGGAAAGCCTTACACTTCACTGAAATGTAGTACTACACTCTATAACACAGTTGAGAGACAATGTTCCTGAGCTGCCTCAGTTCATAACAGTGTGTAGGAAGTTGGTTGATAAAGTGGGCAAAGCTTATACTTGGACCAGAAGGCAGAATATAGGAAACTACATGATAACATGGATAATTGAGAGAAAATAACTGTAAACAGATGAGAACTTGTTTAGAACAGCTCAAAGAGATTCTCCAAGTCAGTTCTTAGTGTAGAAAAGGTAGCTAAGATCCGGGAAATCCTTAATTCGAGTTAAGATCCCATGAAACACTGTATGAATCCTATATTCTTTACTTAAAGAGGACTAGAGTGGTAAATGTGTGTTATACAAGGCAGAATACCATTGAAATAGAGAAAGAAACACGTTCGGAAGCTTTGGAAAGCCTTACACTTCACTGAAATGTAGTACTACACTCTATAACACAGTTGAGAGACAATGTTCCCGAGCTGCCTCATTACATAACAGTGTGTAGGAAGTTGTTTGATAAAGTGGGCAAAGCTTATACTTGGACCAGAAGGCAGAATATAGGAAACTAAGTGAAAACATGGATAATTCAGAGAAAATGACTGTAAATAGATGAGAACTTGTTTCGAACAGCTCAAAGAGATTCTCCAAGTCAGTTCTTAGTGTAGAAAAGGTAGCTAATGTCCGGGAAATCCTTAATTCTAGTTAAGATGACATGAAACACTGTATGAATCCTATATTCTTTACTTAAAGGAGACTAGAGTGGTAAATGTGTGTTATACAAGGCAGAATACCATTGAAATAGAGAAAGAAACACGTTTGGCAGCTTTGGAAAGCCTTACACTTCACTGAAATGTAGGACTGCACTCTATAACACAGTTGAGAGACAATGTTCCCGAGCTGCCTCAGTACATAACGGTGTGTAGGAAGTTGTTTGATAAAGTGGGCAAAGCTTATACTTGGACCAGAAGGCAGAATATAGGAAACTAAGTGAAAACATGGATAATTCAGAGAAAATGACTGTAAATAGATGAGAACTTGTTTAGAACAGCTCAAAGAGATTCTCCAAGTCAGTTCTTAGTGTAGAATAGGTAGCTAATGTCCGGGAAATCCTTAATTCGAGTTAAGATGACAAGAAACACTGTATGAATCCGATATTCTTTACTTAAAGGAGACTAGAGTGGTAAATGTGTGTTATACAAGGCAGAATACCATTGAAATAGAGAAAGAAACACGTTCGGCAGCTTTGGAAAACCTTACACTTCACTGAAATGTAGTACTACACTCTATAACACAGTTGAGAGACAATGTTCCCGAGCTGCCTCAGTCCATAACAGTGTGTAGGAAGTTGTTTGATAAAGTGGGCAAAGCTTATACTTGGACCAGAAGGCAGAATATAGGAAACTACATTAAAACATGGATAATTCAGAGAAAATGACTGTAAACAGATGAAAACTTGTTTAGAACAGCTCAAATAGATTCTCCGGTCAGTTTTTAGTGTTGAAAAGGTAGCTAAGATCCGGGAAATCCTTAATTCGAGTTAAGATCCCATGAAACACTGTATGAATCCTATATTCTTTACTTAAAGGGGACTAGAGTGGTAAATGTGTGTTATACAAGGCAGAATACCATTGAAATAGAGAAAGAAATACGTTCGGCAGCTTTAGAAAGCCTTACACTTCACTGAAATGTAGTACTACACTCTATAACACAGTTGAGAGACAATGTTCCCGAGCTGCCTCAGTACATAACAGTGTGTAGGAAGTTGTTTGATAAAGTGGGCAAAGCTTATACTTGGACCAGAAGGCAGAATATAGGAAACTAAGTGAAAACATGGATAATTCAGAGAAAATGACTGTAAATAGATGAGAACTTGTTTAGAACAGCTCAAAGAGATTCTCCAAGTCAGTTCTTAGTGTAGAAAAGGTAGCTAATGTCCAGGAAATTCTTAATTCGAGTTAAGATGACAAGAAACACTGTATGAATCCTATATTCTTTACTTAAAGGAGACTAGAGTGGTAAATGTGTGTTATACAAGGCAGAATACCATTGAAATAGAGAAAGAAACACGTTCGGCAGCTTTGGAAAGCCTTACACTTCACTGAAATGTAGTACTACACTCTATAACACAGTTGAGAGACAATGTTCCCGAGCTGCCTCAGTCCATAACAGTGTGTAGGAAGTTGTTTGATAAAGTGGGCAAAGCTTATACTTGGACCAGAAGGCAGAATATAGGAAACTACATGATAACATGGATAATTGAGAGAAAATGACTGTAAACAGATGAGAACTTGTTTAGAACAGCTCAAAGAGATTCTCCAAGTCAGTTCTTAGTGTAGAAAAGGTAGCTAAGATCCGGGAAATCCTTAATTCGAGTTAAGATCCCATGAAACACTGTATGAATCCTATATTCTTTACTTAAAGGGGACTAGAGTGGTAAATGTGTGTTATACAAGGCAGAATACCATTGAAATAGAGAAAGAAACACGTTCGGCAGCTTTGGAAAGCCTTACACTTCACTGAAATGTAGTACTACACTCTATAACACAGTTGAGAGACAATGTTCCCGAGCTGCCTCAGTACATAACAGTGTGTAGGAAGTTGTTTGATAAAGTGGGAAAAGCTTATACTTGGACCAGAAGGCAGAATATAGGAAACTAAATGAAAACATGGATAATTCAGAGAAAAGGACTGTAAACAGATCAGAACTTGTTTAGAACAGCTCAAAGAGATTCTCCAAGTCAGTTCTTAGAATAGAAAAGGTAGCTAAGATCCGGGAAATCCTTAATTCGAGTTAAGATGACATGAAACACTGTATGAATCCTATATTCTTTACTTAAAGGAGACTAGAGTGGTGAATGTGTGTTATACAAGGCAGAATACCATTGAAATAGAGAAAGAAACACGTTCGGCAGCTTTGGAAAGCCTTACACTTCACTGAAATGTAGTACTACACTCTATAACACAGTTGAGAGACAATGTTCCCGAGCTGTCTCAGTCCATAACAGTGTGTAGGAAGTTGTTTGATAAAGTGGGCTAAGCTTATACTTGGACCAGAAGGCAGAATATAGGAAACTACATGATAACATGGATAATTCAGAGAAAATGACTGTAAACAGATGAGAACTTGTTTAGAACAGCTCAAAGAGATTCTCCAAGTCAGTTCTTAGTGTAGAAAAGGTAGCTAAGATCCGGGAAATCCTTAATTCCAGTTAAGATCCCATGAAACACTGTATGAATCCTATATTCTTTACTTAAAGCGGACTAGAGTGGTAAATGTGTGTTATACAAGGCAGAATACCATTGAAATAGAGAAAGAAACACGTTCGGCAGCTTTGGAAAGCCTTACACTTCACTGAAATGTAGTACTACACTCTATAACACAGTTGAGAGACAATGTTCCCGAGCTGCCTCAGTTCAGAACAGTGTGTAGGAAGTTGTTTGATAAAGTGGGCAAAGCTTATACTAGGGCCAGAAGGCAGAATATAGGAAACTAAGTGAAAACATGGATAATTCAGAGAAAATGACTGTAAACAGATGAGAACTTGTTTAGAACAGCTCAAAGAGATTCTCCAAGTCAGTTCTTATGTAGAAAAGGTAGCTAATATGCGAGAAATCCTTAATTCTAGTTAAGATGACATGAAACACTGTATGAATCTTATATTCTTTACTTAAAGGAGACTAGAGTGGTAAATGTGTGTTATACAAGGCAGAATACCATTGAAATAGCGAAAGAAACACGTTCGGCAGCTTTGGAAAGCCTTACACTTCACTGAAATGTAGTACTACACTCTATAACACAGTTGAGAGACAATGTTCCCGAGCTGCCTCAGTACATAACGGTGTGTAGGAAGTTGTTTGATAAATTGGGCAAAGCTTATACTTGGACCAGAAGGCAGAATATAGGAAACTACATGAAAACATGGATAATTCAGAGAAAAAGACTGTAAACAGATGAGAACTTGTTTAGAACAGCTCAAAGAGATTCTCCAGTCAGTTCTTAGTGTAGTAAAGGTAGCTAAGATCCGGGAAATCCTTAATTCGAGTTAAGATCACATGAAACACTGTATGAATCCTATATTCTTTACTTCAAGGAGACTAGAGTGGTAAATGTGTGTTATACAAGGCAGAATACAATTGAAATAGAGAAAGAAACAAGTTCGGCAGCTTTGGAAAGCCTTACACTTCACTGAAATGTAGTACTACACTCTATAACACAGTTGAGAGACAATGTTCCCGAGCTGCCTCAGTTCATAACAGTGTGTAGGAAGTTGTTTGATAAAGTGGGCAAAGCTTATACTTGGACCAGAAGGCCAAATATAGGAAACTACATGAAAACATGGATAATTCAGAGAAAATGACTGTAAACAGATGAGAACTTGTTTAGAACAGCTCAAAGAGATTCTCCAGTCAGTTCTTAGTGTAGTAAAGGTAGCTAAGATCCGGGAAATCCTTAATTCGATTTAAGATCACATGAAACACTGTATGAATCCTATATTCTTTACTTCAAGGAGACTAGAGTGGTAAATGTGTGTTATACAAGGCAGAATACAATTGAAATAGAGAAAGAAACACGTTCGGCAGCTTTGGAAAGCCTTACACTTCACTGAAATGTAGTACTGCACTCTATAACACAGTTGTGAGACAATGTTCCTGAGCTGCCTCAGTACATAACGGTGTGTACGAAGTTGTTTGATAAAGTGGGCAAAGCTTATACTTGGACCAGAAGGCAGGATATAGGAAACTACATGAAAACATGGATAATTCAGAGAAAAAGACTGTAAACAGATGAGAACTTGTTTAGAACAGCTCAAAGAGATTCTCCAGTCAGTTCTTAGTGTAGTAAAGGTAGCTAAGATCCGGGAAATCCTTAATTAGAGTTAAGATCACATGAAACACTGTATGAATCCTATATTCTTTACTTCAAGGAGACTAGAGTGGTGAGTGTGTGTTATACAAGGCATAATACCATTGAAATAGAGAAAGAAACACGTTCAGCAGCTTTGGAAAGCCTTACACTTCACTGAAATGTAGTACTACACTCTATAACAAAGTTGAGAAACAATGTTCCCGAGCTGCCTCAGTTCATAACAGTGTGTAGGAAGTTGTTTGATAAAGTGGGCAAAGCTTATACTTGGACCAGAAGGCAGAATATAGGAAACTAAGTGAAAACATGGATAATTCAGAGAAAATGACTGTAAACGGATGAAAACTTGTTTAGAACAGCTCAAAGAGATTCTCCGGTCAGTTCTTAGTGCAGTAAAGGTGGCTTAGATCCGGGAAATCCTTAATTCGAGTTAAGATCACATGAAACACTGTATGAATCCTATATTATTTACTTAAAGGAGATTAGAGTGGTAAATGTGTGTTATACAAGGCAGAATACAATTGAAATTGAGAAAGAAACACGTTCGGCAGCTTTGGAAAGCCTTACACTTCACTGAAATGTAGTACTACACTCTATAACGCAGTTGAGAGACAATGTTCCCGAGCTGCCTCAGTTCAGAACAGTGTGTAGGAAGTTGTTTGATAAAGTGGGCAAAGCTTATACTTGGACCAGAAGGCAGAATATAGGAAACTACATGAAAACATGGATAATTCAGAGAAAATGACTGTAAACAGATGAGAACTTGTTTAGAACAGCTCAAAGAGATTCTCCGGTCAGTTCTTAGTGGAGTAAAGGTGGCTAAGATCCGGGAAATCCTTAATTCGAGTTAAGATCACATGAAACACTGTATGAATCCTATATTATTTACTTAAAGGGGACTAGAGTGGTAAATGTGTGTTATACAAGGCAGAATACCATTGAAATAGAGAAAGAAACACGTTCGGCAGCTTTGGAAAGCCTTACACTTCACTGAAATGTAGTACTACACTCTATAACACAGTTGAGAGACAATGTTCCCGAGCTGCCTCAGTTCATAACAGTGTGTAGGAAGTTGGTTGATAAAGTGGGCAAAGCTTATACTTGGACCAGAAGGCAGAATATAGGAAACTACATGATAACATGGATAATTCAGAGAAAATGACTGTAAACAGATGATAACTTGTTTAGAACAGCTCAAAGAGATTCTCCAAGTCAGTTCTTAGTGTAGAAAAGGTAGCTAAGATCCGGGAAATCCTTAATTCGAGTTAAGATCACATGAAACACTGTATGAATCCTATATTCTTTACTTAAAGGAGACTAGAGTGGTAAATGTGTGTTATACAAGGCAGAATACCATTGAAATAGAGAAAGAAACACGTTCGGCAGCTTTGGAAAGCCTTACACTTCACTGAAATGTAGTACTACACTCTATAACGCAGTTGAGAGACAATGTTCCCGAGCTGCCTCAGTTCAGAACAGTGTGTAGGAAGTTGTTTGATAAAGTGGGCAAAGCTTATACTTGGACCAGAAGGCAGAATATAGGAAACTACATTAAAACATGCATAATTCAGAGAAAATGACTGTAAACAGATGAAAACTTGTTTAGAACAGCTCAAATAGATTCTCCGGTCAGTTTCTAGTGTAGAAAAGGTACCTAAGATCCCGTAAATCCTTAATTCGATTTAAGATCACATGAAACACTGTATGAATCCTATATTCTTTACTTAAAGGGGACTAGAGTGGTAAATGTGTGTTATACAAGGCAGAATACCATTGCAATAGAGAAAGAAACACGTTCGGCAGCTTTGGAAAGCCTTACACTTCACTGAAATGTAGTACTACACTCTATAACACAGTTGAGAGACAATGTTCCCGAGCTGCCTCAGTCCATAACAGTGTGTAGGAAGTTGTTTGATAAAGTGGGCAAAGCTTATACTTGGACCAGAAGGCAGAATATAGGAAACAAATTGATAACATGGATAATTCAGAGAAAATGACTGTAAACAGATGATAACTTGTTTAGAACAGCTCAAAGAGATTCTCCAAGTCAGTTCTTAGTGTAGAAAAGGTAGCTAAGATCCGGGAAATCCTTAATTCGAGTTAAGATCCCATGAAACACTGTATGAATCCTATATTCTTAACTTAAACCGGACTAGAGTGGTAAATGTGTGTTATACAAGGCAGAATACCATTGAAATATTGAAAGAAACACGTTCGGCAGCTTTGGAAAGCCTTACACTTCACTGAAATGTAGTACTACACTCTATAACACAGTTGAGAGACAATGTTCCCGATCTGCCTCAGTTCATAACAGTGTGAAGGAAGTTGTTTGCTAAAGTGGGCAAAGCTTATACTTGGACCAGAAAACTGAATGTAGGAAACTACATGAAAACATGGATAATTCAGAGAAAATGACTGTAAACAGATGAGAACTTGTTTAGAACAGCTCAAAGAGATTCTCCGGTCAGTTCTTAGTGCAGTAAAGGTTGCTTAGATCCGGGAAATCCTTAATTCGAGTTAAGATCCCATGAAACACTGTATGAATCCTATATTATTTACTTAAAGGAGACTAGAGTGGTAAATGTGTGTTATACAAGGCAGAATACCATTGAAATAGAGAAAGAAAAACGTTCGGCAGCTTTGGAAAGCCTTACACTTCACTGAAATGTAGTACTACACTCTATAACACAGTTGAGAGACAATGTTCCCGAGCTGCCTCAGTCCATAACAGTGTGTAGGAAGTTGTTTGATAAAGTGGGCAAAGCTTATACTTGGACCAGAAGGCAGAATATAGGAAACTACATTAAAACATGGATAATTCAGAGAAAATGACTGTAAACAGATGAAAACTTGTTTAGAACAGCTCAAATAGATTCTCCGGTCAGTTTTTAGTGTAGAAAAGGTAGCTAAGATCCGGGAAATCCTTAATTCGAGTTAAGATCACATGAAACACTGTATGAATCCTATATTCTTTACTTAAAGGAGACTAGAGTGGTAAATGTGTGTTATACAAGGCAGAATACCATTTAAATAGAGAAAGAAACACGTTCGGCAACTTTGGAAAGCCTTACACTTCACTGAAATGTAGTACTACACTCTATAACACAGTTGAGAGACAATGTTCCTGAGCTGCCTCAGTTCATAACAGTGTGTAGGAAGTTGGTTGATAAAGTGGGCAAAGCTTATACTTGGACCAGAAGGCAGAATATAGGAAACTACATGATAACATGGATAATTGAGAGAAAATAACTGTAAACAGATGAGAACTTGTTTAGAACAGCTCAAAGAGATTCTCCAAGTCAGTTCTTAGTGTAGAAAAGGTAGCTAAGATCCGGGAAATCCTTAATTCGAGTTAAGATCCCATGAAACACTGTATGAATCCTATATTCTTTACTTAAAGAGGACTAGAGTGGTAAATGTGTGTTATACAAGGCAGAATACCATTGAAATAGAGAAAGAAACACGTTCGGAAGCTTTGGAAAGCCTTACACTTCACTGAAATGTAGTACTACACTCTATAACACAGTTGAGAGACAATGTTCCCGAGCTGCCTCATTACATAACAGTGTGTAGGAAGTTGTTTGATAAAGTGGGCAAAGCTTATACTTGGACCAGAAGGCAGAATATAGGAAACTAAGTGAAAACATGGATAATTCAGAGAAAATGACTGTAAATAGATGAGAACTTGTTTCGAACAGCTCAAAGAGATTCTCCAAGTCAGTTCTTAGTGTAGAAAAGGTAGCTAATGTCCGGGAAATCCTTAATTCTAGTTAAGATGACATGAAACACTGTATGAATCCTATATTCTTTACTTAAAGGAGACTAGAGTGGTAAATGTGTGTTATACAAGGCAGAATACCATTGAAATAGAGAAAGAAACACGTTTGGCAGCTTTGGAAAGCCTTACACTTCACTGAAATGTAGGACTGCACTCTATAACACAGTTGAGAGACAATGTTCCCGAGCTGCCTCAGTACATAACGGTGTGTAGGAAGTTGTTTGATAAAGTGGGCAAAGCTTATACTTGGACCAGAAGGCAGAATATAGGAAACTAAGTGAAAACATGGATAATTCAGAGAAAATGACTGTAAATAGATGAGAACTTGTTTAGAACAGCTCAAAGAGATTCTCCAAGTCAGTTCTTAGTGTAGAAAAGGTAGCTAATGTCCGGGAAATCCTTAATTCGAGTTAAGATGACAAGAAACACTGTATGAATCCGATATTCTTTACTTAAAGGAGACTAGAGTGGTAAATGTGTGTTATACAAGGCAGAATACCATTGAAATAGAGAAAGAAACACGTTCGGCAGCTTTGGAAAACCTTACACTTCACTGAAATGTAGTACTACACTCTATAACACAGTTGAGAGACAATGTTCCCGAGCTGCCTCAGTCCATAACAGTGTGTAGGAAGTTGTTTGATAAAGTGGGCAAAGCTTATACTTGGACCAGAAGGCAGAATATAGGAAACTACATTAAAACATGGATAATTCAGAGAAAATGACTGTAAACAGATGAAAACTTGTTTAGAACAGCTCAAATAGATTCTCCGGTCAGTTTTTAGTGTTGAAAAGGTAGCTAAGATCCGGGAAATCCTTAATTCGAGTTAAGATCCCATGAAACACTGTATGAATCCTATATTCTTTACTTAAAGGGGACTAGAGTGGTAAATGTGTGTTATACAAGGCAGAATACCATTGAAATAGAGAAAGAAACACGTTCGGCAGCTTTGGAAAGCCTTACACTTCACTGAAATGTAGTACTACACTCTATAACACAGTTGAGAGACAATGTTCCCGAGCTGCCTCAGTACATAACAGTGTGTAGGAAGTTGTTTGATAAAGTGGGAAAAGCTTATACTTGGACCAGAAGGCAGAATATAGGAAACTAAATGAAAACATGGATAATTCAGAGAAAAGGACTGTAAACAGATCAGAACTTGTTTAGAACAGCTCAAAGAGATTCTCCAAGTCAGTTCTTAGAATAGAAAAGGTAGCTAAGATCCGGGAAATCCTTAATTCGAGTTAAGATGACATGAAACACTGTATGAATCCTATATTCTTTACTTAAAGGAGACTAGAGTGGTGAATGTGTGTTATACAAGGCAGAATACCATTGAAATAGAGAAAGAAACACGTTCGGCAGCTTTGGAAAGCCTTACACTTCACTGAAATGTAGTACTACACTCTATAACACAGTTGAGAGACAATGTTCCCGAGCTGTCTCAGTCCATAACAGTGTGTAGGAAGTTGTTTGATAAAGTGGGCTAAGCTTATACTTGGACCAGAAGGCAGAATATAGGAAACTACATGATAACATGGATAATTCAGAGAAAATGACTGTAAACAGATGAGAACTTGTTTAGAACAGCTCAAAGAGATTCTCCAAGTCAGTTCTTAGTGTAGAAAAGGTAGCTAAGATCCGGGAAATCCTTAATTCCAGTTAAGATCCCATGAAACACTGTATGAATCCTATATTCTTTACTTAAAGCGGACTAGAGTGGTAAATGTGTGTTATACAAGGCAGAATACCATTGAAATAGAGAAAGAAACACGTTCGGCAGCTTTGGAAAGCCTTACACTTCACTGAAATGTAGTACTACACTCTATAACACAGTTGAGAGACAATGTTCCCGAGCTGCCTCAGTTCAGAACAGTGTGTAGGAAGTTGTTTGATAAAGTGGGCAAAGCTTATACTAGGGCCAGAAGGCAGAATATAGGAAACTAAGTGAAAACATGGATAATTCAGAGAAAATGACTGTAAACAGATGAGAACTTGTTTAGAACAGCTCAAAGAGATTCTCCAAGTCAGTTCTTATGTAGAAAAGGTAGCTAATATGCGAGAAATCCTTAATTCTAGTTAAGATGACATGAAACACTGTATGAATCTTATATTCTTTACTTAAAGGAGACTAGAGTGGTAAATGTGTGTTATACAAGGCAGAATACCATTGAAATAGCGAAAGAAACACGTTCGGCAGCTTTGGAAAGCCTTACACTTCACTGAAATGTAGTACTACACTCTATAACACAGTTGAGAGACAATGTTCCCGAGCTGCCTCAGTACATAACGGTGTGTAGGAAGTTGTTTGATAAATTGGGCAAAGCTTATACTTGGACCAGAAGGCAGAATATAGGAAACTACATGAAAACATGGATAATTCAGAGAAAAAGACTGTAAACAGATGAGAACTTGTTTAGAACAGCTCAAAGAGATTCTCCAGTCAGTTCTTAGTGTAGTAAAGGTAGCTAAGATCCGGGAAATCCTTAATTCGAGTTAAGATCACATGAAACACTGTATGAATCCTATATTCTTTACTTCAAGGAGACTAGAGTGGTAAATGTGTGTTATACAAGGCAGAATACAATTGAAATAGAGAAAGAAACAAGTTCGGCAGCTTTGGAAAGCCTTACACTTCACTGAAATGTAGTACTACACTCTATAACACAGTTGAGAGACAATGTTCCCGAGCTGCCTCAGTTCATAACAGTGTGTAGGAAGTTGTTTGATAAAGTGGGCAAAGCTTATACTTGGACCAGAAGGCCAAATATAGGAAACTACATGAAAACATGGATAATTCAGAGAAAATGACTGTAAACAGATGAGAACTTGTTTAGAACAGCTCAAAGAGATTCTCCAGTCAGTTCTTAGTGTAGTAAAGGTAGCTAAGATCCGGGAAATCCTTAATTCGATTTAAGATCACATGAAACACTGTATGAATCCTATATTCTTTACTTCAAGGAGACTAGAGTGGTAAATGTGTGTTATACAAGGCAGAATACAATTGAAATAGAGAAAGAAACACGTTCGGCAGCTTTGGAAAGCCTTACACTTCACTTAAATGTAGTACTGCACTCTATAACACAGTTGTGAGACAATGTTCCTGAGCTGCCTCAGTACATAACGGTGTGTACGAAGTTGTTTGATAAAGTGGGCAAAGCTTATACTTGGACCAGAAGGCAGGATATAGGAAACTACATGAAAACATGGATAATTCAGAGAAAAAGACTGTAAACAGATGAGAACTTGTTTAGAACAGCTCAAAGAGATTCTCCAGTCAGTTCTTAGTGTAGTAAAGGTAGCTAAGATCCGGGAAATCCTTAATTAGAGTTAAGATCACATGAAACACTGTATGAATCCTATATTCTTTACTTCAAGGAGACTAGAGTGGTGAGTGTGTGTTATACAAGGCATAATACCATTGAAATAGAGAAAGAAACACGTTCAGCAGCTTTGGAAAGCCTTACACTTCACTGAAATGTAGTACTACACTCTATAACAAAGTTGAGAAACAATGTTCCCGAGCTGCCTCAGTTCATAACAGTGTGTAGGAAGTTGTTTGATAAAGTGGGCAAAGCTTATACTTGGACCAGAAGGCAGAATATAGGAAACTAAGTGAAAACATGGATAATTCAGAGAAAATGACTGTAAACGGATGAAAACTTGTTTAGAACAGCTCAAAGAGATTCTCCGGTCAGTTCTTAGTGCAGTAAAGGTGGCTTAGATCCGGGAAATCCTTAATTCGAGTTAAGATCACATGAAACACTGTATGAATCCTATATTATTTACTTAAAGGAGATTAGAGTGGTAAATGTGTGTTATACAAGGCAGAATACAATTGAAATTGAGAAAGAAACACGTTCGGCAGCTTTGGAAAGCCTTACACTTCACTGAAATGTAGTACTACACTCTATAACGCAGTTGAGAGACAATGTTCCCGAGCTGCCTCAGTTCAGAACAGTGTGTAGGAAGTTGTTTGATAAAGTGGGCAAAGCTTATACTTGGACCAGAAGGCAGAATATAGGAAACTACATGAAAACATGGATAATTCAGAGAAAATGACTGTAAACAGATGAGAACTTGTTTAGAACAGCTCAAAGAGATTCTCCGGTCAGTTCTTAGTGGAGTAAAGGTGGCTAAGATCCGGGAAATCCTTAATTCGAGTTAAGATCACATGAAACACTGTATGAATCCTATATTATTTACTTAAAGGGGACTAGAGTGGTAAATGTGTGTTATACAAGGCAGAATACCATTGAAATAGAGAAAGAAACACGTTCGGCCGCTTTGGAAAGCCTTACACTTCACTGAAATGTAGTACTACACTCTATAACACAGTTGAGAGACAATGTTCCCGAGCTGCCTCAGTACATAACAGTGTGTAGGAAGTTGTTTGATGAAGTGGGCAAAGCTTATACTTGGACCAGAAGGCAGAATATAGGAAACTAAGTGAAAACATGGATAATTCAGAGAAAATGACTGTAAACAGATGAGAACTTGTTTAGAACAGCTCAAAGAGATTCTCCAAGTCAGTTCTTAGTGTAGAAAAGGTAGCTAATGTCCGGGAAATCCTTAATTCGAGTTAAGATGACATGAAAAACTGTATGAATCCTATATTCTTTACTTAAAGGAGACTAGAGTGGTAAATGTGTGTTATACAAGGCAGAATACAATTGAAATAGAGAAAGAAACACGTTCGGCAGCTTTGGAAAGCCTTACACTTCACTGAAATGTAGTACTGCACTCTATAACACAGTTGAGAGACAATGTTCCTGAGCTGCCTCAGTACATAAGGGTGTGTAGGAAGTTGTTTGATAAAGTGGGCAAAGCTTATACTTGGACCAGAAGGCAGAATATAGGAAACTACATGAAAACATGGATAATTCAGAGAAAATAACTGTAAACAGATGAGAACTTGTTTAGAACAGCTCAAAGAGATTCTCCGGTCAGTCTTAGTGTAGTAAAGGTAGCTAAGATCCAGGAAATCCTTAATTCGAGTTAAGATCACATGAAACACTGTATGAATCCTATATTCTTTACTGAAAGGAGACTAGAGTGGTAAATGTGTGTTATACAGGGCAGAATACCATTGAAATAGAGAAAGAAACACGTTCGGAAGCTTTGGAAAGCCTTACACTTCACTGAAATGTAGTACTACACTCTATAACACAGTTGAGAGACAATGTTCCCGAGCTGCCTCATTACATAACAGTGTGTAGGAAGTTGTTTGATAAAGTGGGCAAAGCTTATACTTGGACCAGAAGGCAGAATATAGGAAACTAAGTGAAAACATGGATAATTCAGAGAAAATGACTGTAAATAGATGAGAACTTGTTTCGAACAGCTCAAAGAGATTCTCCAAGTCAGTTCTTAGTGTAGAAAAGGTAGCTAATGTCCGGGAAATCCTTAATTCTAGTTAAGATGACATGAAACACTGTATGAATCCTATATTCTTTACTTAAAGGAGACTAGAGTGGTAAATGTGTGTTATACAAGGCAGAATACCATTGAAATAGAGAAAGAAACACGTTTGGCAGCTTTGGAAAGCCTTACACTTCACTGAAATGTAGGACTGCACTCTATAACACAGTTGAGAGACAATGTTCCCGAGCTGCCTCAGTACATAACGGTGTGTAGGAAGTTGTTTGATAAAGTGGGCAAAGCTTATACTTGGACCAGAAGGCAGAATATAGGAAACTAAGTGAAAACATGGATAATTCAGAGAAAATGACTGTAAATAGATGAGAACTTGTTTAGAACAGCTCAAAGAGATTCTCCAAGTCAGTTCTTAGTGTAGAAAAGGTAGCTAATGTCCGGGAAATCCTTAATTCGAGTTAAGATGACAAGAAACACTGTATGAATCCGATATTCTTTACTTAAAGGAGACTAGAGTGGTAAATGTGTGTTATACAAGGCAGAATACCATTGAAATAGAGAAAGAAACACGTTCGGCAGCTTTGGAAAACCTTACACTTCACTGAAATGTAGTACTACACTCTATAACACAGTTGAGAGACAATGTTCCCGAGCTGCCTCAGTCCATAACAGTGTGTAGGAAGTTGTTTGATAAAGTGGGCAAAGCTTATACTTGGACCAGAAGGCAGAATATAGGAAACTACATTAAAACATGGATAATTCAGAGAAAATGACTGTAAACAGATGAAAACTTGTTTAGAACAGCTCAAATAGATTCTCCGGTCAGTTTTTAGTGTTGAAAAGGTAGCTAAGATCCGGGAAATCCTTAATTCGAGTTAAGATCCCATGAAACACTGTATGAATCCTATATTCTTTACTTAAAGGGGACTAGAGTGGTAAATGTGTGTTATACAAGGCAGAATACCATTGAAATAGAGAAAGAAATACGTTCGGCAGCTTTAGAAAGCCTTACACTTCACTGAAATGTAGTACTACACTCTATAACACAGTTGAGAGACAATGTTCCCGAGCTGCCTCAGTACATAACAGTGTGTAGGAAGTTGTTTGATAAAGTGGGCAAAGCTTATACTTGGACCAGAAGGCAGAATATAGGAAACTAAGTGAAAACATGGATAATTCAGAGAAAATGACTGTAAATAGATGAGAACTTGTTTAGAACAGCTCAAAGAGATTCTCCAAGTCAGTTCTTAGTGTAGAAAAGGTAGCTAATGTCCAGGAAATTCTTAATTCGAGTTAAGATGACAAGAAACACTGTATGAATCCTATATTCTTTACTTAAAGGAGACTAGAGTGGTAAATGTGTGTTATACAAGGCAGAATACCATTGAAATAGAGAAAGAAACACGTTCGGCAGCTTTGGAAAGCCTTACACTTCACTGAAATGTAGTACTACACTCTATAACACAGTTGAGAGACAATGTTCCCGAGCTGCCTCAGTCCATAACAGTGTGTAGGAAGTTGTTTGATAAAGTGGGCAAAGCTTATACTTGGACCAGAAGGCAGAATATAGGAAACTACATGATAACATGGATAATTGAGAGAAAATGACTGTAAACAGATGAGAACTTGTTTAGAACAGCTCAAAGAGATTCTCCAAGTCAGTTCTTAGTGTAGAAAAGGTAGCTAAGATCCGGGAAATCCTTAATTCGAGTTAAGATCCCATGAAACACTGTATGAATCCTATATTCTTTACTTAAAGGGGACTAGAGTGGTAAATGTGTGTTATACAAGGCAGAATACCATTGAAATAGAGAAAGAAACACGTTCGGCAGCTTTGGAAAGCCTTACACTTCACTGAAATGTAGTACTACACTCTATAACACAGTTGAGAGACAATGTTCCCGAGCTGCCTCAGTACATAACAGTGTGTAGGAAGTTGTTTGATAAAGTGGGAAAAGCTTATACTTGGACCAGAAGGCAGAATATAGGAAACTAAATGAAAACATGGATAATTCAGAGAAAAGGACTGTAAACAGATCAGAACTTGTTTAGAACAGCTCAAAGAGATTCTCCAAGTCAGTTCTTAGAATAGAAAAGGTAGCTAAGATCCGGGAAATCCTTAATTCGAGTTAAGATGACATGAAACACTGTATGAATCCTATATTCTTTACTTAAAGGAGACTAGAGTGGTGAATGTGTGTTATACAAGGCAGAATACCATTGAAATAGAGAAAGAAACACGTTCGGCAGCTTTGGAAAGCCTTACACTTCACTGAAATGTAGTACTACACTCTATAACACAGTTGAGAGACAATGTTCCCGAGCTGTCTCAGTCCATAACAGTGTGTAGGAAGTTGTTTGATAAAGTGGGCTAAGCTTATACTTGGACCAGAAGGCAGAATATAGGAAACTACATGATAACATGGATAATTCAGAGAAAATGACTGTAAACAGATGAGAACTTGTTTAGAACAGCTCAAAGAGATTCTCCAAGTCAGTTCTTAGTGTAGAAAAGGTAGCTAAGATCCGGGAAATCCTTAATTCCAGTTAAGATCCCATGAAACACTGTATGAATCCTATATTCTTTACTTAAAGCGGACTAGAGTGGTAAATGTGTGTTATACAAGGCAGAATACCATTGAAATAGAGAAAGAAACACGTTCGGCAGCTTTGGAAAGCCTTACACTTCACTGAAATGTAGTACTACACTCTATAACACAGTTGAGAGACAATGTTCCCGAGCTGCCTCAGTTCAGAACAGTGTGTAGGAAGTTGTTTGATAAAGTGGGCAAAGCTTATACTAGGGCCAGAAGGCAGAATATAGGAAACTAAGTGAAAACATGGATAATTCAGAGAAAATGACTGTAAACAGATGAGAACTTGTTTAGAACAGCTCAAAGAGATTCTCCAAGTCAGTTCTTATGTAGAAAAGGTAGCTAATATGCGAGAAATCCTTAATTCTAGTTAAGATGACATGAAACACTGTATGAATCTTATATTCTTTACTTAAAGGAGACTAGAGTGGTAAATGTGTGTTATACAAGGCAGAATACCATTGAAATAGCGAAAGAAACACGTTCGGCAGCTTTGGAAAGCCTTACACTTCACTGAAATGTAGTACTACACTCTATAACACAGTTGAGAGACAATGTTCCCGAGCTGCCTCAGTACATAACGGTGTGTAGGAAGTTGTTTGATAAATTGGGCAAAGCTTATACTTGGACCAGAAGGCAGAATATAGGAAACTACATGAAAACATGGATAATTCAGAGAAAAAGACTGTAAACAGATGAGAACTTGTTTAGAACAGCTCAAAGAGATTCTCCAGTCAGTTCTTAGTGTAGTAAAGGTAGCTAAGATCCGGGAAATCCTTAATTCGAGTTAAGATCACATGAAACACTGTATGAATCCTATATTCTTTACTTCAAGGAGACTAGAGTGGTAAATGTGTGTTATACAAGGCAGAATACAATTGAAATAGAGAAAGAAACAAGTTCGGCAGCTTTGGAAAGCCTTACACTTCACTGAAATGTAGTACTACACTCTATAACACAGTTGAGAGACAATGTTCCCGAGCTGCCTCAGTTCATAACAGTGTGTAGGAAGTTGTTTGATAAAGTGGGCAAAGCTTATACTTGGACCAGAAGGCCAAATATAGGAAACTACATGAAAACATGGATAATTCAGAGAAAATGACTGTAAACAGATGAGAACTTGTTTAGAACAGCTCAAAGAGATTCTCCAGTCAGTTCTTAGTGTAGTAAAGGTAGCTAAGATCCGGGAAATCCTTAATTCGATTTAAGATCACATGAAACACTGTATGAATCCTATATTCTTTACTTCAAGGAGACTAGAGTGGTAAATGTGTGTTATACAAGGCAGAATACAATTGAAATAGAGAAAGAAACACGTTCGGCAGCTTTGGAAAGCCTTACACTTCACTGAAATGTAGTACTGCACTCTATAACACAGTTGTGAGACAATGTTCCTGAGCTGCCTCAGTACATAACGGTGTGTACGAAGTTGTTTGATAAAGTGGGCAAAGCTTATACTTGGACCAGAAGGCAGGATATAGGAAACTACATGAAAACATGGATAATTCAGAGAAAAAGACTGTAAACAGATGAGAACTTGTTTAGAACAGCTCAAAGAGATTCTCCAGTCAGTTCTTAGTGTAGTAAAGGTAGCTAAGATCCGGGAAATCCTTAATTAGAGTTAAGATCACATGAAACACTGTATGAATCCTATATTCTTTACTTCAAGGAGACTAGAGTGGTGAGTGTGTGTTATACAAGGCATAATACCATTGAAATAGAGAAAGAAACACGTTCAGCAGCTTTGGAAAGCCTTACACTTCACTGAAATGTAGTACTACACTCTATAACAAAGTTGAGAAACAATGTTCCCGAGCTGCCTCAGTTCATAACAGTGTGTAGGAAGTTGTTTGATAAAGTGGGCAAAGCTTATACTTGGACCAGAAGGCAGAATATAGGAAACTAAGTGAAAACATGGATAATTCAGAGAAAATGACTGTAAACGGATGAAAACTTGTTTAGAACAGCTCAAAGAGATTCTCCGGTCAGTTCTTAGTGCAGTAAAGGTGGCTTAGATCCGGGAAATCCTTAATTCGAGTTAAGATCACATGAAACACTGTATGAATCCTATATTATTTACTTAAAGGAGATTAGAGTGGTAAATGTGTGTTATACAAGGCAGAATACAATTGAAATTGAGAAAGAAACACGTTCGGCAGCTTTGGAAAGCCTTACACTTCACTGAAATGTAGTACTACACTCTATAACGCAGTTGAGAGACAATGTTCCCGAGCTGCCTCAGTTCAGAACAGTGTGTAGGAAGTTGTTTGATAAAGTGGGCAAAGCTTATACTTGGACCAGAAGGCAGAATATAGGAAACTACATGAAAACATGGATAATTCAGAGAAAATGACTGTAAACAGATGAGAACTTGTTTAGAACAGCTCAAAGAGATTCTCCGGTCAGTTCTTAGTGGAGTAAAGGTGGCTAAGATCCGGGAAATCCTTAATTCGAGTTAAGATCACATGAAACACTGTATGAATCCTATATTATTTACTTAAAGGGGACTAGAGTGGTAAATGTGTGTTATACAAGGCAGAATACCATTGAAATAGAGAAAGAAACACGTTCGGCCGCTTTGGAAAGCCTTACACTTCACTGAAATGTAGTACTACACTCTATAACACAGTTGAGAGACAATGTTCCCGAGCTGCCTCAGTACATAACAGTGTGTAGGAAGTTGTTTGATGAAGTGGGCAAAGCTTATACTTGGACCAGAAGGCAGAATATAGGAAACTAAGTGAAAACATGGATAATTCAGAGAAAATGACTGTAAACAGATGAGAACTTGTTTAGAACAGCTCAAAGAGATTCTCCAAGTCAGTTCTTAGTGTAGAAAAGGTAGCTAATGTCCGGGAAATCCTTAATTCGAGTTAAGATGACATGAAAAACTGTATGAATCCTATATTCTTTACTTAAAGGAGACTAGAGTGGTAAATGTGTGTTATACAAGGCAGAATACAATTGAAATAGAGAAAGAAACACGTTCGGCAGCTTTGGAAAGCCTTACACTTCACTGAAATGTAGTACTGCACTCTATAACACAGTTGAGAGACAATGTTCCTGAGCTGCCTCAGTACATAAGGGTGTGTAGGAAGTTGTTTGATAAAGTGGGCAAAGCTTATACTTGGACCAGAAGGCAGAATATAGGAAACTACATGAAAACATGGATAATTCAGAGAAAAAGACTGTAAACAGATGAGAACTTGTTTAGAACAGCTCAAAGAGATTCTCCAGTCAGTTCTTAGTGTAGTAAAGGTAGCTAAGATCCGGGAAATCCTTAATTCGAGTTAAGATCACATGAAACACTGTATGAATCCTATATTCTTTACTTCAAGGAGACTAGAGTGGTGAGTGTGTGTTATACAAGGCAGAATACCATTGAAATAGAGAAAGAAACACGTTCGGCCACTTTGGAAAGCCTTACACTTCACTGAAATGTAGTACTACACTCTATAACACAGTTGAGAGACAATGTTCCCGAGCTGCCTCAGTACATAACAGTGTGTAGGAAGTTGTTTGATGAAGTGGGCAAAGCTTATACTTGGACCAGAAGGCAGAATATAGGAAACTAAGTGAAAACATGGATAATTCAGAGAAAATGACTGTAAACAGATGAGAACTTGTTTAGAACAGCTCAAAGAGATTCTCCAAGTCAGTCCTTAGTGTAGAAAAGGTAGCTAATGTCCGGGAAATCCTTAATTCGAGTTAAGATGACATGAAACACTGTATGAATCCTATATTCTTTACTTAAAGGAGACTAGAGTGGTAAATGTGTGTTATACAAGGCAGAATACAATTGAAATAGAGAAAGAAACAGGTTCGGCAGCTTTGAAAAGCCTTACACTTCACTGAAATGTAGTACTGCACTCTATAACACAGTTGTGAGACAATGTTCCTGAGCTGCCTCAGTACATAACGGTGTGTACGAAGTTGTTTGATAAAGTGGGCAAAGCTTATACTTGGACCAGAAGGCAGAATATAGGAAACTACATGAAAACATGGATAATTCAGAGAAAAAGACTGTAAACAGATGAAAACTTGTTTAGAACAGCTCAAAGAGATTCTCCAGTCAGTTCTTAGTGTAGTAAAGGTAGCTAAGATCCGGGAAATCCTTAATTCGAGTTAAGATCACATGAAACACTGTATGAATCCTATATTCTTTACTTCAAGGAGACTAGAGTGGTGAGTGTGTGTTATACAAGGCATAATACCATTGAAATAGAGAAAGAAACACGTTCAGCAGCTTTGGAAAGCCTTACACTTCACTGAAATGTAGTACTACACTCTATAACAAAGTTGAGAGACAATGTTCCCGAGCTGCCTCAGTTCATAACAGTGTGTAGGAAGTTGTTTGATAAAGTGGGCAAAGCTTATACTTGGACCAGAAGGCAGAATATAGGAAACTAAGTGAAAACATGGATAATTCAGAGAAAATGACTGTAAACAGATGAGAACTTGTTTAGAACAGCTCAAAGAGATTCTCCGGTCAGTTCTTAGTGCAGTAAAGGTGGCTTAGATCCGGGAAATCCTTAATTCGAGTTAAGATCACATGAAACACTGTATGAATCCTATATTATTTACTTAAAGGAGATAGAGTGGTTAATGTGTGTTATACAAGGCAGAATACAATTGAAATAGAGAAAGAAACACGTTCGGCAGCTTTGGAAAGCCTTACACTTCACTGAAATGTAGTACTACACTCTATAACGCAGTTGAGAGACAATGTTCCCGAGCTGCCTCAGTTCAGAACAGTGTGTAGGAAGTTGTTTGATAAAGTGGGCAAAGCTTATACTTGGACCAGAAGGCAGAATATAGGAAACTACATTAAAACATGGATAATTCAGGGAAAATGACTGTAAACAGATGAAAACTTGTTTAGAACAGCTCAAATAGATTCTCCGGTCAGTTTTTAGTGTAGAAAAGGTAGCTAAGATATGGTAAATCCTTAATTCGAGTTAAGATCACATGAAACACTGTATGAATCCTATATTCTTTACTTAAAGGAGACTAGAGTGGTAAATGTGTGTTATACAAGGCAGAATACCATTGAAATAGAGAAAGAAACACGTTCGGCAGCTTTGGAAAGCCTTACACTTCACTGAAATGTAGTACTACACTCTATAACACAGTTGAGAGACAATGTTCCTGAGCTGCCTCAGTTCATAACAGTGTGTAGGAAGTTGGTTGATAAAGTGGGCAAAGCTTATACTTGGACCAGAAGGCAGAATATAGGAAACTACATGATAACATGGATAATTCAGAGAAAATGACTGTAAACAGATGATAACTTGTTTAGAACAGCTCAAAGAGATTCTCCAAGTCAGTTCTTAGTGTAGAAAAGGTAGCTAAGATCCGGGAAATCCTTAATTCGAGTTAAGATCACATGAAACACTGTATGAATCCTATATTCTTTACTTAAAGGAGACTAGAGTGGTAAATGTGTGTTATACAAGGCAGAATACCATTGAAATAGAGAAAGAAACACGTTCGGCAGCTTTGGAAAGCCTTACACTTCACTGAAATGTAGTACTACACTCTATAACGCAGTTGAGAGACAATGTTCCCGAGCTGCCTCAGTTCAGAACAGTGTGTAGGAAGTTGTTTGATAAAGTGGGCAAAGCTTATACTTGGACCAGAAGGCAGAATATAGGAAACTACATTAAAACATGCATAATTCAGAGAAAATGACTGTAAACAGATGAAAACTTGTTTAGAACAGCTCAAAGAGATTCTCCGGTCAGTTCTTAGTGTAGTAAAGGTAGCTAAGATCCGGGAAATCCTTAATTCGAGTTAAGATCACATGAAACACTGTATGAATCCTATATTCTTTACTTCAAGGAGACTAGAGTGGTAAATGTGTGTTATACAAGGCAGAATACAATTGAAATAGAGAAAGAAACAAGTTCGGCAGCTTTGGAAAGCCTTACACTTCACTGAAATGTAGTACTACACTCTATAACACAGTTGAGAGACAATGTTCCCGAGCTGCCTCAGTTCATAACAGTGTGTAGGAAGTTGTTTGATAAAGTGGGCAAAGCTTATACTTGGACCAGAAGGCCAAATATAGGAAACTACATGAAAACATGGATAATTCAGAGAAAATGACTGTAAACAGATGAGAACTTGTTTAGAACAGCTCAAAGAGATTCTCCAGTCAGTTCTTAGTGTAGTAAAGGTAGCTAAGATCCGGGAAATCCTTAATTCGATTTAAGATCACATGAAACACTGTATGAATCCTATATTCTTTACTTCAAGGAGACTAGAGTGGTAAATGTGTGTTATACAAGGAAGAATACAATTGAAATAGAGAAAGAAACAAGTTCGGCAGCTTTGGAAAGCCTTACACTTCACTGAAATATAGTACTACACTCTATAACACAGTTGAGAGACAATGTTCCCGAGCTGCCTCAGTCCATAACAGTGTGTAGGAAGTTGTTTGATAGAGTGGGCAAAGCTTATACTTGTACCAGAAGGCAGAATATAGGAAACTACAGGAAAACATGGATAATTCAGAGAAAAGGACTGTAAACAGATCAGAACTTGTTTAGAACAGCTCAAAGAGATTCTCCAAGTCAGTTCTTAGAATAGAAAAAGTAGCTAAGATCCGGGAAATCCTTAATTCGAGTTAAGATGACATGAAACACTGTATGAATCCTATATTCTTTACTTAAAGGAGACTAGAGTGGTGAATGTGTGTTATACAAGGCAGAATGCCATTGAAATAGAGAAAGAAACACGTTCGGCAGCTTTGGAAAGCCTTACACTTCACTGAAATGTAGTACTACACTCTATAACACAGTTGAGAGACAATGTTCCCGAGCTGCCTCAGTCCATAACAGTGTGTAGGAAGTTGTTTGATAAAGTGGGCAAAGCTTATACTTGGACCAGAAGGCAGAATATAGGAAACTACATGATAACATGGATAATTGAGAGAAAATGACTGTAAACAGATGAGAACTTGTTTAGAACAGCTCAAAGAGATTCTCCAAGTCAGTTCTTAGTGTAGAAAAGGTAGCTAAGATCCGGGAAATCCTTAATTCGAGTTAAGATCCCATGAAACACTGTATGAATCCTATATTCTTTACTTAAAGGGGACTAGAGTGGTAAATGTGTGTTATACAAGGCAGAATACCATTGAAATAGAGAAAGAAACACGTTCGGCAGCTTTGGAAAGCCTTACACTTCACTGAAATGTAGTACTACACTCTATAACACAGTTGAGAGACAATGTTCCCGAGCTGACTCAGTACATAACAGTGTGTAGGAAGTTGTTTGATAAAGTGGGAAAAGCTTATACTTGGACCAGAAGGCAGAATATAGGAAACTAAATGAAAACATGGATAATTCAGAGAAAAGGACTGTAAACAGATCAGAACTTGTTTAGAACAGCTCAAAGAGATTCTCCAAGTCAGTTCTTAGAATAGAAAAGGTAGCTAAGATCCGGGAAATCCTTAATTCGAGTTAAGATGACATGAAACACTGTATGAATCCTATATTCTTTACTTAAAGGAGACTAGAGTGGTGAATGTGTGTTATACAAGGCAGAATACCATTGAAATAGAGAAAGAAACACGTTCGGCAGCTTTGGAAAGCCTTACACTTCACTGAAATGTAGTACTACACTCTATAACACAGTTGAGAGACAATGTTCCCGAGCTGTCTCAGTCCATAACAGTGTGTAGGAAGTTGTTTGATAAAGTGGGCTAAGCTTATACTTGGACCAGAAGGCAGAATATAGGAAACTACATAATAACATGGATAATTCAGAGAAAATGACTGTAAACAGATGAGAACTTGTTTAGAACAGCTCAAAGAGATTCTCCAAGTCAGTTCTTAGTGTAGAAAAGGTAGCTAAGATCCGGGAAATCCTTAATTCCAGTTAAGATCCCATGAAACACTGTATGAATCCTATATTCTTTACTTAAAGCGGACTAGAGTGGTAAATGTGTGTTATACAAGGCAGAATACCATTGAAATAGAGAAAGAAACACGTTCGGCAGCTTTGGAAAGCCTTACACTTCACTGAAATGTAGTACTACACTCTATAACACAGTTGAGAGACAATGTTCCCGAGCTGCCTCAGTTCAGAACAGTGTGTAGGAAGTTGTTTGATAAAGTGGGCAAAGCTTATACTTGGGCCAGAAGGCAGAATATAGGAAACTAAGTGAAAACATGGATAATTCAGAGAAAATGACTGTAAACAGATGAGAACTTGTTTAGAACAGCTCAAAGAGATTCTCCAAGTCAGTTCTTATGTAGAAAAGGTAGCTAATATGCGAGAAATCCTTAATTCTAGTTAAGATGACATGAAACACTGTATGAATCTTATATTCTTTACTTAAAGGAGACTAGAGTGGTAAATGTGTGTTATACGAGGCAGAATACCATTGAAATAGCGAAAGAAACACGTTCGGCAGCTTTGGAAAGCCTTACACTTCACTGAAATGTAGTACTACACTCTATAACACAGTTGAGAGACAATGTTCCCGAGCTGCCTCAGTACATAACGGTGTGTAGGAAGTTGTTTGATAAATTGGGCAAAGCTTATACTTGGACCAGAAGGCAGAATATAGGAAACTACATGAAAACATGGATAATTCAGAGAAAAAGACTGTAAACAGATGAGAACTTGTTTAGAACAGCTCAAAGAGATTCTCCACTCAGTTCTTAGTGTAGTAAAGGTAGCTAAGATCCGGGAAATCCTTAATTCGAGTTAAGATCACATGAAACACTGTATGAATCCTATATTCTTTACTTCAAGGAGACTAGAGTGGTAAATGTGTGTTATACAAGGCAGAATACAATTGAAATAGAGAAAGAAACAAGTTCGGCAGCTTTGGAAAGCCTTACACTTCACTGAAATGTAGTACTACACTCTATAACACAGTTGAGAGACAATGTTCCCGAGCTGCCTCAGTTCATAACAGTGTGTAGGAAGTTGTTTGATAAAGTGGGCAAAGCTTATACTTGGACCAGAAGGCCAAATATAGGAAACTACATGAAAACATGGATAATTCAGAGAAAATGACTGTAAACAGATGAGAACTTGTTTAGAACAGCTCAAAGAGATTCTCCAGTCAGTTCTTAGTGTAGTAAAGGTAGCTAAGATCCGGGAAATCCTTAATTCGATTTAAGATCACATGAAACACTGTATGAATCCTATATTCTTTACTTCAAGGAGACTAGAGTGGTAAATGTGTGTTATACAAGGCAGAATACAATTGAAATAGAGAAAGAAACAAGTTCGGCAGCTTTGGAAAGCCTTACACTTCACTGAAATATAGTACTACACTCTATAACACAGTTGAGAGACAATGTTCCCGAGCTGCCTCAGTCCATAACAGTGTGTAGGAAGTTGTTTGATAGAGTGGGCAAAGCTTATACTTGTACCAGAAGGCAGAATATAGGAAACTACAGGAAAACATGGATAATTCAGAGAAAAGGACTGTAAACAGATCAGAACTTGTTTAGAACAGCTCAAAGAGATTCTCCAAGTCAGTTCTTAGAATAGAAAAAGTAGCTAAGATCCGGGAAATCCTTAATTCGAGTTAAGATGACATGAAACACTGTATGAATCCTATATTCTTTACTTAAAGGAGACTAGAGTGGTGAATGTGTGTTATACAAGGCAGAATGCCATTGAAATAGAGAAAGAAACACGTTCGGCAGCTTTGGAAAGCCTTACACTTCACTGAAATGTAGTACTACACTCTATAACACAGTTGAGAGACAATGTTCCCGAGCTGCCTCAGTCCATAACAGTGTGTAGGAAGTTGTTTGATAAAGTGGGCAAAGCTTATACTTGGACCA
Organism: Pipistrellus hanaki; assembly: GCF_964339955.1. Lineage (NCBI taxonomy): Eukaryota > Metazoa > Chordata > Mammalia > Chiroptera > Vespertilionidae > Pipistrellus > Pipistrellus hanaki. Next base: position 321,906 of record NW_028182280.1, on the reverse strand, counting down.
GAAGGCAGAATATAGGAAACTACATGATAACATGGATAATTGAGAGAAAATGACTGTAAACAGATGAGAACTTGTTTAGAACAGCTCAAAGAGATTCTCCAAGTCAGTTCTTAGTGTAGAAAAGGTAGCTAAGATCCGGGAAATCCTTAATTCGAGTTAAGATCCCATGAAACACTGTATGAATCCTATATTCTTTACTTAAAGGGGACTAGAGTGGTAAATGTGTGTTATACAAGGCAGAATACCATTGAAATAGAGAAAGAAACACGTTCGGCAGCTTTGGAAAGCCTTACACTTCACTGAAATGTAGTACTACACTCTATAACACAGTTGAGAGACAATGTTCCCGAGCTGACTCAGTACATAACAGTGTGTAGGAAGTTGTTTGATAAAGTGGGAAAAGCTTATACTTGGACCAGAAGGCAGAATATAGGAAACTAAATGAAAACATGGATAATTCAGAGAAAAGGACTGTAAACAGATCAGAACTTGTTTAGAACAGCTCAAAGAGATTCTCCAAGTCAGTTCTTAGAATAGAAAAGGTAGCTAAGATCCGGGAAATCCTTAATTCGAGTTAAGATGACATGAAACACTGTATGAATCCTATATTCTTTACTTAAAGGAGACTAGAGTGGTGAATGTGTGTTATACAAGGCAGAATACCATTGAAATAGAGAAAGAAACACGTTCGGCAGCTTTGGAAAGCCTTACACTTCACTGAAATGTAGTACTACACTCTATAACACAGTTGAGAGACAATGTTCCCGAGCTGTCTCAGTCCATAACAGTGTGTAGGAAGTTGTTTGATAAAGTGGGCTAAGCTTATACTTGGACCAGAAGGCAGAATATAGGAAACTACATGATAACATGGATAATTCAGAGAAAATGACTGTAAACAGATGAGAACTTGTTTAGAACAGCTCAAAGAGATTCTCCAAGTCAGTTCTTAGTGTAGAAAAGGTAGCTAAGATCCGGGAAATCCTTAATTCCAGTTAAGATCCCATGAAACACTGTATGAATCCTATATTCTTTACTTAAAGCGGACTAGAGTGGTAAATGTGTGTTATACAAGGCAGAATACCATTGAAATAGAGAAAGAAACACGTTCGGCAGCTTTGGAAAGCCTTACACTTCACTGAAATGTAGTACTACACTCTATAACACAGTTGAGAGACAATGTTCCCGAGCTGCCTCAGTTCAGAACAGTGTGTAGGAAGTTGTTTGATAAAGTGGGCAAAGCTTATACTTGGGCCAGAAGGCAGAATATAGGAAACTAAGTGAAAACATGGATAATTCAGAGAAAATGACTGTAAACAGATGAGAACTTGTTTAGAACAGCTCAAAGAGATTCTCCAAGTCAGTTCTTATGTAGAAAAGGTAGCTAATATGCGAGAAATCCTTAATTCTAGTTAAGATGACATGAAACACTGTATGAATCTTATATTCTTTACTTAAAGGAGACTAGAGTGGTAAATGTGTGTTATACAAGGCAGAATACCATTGAAATAGCGAAAGAAACACGTTCGGCAGCTTTGGAAAGCCTTACACTTCACTGAAATGTAGTACTACACTCTATAACACAGTTGAGAGACAATGTTCCCGAGCTGCCTCAGTACATAACGGTGTGTAGGAAGTTGTTTGATAAATTGGGCAAAGCTTATACTTGGACCAGAAGGCAGAATATAGGAAACTACATGAAAACATGGATAATTCAGAGAAAAAGACTGTAAACAGATGAGAACTTGTTTAGAACAGCTCAAAGAGATTCTCCAGTCAGTTCTTAGTGTAGTAAAGGTAGCTAAGATCCGGGAAATCCTTAATTCGAGTTAAGATCACATGAAACACTGTATGAATCCTATATTCTTTACTTCAAGGAGACTAGAGTGGTAAATGTGTGTTATACAAGGCAGAATACAATTGAAATAGAGAAAGAAACAAGTTCGGCAGCTTTGGAAAGCCTTACACTTCACTGAAATGTAGTACTACACTCTATAACACAGTTGAGAGACAATGTTCCCGAGCTGCCTCAGTTCATAACAGTGTGTAGGAAGTTGTTTGATAAAGTGGGCAAAGCTTATACTTGGACCAGAAGGCCAAATATAGGAAACTACATGAAAACATGGATAATTCAGAGAAAATGACTGTAAACAGATGAGAACTTGTTTAGAACAGCTCAAAGAGATTCTCCAGTCAGTTCTTAGTGTAGTAAAGGTAGCTAAGATCCGGGAAATCCTTAATTCGATTTAAGATCACATGAAACACTGTATGAATCCTATATTCTTTACTTCAAGGAGACTAGAGTGGTAAATGTGTGTTATACAAGGCAGAATACAATTGAAATAGAGAAAGAAACAAGTTCGGCAGCTTTGGAAAGCCTTACACTTCACTGAAATATAGTACTACACTCTATAACACAGTTGAGAGACAATGTTCCCGAGCTGCCTCAGTCCATAACAGTGTGTAGGAAGTTGTTTGATAGAGTGGGCAAAGCTTATACTTGTACCAGAAGGCAGAATATAGGAAACTACAGGAAAACATGGATAATTCAGAGAAAAGGACTGTAAACAGATCAGAACTTGTTTAGAACAGCTCAAAGAGATTCTCCAAGTCAGTTCTTAGAATAGAAAAAGTAGCTAAGATCCGGGAAATCCTTAATTCGAGTTAAGATGACATGAAACACTGTATGAATCCTATATTCTTTACTTAAAGGAGACTAGAGTGGTGAATGTGTGTTATACAAGGCAGAATGCCATTGAAATAGAGAAAGAAACACGTTCGGCAGCTTTGGAAAGCCTTACACTTCACTGAAATGTAGTACTACACTCTATAACACAGTTGAGAGACAATGTTCCCGAGCTGCCTCAGTACATAACAGTGTGTAGGAAGTTGTTTGATAAAGTGGGCAAAGCTTATACTTGGACCAGAAGGCAGAATATAGGAAACTAAGTGAAAACATGGATAATTCAGAGAAAATGACTGTAAATAGATGAGAACTTGTTTAGAACAGCTCAAAGAGATTCTCCAAGTCAGTTCTTAGTGTAGAAAAGGTAGCTAATGTCCGGGAAATCCTTAATTCGAGTTAAGATGACAAGAAACACTGTATGAATCCTATATTCTTTACTTAAAGGAGACTAGAGTGGTAAATGTGTGTTATACAAGGCAGAATACCATTGAAATAGAGAAAGAAACACGTTCGGCAGCTTTGGAAAGCCTTACACTTCACTGAAATGTAGTACTACACTCTATAACACAGTTGAGAGACAATGTTCCCGAGCTGCCTCAGTTCATAACAGTGTGTAGGAAGTTGGTTGATAAAGTGGGCAAAGCTTATACTTGGACCAGAAGGCAGAATATAGGAAACTACATGAAAACATGGATAATTCAGAGAAAAGGACTGTAAACAGATCAGAACTTGTTTAGAACAGCTCAAAGAGATTCTCCAAGTCAGTTCTTAGAATAGAAAAGGTAGCTAAGATCCGGGAAATCCTTAATTCGAGTTAAGATGACATGAAACACTGTATGAATCCTATATTCTTTACTTAAAGGAGACTAGAGTGCTGAATGTGTGTTATACAAGGCAGAATACCATTGAAATAGAGAAAGAAACACGTTCGGCGGCTTTGGAAAGCCTTACACTTCACTGAAATGTAGTACTACACTCTATAACACAGTTGAGAGACAATGTTCCCGAGCTGCCTCAGTCCATAACAGTGTGTAGGAAGTTGTTTGATAAAGTGGGCTAAGCTTATACTTGGACCAGAAGGCAGAATATAGGAAACTACATGATAACATGGATAATTCAGAGAAAATGACTGTAAACAGATGAGAACTTGTTTAGAACAGCTCAAAGAGATTCTCCAAGTCAGTTCTTAGTGTAGAAAAGGTAGCTAATGTCCGGGAAATCCTTAATTCGAGTTAAGATGACAAGAAACACTGTATGAATCCTATATTCTTTACTTAAAGGAGACTAGAGTGGTAAATGTGTGTTATACAAGGCAGAATACCATTGAAATAGAGAAAGAAACACGTTCGGCAGCTTTGGAAAGCCTTACTCTTCACTGAAATGTAGTACTACACTCTATAACACAGTTGAGAGACAATGTTCCCGAGCTGCCTCAGTCCATAACAGTGTGTAGGAAGTTGTTTGATAAAGTGGGCAAAGCTTATACTTGGACCAGAAGGCAGAATATAGGAAACTACATTAAAACATGGATAATTCAGAGAAAATGACTGTAAACAGATGAAAACTTGTTTAGAACAGCTCAAATAGATTCTCCGGTCAGTTTTTCGTGTAGAAAAGGTAGCTAAGATCCGGGAAATCCTTAATTCGAGTTAAGATCACATGAAACACTGTATGAATCCTATATTCTTTACTTAAAGGAGACTAGAGTGGTAAATGTGTGTTATACAAGGCAGAATACCATTGAAATAGAGAAAGAAACACGTTCGGCAGCTTTGGAAAGCCTTACACTTCACTGAAATGTAGTACTACACTCTATAACACAGTTGAGAGACAATGTTCCCGAGCTGCCTCAGTTCATAACAGTGTGTAGGAAGTTGGTTGATAAAGTGGGCAAAGCTTATACTTGGACCAGAAGGCAGAATATAGGAAACTACATGATAACATGGATAATTGAGAGAAAATGACTGTAAACAGATGAGAACTTGTTTAGAACAGCTCAAAGAGATTCTCCAAGTCAGTTCTTAGTGTAGAAAAGGTAGCTAAGATCCGGGAAATCCTTAATTCGTGTTAAGATCCCATGAAACACTGTATGAATCCTATATTCTTTACTTAAAGGGGACTAGAGTGGTAAATGTGTGTTATACAAGGCAGAATACCATTGAAATAGAGAAAGAAACACGTTCGGCCGCTTTGGAAAGCCTTACACTTCACTGAAATGTAGTAATACACTCTATAACACAGTTGAGAGACAATGTTCCCGAGCTGCCTCAGTTCATAACAGTGTGTAGGAAGTTGTTTGATAAAGTGGGCAAAGCTTATACTTGGACCAGAGGGCCAAATATAGGAAACTACATGAAAACATGGATAATTCAGAGAAAATGACTGTAAACAGATGAGAACTTGTTTAGAACAGCTCAAAGAGATTCTCCAGTCAGTTCTTAGTGTAGTAAAGGTAGCTAAGATCCGGGAAATCCTTAATTCGAGTTAAGATCACATGAAACACTGTATGAATCCTATATTCTTTACTTCAAGGAGACTAGAGTGGTAAATGTGTGTTATACAAGGCAGAATACAATTGAAATAGAGAAAGAAACAAGTTCGGCAGCTTTGGAAAGCCTTACACTTCACTGAAATATAGTACTACACTCTATAACACAGTTGAGAGACAATGTTCCCGAGCTGCCTCAGTCCATAACAGTGTGTAGGAAGTTGTTTGATAGAGTGGGCAAAGCTTATACTTGTACCAGAAGGCAGAATATAGGAAACTAAATGAAAACATGGATAATTCAGAGAAAAGGACTGTAAACAGATCAGAACTTGTTTAGAACAGCTCAAAGAGATTCTCTAAGTCAGTTCTTAGAATAGAAAAGGTAGCTAAGATCCGGGAAATCCTTAATTCGAGTTAAGATGACATGAAACACTGTATGAATCCTATATTCTTTACTTAAAGGAGACTAGTGTGGTGAATGTGTGTTATACAAGGCAGAATACCATTGAAATAGAGAAAGAAACACGTTCGGCAGCTTTGGAACGCCATACACTTCACTGAAATGTAGTTCTACACTCTATAACACAGTTGAGAGACAATGTTCCCGAGCTGCCTCAGTTCATAACAGTGTGTAGGAAGTTGTTTGATAAAGTGGGCAAAGCCTATACTTGGACCAGAAGGCAGAATATAGGAAAGTATATGAAAACATGGATAATTCAGAGAAAATGAGTGTAAACATATGAGTACTTGTTTAGAACAGCTCAAACAGATTCTCCAGTCAGTTCTTAGTGTAGTAAAGGTAGCAAAGATCCGGATCACTGGGGCAGGGCCAGGTGAACAGCCTGAAGTGGTGAGGTAAGCAGGAGAGAGGGTCGCGGGCAGGGACACGGGTGACCAGCAGGCGGGTCTGCCAGCGGCAGGGACCTAAAGAGGGGGCCCTGCGGCTTGGCTGGCCGCTTAGCTGACCGGCGGGAAGCGGTCAAGGGAAGAGTGGGTTGGGGCCCCTGTCAAAAGGTGGAGGTGGTCCAGTGGGGAAGGCCCTGAGGCCCGGTGAAGGAGCCCCAGGAGTTCAAAGTGATTTTCTCGGACTCGACACAGCTCTATCCCCGTTGTCAAAGACTAACCCTAACCCTAAAACTTAGCCTATCCCTCAACCTAACCCTCACCATTGGCTAAGGCCCTGGGGCCCTGTGAAATCTGGACGAGGGTCTCAAGTGCCCGCAAAAGCCTCACCTGCCTGAGCTTCAGACTGGATGCCAGCAAGAGGGACCCTTGTCCTCAGGGCAGGGCGTTCCAGGCGAATGGGGCTGAAAGCAGGCCCCCGGGGCCGGGCCACCAGACCAGTCAGAAACTCCTGAGGGGCCGGGGAGGTGCCCCCAGAGTGGAAAGTGATAATTTCTCGGACTTGACACAGCTCTCTCCCGGTTGTCAAAGCCCATAGGCAGGGCTGTGGGCGTCCCAGGACACTCTGCTCTGAGCTGCCCTTTGGTGGGAGCGATGGGGGCCGGGGCGGGGGGGGTTAGAGGGCCGGCCCCGAGGCTCATGGAGGCCCCTGGGTGTCCTGAAGGGAGGGCTGGCTGGTCTGCCCACGCTTGGGGACCTGGGAGGCACCCTGTGAGTAGAGGGCTATGTGCCTTTACATCCCAGTGGTGGGGGCTATTCCTCTGTGTTTGGGAGCAGGGCAGACTGGCTGGCGCTGCTCGCTCATTGGTCAAATGGACCAGGGGCGTGGTTTCCGGAACCAGGAGGCGGGCCCAGGCCCACAGCTGAGCCCCATAAAGTCAAGGAGAGGGCGGGGCCAGGTGAGCAGCTGGAGGCGGTCACGGGATCACGGGGGCGGGGCCAGGTGAACAGCCTGAAGTGGTGAGGTAAGCAGGAGAGAGGGTCACTGGCAGGGACACGGTGACCAGCAGGCGGGTCTGCCAGCGGCAGGGACCTAAAGAGGCAGCCAGGCGGCTTGGCCGGCCGCTTAGCTGACCGGCGGGAAGAGGTCAAGGGAAGAGTGGGTTGGGGCCTGTGTCAAAAGCTGGAGGTGGTCCAGTAGGGAAGGCCCTGGGGCCCGGTGAAGGTGCCCCAGGAGCGCAAAGTGATTTTCTCGTACTTGACACAGCTCTATCCCCGTTGTCAAAGACTAACCCTAACCCTAAAACTTAGCCTATCCCTCAACCTAACCCTCACCAGTGGCTAAGGCCCTGGGGCCCTGTGAAACCTGGACGAGGTTCTCAAGGGCCCACAAAAGCCTCACCTGCCTGAGCTTCAGACTGGATGCCAGCAAGAGGGACCCTTGTCCTCAGGGCAGGGCGTTCCAGGCGAATGGGGCGGAAAGCAGGCCCTCGGGGCCGGGCCACCAGACCAGTCAGAACCTCTGGAGGGGCCGGGGAGGTGCCCCCAGAGTGGAAAGTGATAATTTCTCGGACTTGACACAGCTCTGTCCCTTTTCTCAAAGCCCATAGGCAGACAGGAGAAAATGACTGTAAACAGATGAGAACTTGTTTAGAACAGCTCAAAGAGATTCTCCAAGTCAGTTCTTAGTGTAGAAAAGGTAGGTAAGATCTGGGAAATCCTTAATTCGTGTTAAGATCACATGAAACACTGTATGAATGCTATATTCTTTACTTAAAGGAGACTAGAGTGCTAAATGTGTGTTATAGAAGGCAGAATACCATTGAAATAGAGAAAGAAACACGTTCGGCAGCTTTGGAAAGCCTTACACTTCACTGAAATGTAGTACTACACTCTATAACACAGTTGAGAGACAATGTTCCCGAGCTGCGTCAGTTCATAACAGTGTGTAGGAAGTTGTTTGATAAAGTGGGCAAAGCTTATACTTGGACCAGAAGGCAGAATATAGGAAACTACATGAAAACATGGATAATTCAGAGAAAATGACTGTAAACAGATGAGAACTTGTTTAGAACAGCTCAAAGAGATTCTCCAAGTCAGTTCTTAGTGTAGAAAAGGTAGCTAAGATCTGGGAAATCCTTAATTCGAGTTAAGATTACATGAAACACTGTATGAATCCTATATTCTTTACTTAAAGGAGACTAGAGTGGTAAATGTGTGTTATACAAGGCAGAATACCATTGAAATAGAGAAAGAAACACGTTCGGCAGCTTTGGAAAGCCTTACACTTCACTGAAATGTAGTACTACACTCTATAACACAGTTGAGAGACAATGTTCCCGAGCTGCCTCAGTTCATAACAGTGTGTAGGAAGTTGTTTGATAAAGTGGGCAAAGGAGACTAGAGTGGTAAATGTGTGTTATACAAGGCAGAATACAATTGAAATAGAGAAAGAAACAGGTTTGGCAGCTTTGGAAAGCCTTACACTTCACTGAAATGTAGTACTACACTCTATAACACAGTTGAGAGACAATGTTCCCGAGCTGCCTCAGTTCATAACAGTGTGTACGAAGTTGTTTGATAAAGTGGGCAAAGCTTATACTTGGACCAGGAGGCAGAATATAGGAAACTACATGAAAACATGGATAATTCAGAGAAAATGACTGTAAAAAGATGAGAACTTGTTTAGAACAGCTGAAAGAGATTCTCCAAGTCAGTTCTTAGTGTAGAAAAGGTAGCTAAGATCCTGGAAATCCTTAATTCGAGTTAATATCACATGAAACACTGTATGAATCCTATATTCTTTACTTAATGGAGACTAGAGTCGTAAATGTGTGTTATACAAGGCAGAATACCATTGAAATAGAGAAAGAAACACGTTCGGCATCTTTGGAAAGCCTTACACTTCACTGAAATGTAGTACTACACTCTATAACACAGTTGAGAGACAATGTTCCCGAGCTGCCTCAGTTCATAACAGTGTGTAGGAAGTTGTTTGATAAAGTGGGCAAAGGAGACTAGAGTGGTAAATGTGTGTTATACAAGGCAGAATATAATTGAAATAGAGAAAGAAACAGGTTTGGCAGCTTTGGAAAGCCTTACACTTCACTGAAATGTAGTACTACACTCTATAACACAGTTGAGAGACAATGTTCCCGAGCTGCCTCAGTTCATAACAGTGTGTAGGAAGTTGTTTGATAAAGTGTGCAAAGCCTGTACTTGGACCAGAAGGCAGAATATAGGAAACTACATGAAAACATGGATAATTCAGAGAAAATGACTGTAAACAGATGATAACTTGATTAGAACAGCTCAAAGAGATTCTCCAAGTCAGTTCTTAGTGTAGAAAAGGTAGCTAAGATCTGGGAAATCCTTAATTCGTGTTAAGATCACATGAAACACTATATGAATGCTATATTCTTTACTTAAAGGAGACTAGAGTGCTAAATGTGTGTTATAGAAGGCAGAATACCATTGAAATAGAGAAAGAAACACGTTCGGCAGCTTTGGAAAGCCTTACACTTCACTGAAATGTAGTACTACACTCTATAACACAGTTGAGAGACAATGTTCCCGAGCTGCGTCAGTTCATAACAGTGTGTAGGAAGTTGTTTGATAAAGTGGGCAAAGCTTATACTTGGACCAGAAGGCAGAATATAGGAAACTACATGAAAACATGGATAATTCAGAGAAAATGACTGTAAACAGATGAGAACTTGTTTAGAACAGCTCAAAGAGATTCTCCAAGTCAGTTCTTAGTGTAGAAAAGGTAGCTAAGATCTGGGAAATCCTTAATTCGAGTTAAGATTACATGAAACACTGTATGAATCCTATATTCTTTACTTAAAGGAGACTAGAGTGGTAAATGTGTGTTATACAAGGCAGAATACCATTGAAATAGAGAAAGAAACACGTTCGGCAGCTTTGGAAAGCCTTACACTTCACTGAAATGTAGTACTACACTCTATAACACAGTTGAGAGACAATGTTCCCGAGCTGCCTCAGTTCATAACAGTGTGTAGGAAGTTGTTTGATAAAGTGGGCAAAGGAGACTAGAGTGGTAAATGTGTGTTATACAAGGCAGAATACAATTGAAATAGAGAAAGAAACAGGTTTGGCAGCTTTGGAAAGCCTTAAACTTCACTGAAATGTAGTACTACACTCTATAACACAGTTGAGAGACAATGTTCCCGAGCTGCCTCAGTTCATAACAGTGTGTATGAAGTTGTTTGATAAAGTGGGCAAAGCTTATACTTGGACCAGGAGGCAGAATATAGGAAACTACATGAAAACATGGATAATTCAGAGAAAATGACTGTAAAAAGATGAGAACTTGTTTAGAACAGCTGAAAGAGATTCTCCAAGTCAGTTCTTAGTGTAGAAAAGGTAGCTAAGATCCTGGAAATCCTTAATTCGAGTTAATATCACATGAAACACTGTATGAATCCTATATTCTTTACTTAATGGAGACTAGAGTCGTAAATGTGTGTTATACAAGGCAGAATACCATTGAAATAGAGAAAGAAACACGTTCGGCATCTTTGGAAAGCCTTACACTTCACTGAAATGTAGTACTACACTCTATAACACAGTTGAGAGACAATGTTCCCGAGCTGCCTCAGTTCATAACAGTGTGTAGGAAGTTGTTTGATAAAGTGGGCAAAGGAGACTAGAGTGGTAAATGTGTGTTATACAAGGCAGAATACAATTGAAATAGAGAAAGAAACAGGTTTGGCAGCTTTGGAAAGCCTTACACTTCACTGAAATGTAGTACTACACTCTATAACACAGTTGAGAGACAATGTTCCCGAGCTGCCTCAGTTCATAACAGTGTGTAGGAAGTTGTTTGATAAAGTGTGCAAAGCCTGTACTTGGACCAGAAGGCAGAATATAGGAAACTACATGAAAACATGGATAATTCAGAGAAAATGACTGTAAACAGATGATAACTTGATTAGAACAGCTCAAAGAGATTCTCCAAGTCAGTTCTTAGTGTAGAAAAGGTAGCTAAGATCCGGGAAATCCTTAATTCGAGTTAAGATCCCATGAAACACTGTATGAATCCTATATTCTTTACTTAAAGGGGACTAGAGTGGTAAATGTGTGTTATACAAGGCAGAATACCATTGAAATAGAGAAAGAAACACGTTCGGCAGCTTTGGAAAGCCTTACACTTCACTGAAATGTAGTACTACACTCTATAACACAGTTGAGAGACAATGTTCCCAAGCTGCCTCAGTACATAACAGTGTGTAGGAAGTTGTTTGATAAAGTGGGCAAAGCTTATACTTGGACCAGAAGGCAGAATATAGGAAACTAAGTGAAAACATGGATAATTCAGAGAAAATGACTGTAAATAGATGAGAACTTGTTTAGAACAGCTCAAAGAGATTCTCCAAGTCAGTTCTTAGTGTAGAAAAGGTAGCTAATGTCCGGGAAATCCTTAATTCTAGTTAAGATGACATGAAACACTGTATGAATCCTATATTCTTTACTTAAAGGAGACTAGAGTGGTAAATGTGTGTTATACAAGGCAGAATACCATTGAAATAGAGAAAGAAACACGTTTGGCAGCTTTGGAAAGCCTTACACTTCACTGAAATGTAGTACTGCACTCTATAACACAGTTGAGAGACAATGTTCCCGAGCTGCCTCAGTACATAACGGTGTGTAGGAAGTTGTTTGATAAAGTGGGCAAAGCTTATACTTGGACCAGAAGGCAGAATATAGGAAACTACATGAAAACATGGATAATTCAGAGAAAAAGACTGTAAACAGATGAGAACTTGTTTAGAACAGCTCAAAGAGATTCTCCAGTCAGTTCTTAGTGTAGTAAAGGTAGCTAAGATCCGGGAAATCCGTAATTCGAGTTAAGATCACATGAAACACTGTATGAATCCTATATTCTTTACTTCAAGGAGACTAGAGTGGTAAATGTGTGTTATACAAGGCAGAATACAATTGAAATAGAGAAAGAAACAAGTTCGGCAGCTTTGGAAAGCCTTACACTTCACTGAAATATAGTACTACACTCTATGGCACAGTTGAGAGACAATGTTCCCGAGCTGCCTCAGTCCATAACAGTGTGTAGGAAGTTGTGTGATAGAGTGGGCAAAGCTTATACTTGTACCAGAAGGCAGAATATAGGAAACTAAATGAAAACATGGATAATTCAGAGAAAAGGACTGTAAACAGATCAGAACTTGTTTAGAACAGCTCAAAGAGATTCTCCAAGTCAGTTCTTAGAATAGAAAAGGTAGCTAAGATCCGGGAAATCCTTAATTCGAGTTAAGATGACATGAAACACTGTATGAATCCTATATTATTTACTTAAAGGAGACTAGAGTGGTGAATGTGTGTTATACAAGGCGGAATACCATTGAAATAGAGAAAGAAACACGTTCGGCAGCTTTGGAAAGCCTTACACTTCACTGAAATGTAGTACTACACTCTATAACACAGTTGAGAGACAATGTTCCCGAGCTGCCTCAGTCCATAACAGTGTGTAGGAAGTTGTTTGATAAAGTGGGCTAAGCTTATACTTGGACCAGAAGGCAGAATATAGGAAACTACATGATAACATGGATAATTCAGAGAAAATGACTGTAAACAAATGAGAACTTGTTTAGAACAGCTCAAAGAGATTCTCCAAGTCAGTTCTTATGTAGAAAAGGTAGCTAATATGCGAGAAATCCTTAATTCTAGTTAAGATGACATGAAACACTGTATGAATCTTATATTCTTTACTTAAAGGAGACTAGAGTGGTAAATGTGTGTTATACAAGGCAGAATACCATTGAAATAGAGAAAGAAACACGTTCGGCAGCTTTGGAAAGCCTTACACTTCACTGAAATGTAGTACTACACTCTATAACACAGTTGAGAGACAATGTTCCCGAGCTGCCTCAGTACATAACGGTGTGTAGGAAGTTGTTTTATAAATTGGGCAAAGCTTATACTTGGACCAGAAGGCAGAATATAGGAAACTACATGAAAACATGGATAATTCAGAGAAAAAGACTGTAAACAGATGAGAACTTGTTTAGAACAGCTCAAAGAGATTCTCCAGTCAGTTCTTAGTGTAGTAAAGGTAGCTAAGATCCGGGAAATCCTTAATTCGAGTTAAGATCACATGAAACACTGTAGGAATCCTATATTCTTTACTTCAAGGAGACTAGAGTGGTAAATGTGTGTTATACAAGGCAGAATACAATTGAAATAGAGAAAGAAACAAGTTCGGCAGCTTTGGAAAGCCTTACACTTCACTGAAATGTAGTACTACACTCTATAACACAGTTGAGAGACAATGTTCCCGAGCTGCCTCAGTTCATAACAGTGTGTAGGAAGTTGTTTGATAAAGTGGGCAAAGCTTATACTTCGACCAGAAGGCCAAATATAGGAAACTACATGAAAACATGGATAATTCAGAGAAAATGACTGTAAACAGATGAGAACTTGTTTAGAACAGCTCAAAGAGATTCTCCAGTCAGTTCTTAGTGTAGTAAAGGTAGCTAAGATCCGGGAAATACTTAATTCGAGTTAAGATCACATGAAACACTGTATGAATCCTATATTCTTTACTTCAAGAAGACTAGAGTGGTAAATGTGTGTTATACTAGGCAGAATACAATTGAAATAGAGAAAGAAACAAGTTCGGCAGCTTTGGAAAGCCTTACACTTCACTGAAATATAGTACTACACTCTATAACACAGTTGAGAGACAATGTTCCCGAGCTGCCTCAGTCCATAACAGTGTGTAGGAAGTTGTTTGATAGAGTGGGCAAAGCTTATACTTGTACCAGAAGGCAGAATATAGGAAACTACATGAAAACATGGATAATTCAGAGAAAAGGACTGTAAACAGATGAGAACTTGTTTAGAACAGCTCAAAGAGATTCTCCAAGTCAGTTCTTAGTGTAGAAAAGGTAGCTAAGATCCGGGAAATCCTTAATTCGAGTTAAGATGACATGAAACACTGTATGAATCCTATATTCTTTACTTAAAGGAGACTAGAGTGGTGAATGTGTGTTATACAAGGCAGAATACCATTGAAATAGAGAAAGAAACACGTTCGGCAGCTTTGGAAAGCCTTACACTTCACTGAAATGTAGTACTACACTCTATAACACAGTTGAGAGACAATGTTCCCGAGCTGCCTCAGTTCATAACAGTGTGTAGGAAGTTGTTTGATAAAGTGGGCAAAGCTTATACTTGGACCAGAAGGCCAAATATAGGAAACTACATGAAAACATGGATAATTCAGAGAAAATGACTGTAAACAGATGAGAACTGGTTTAGAACAGCTCAAAGAGATTCTCCGGTCTGTTATTAGTGTAGAAAAGGTACCTAAGATCCTGGAAATCCTTAATTCAAGTTAATATCACACGAAACACTGTATGAATCCTATATTCTTTACTTAATGGAGACTAGAGTGGTAAATGTGTGTTATACAAGGCAGAATACCATTGAAATAGAGAAAGAAACACGTTCGGCAGCTTTGGAAAGCCTTACACTTCACTGAAATGTAGTACTACACTCTATAACACAGTTGAGAGACAATGTTCCCGAGCTGCCTCAGTTCATAACAGTGTGTAGGAAGTTGTTTGATAAAGTGGGCAAAGCTTATACTTGGACCAGAAGGCAGAATATAGGAAAGTACATGAAAACATGGATAATTCAGAGAAAATGAATATAAACATATGAGAACTTGTTTAGAACAGCTGAAAGAGATTCTCCAAGTCAGTTCTTAGTGTAGAAAACGTAGCTAAGATCCGGGAAATCCTTAATTCCAGTTAAGATCACATGAAACACTGTATGAATCCTATATTCTTTACTTAAAGTAGACTAGAGTGGTAAATGTGTGTTATACAAGGCAGAATACCATTGAAATAGAGAAAGAAACACGTTCGGCAGCTTTGGAACGCCATACACTTCACTGAAATGTAGTTCTACACTCTATAACACAGTTGAGAGACAATGTTCCCGAGCTGCCTCAGTTCATAACAGTGTGTGGGAAGTTGTTTGATAAAGTGGGCAAAGCCTATACTTGGACCAGAAGGCAGAATATAGGAAAGTACATGAAAACATGGATAATTCAGAGAAAATGAGTGTAAACATATGAGTACTTGTTTAGAACAGCTCAAACAGATTCTCCAGTCAGTTCTTAGTGTAGTAAAGGTAGCAAAGATCCGGATCACTGGGGCAGGGCCAGGTGAACAGCCTGAAGTGGTGAGGTAAGCAGGAGAGAGGGTCTCTGGCAGGGACACGGTGACCAGCAGGCGGGTCTGCCAGCGGCAGGGACCTAAAGAGGCAGCCAGGCGGCTTGGCCGGCCGCTAAGCTGACCGGCGGGAAGAGGTCAAGGGAAGAGTGGGTTGGGGCCTGTGTCAAAAGCTGGAGGTGGTCCAGTAGGGAAGGCCCTGGGGCCCGGTGAAGGTGCCCCAGGAGCGCAAAGTGATTTTCTCGTACTTGACACAGCTCTATCCCCGTTGTCAAAGACTAACCCTAACCCTAAAACTTAGCCTATCCCTCAACCTAACCCTCACCAGTGGCTAAGGCCCTGGGGCCCTGTGAAACCTGGACGAGGGTCTCAAGGGCCCACAAAAGCCTCACCTGCCTGAGCTTCAGACTGGATGCCAGCAAGAGGGACCCTTGTCCTCAGGGCAGGGCATTCCAGGCGAATGGGGCGGAAAGCAGGCCCTCGGGGCCGGGCCACCAGACCAGTCAGAACCTCTGGAGGGGCCGGGGAGGTGCCCCCAGAGTGGAAAGTGATAATTTCTCGGACTTGACACAGCTCTGTCCCTTTTCTCAAAGCCCATAGGCAGACAGGAGAAAATGACTGTAAACAGATGAGAACTTGTTTAGAACAGCTCAAAGAGATTCTCCAAGTCAGTTCTTAGTGTAGAAAAGGTAGCTAAGATAAGGAAAATCCTTAATTCGAGTTAAGATCACATGAAACACTGTATGAATCCTATATTCTTTACTTAAAGAAGACTAGAGTGGTAAATGTGTGTTATACAAGGCAGAATACCATTGAAATAGAGAAGGAAACACGTTCGGCAGCTTTGGAAAGCCTTACACTTCACTGAAATGTAGTACTACAGTCTATAACACAGTTGAGAGACAATGTACCCGAGCTGCCTCAGTTCATAACAGTGTGTTGGAAGTTGTTTGATAAAGTGGGCAAAGCTTATACTTGGACCAGAAGGCAGAATATAGGAAACTACATGAAAACATGGATAATTCAGAGAAAAAGACTGTAAACAGATGAGAACTTGTTTAGAACAGCTCAAAGAGATTCTCCAAGTCAGTTCTTAGTGCAGAAAAGGTAGCAAAGATCCGGAAAATCCTTAATTCGAGTTAAGATGACAGGAAACACTGTATGAATCCTATATTCTTTACTGAAATTCGACTAGAGTGGTAAATGTGTGTTATACAAGGCAGAATACCATTGAAATAGAGAAAGAAACACGTTCGGCAGCTTTGGAACGCCATACACTTCACTGAAATGTAGTTCTACACTCTATAACACAGTTGAGAGACAATGTTCCCGAGGTGCCTCAGTTCATAACAGTGTGTAGGAAGTTGTTTGATAAAGTGGGCTAAGCCTATACTTGGACCAGAAGGCAGAATATAGGAAAGTACATGAAAACATGGATAATTCAGAGAAAATGAGTGTAAACATATGAGTACTTGTTTAGAACAGCTCAAACAGATTCTCCAGTCAGTTCTTAGTGTAGTAAAGGTAGCAAAGATCCGGGAAATCCTTAATTCAAGTTAAGATGACAGGAAACACTGTATGAATCCTATATTCTTTACTTAAAGGAGACTACAGTGGTAAATGCGTGTTATACAAGGCAGAATGCCATTGAAATGGAGAAGGAAGCACGTTCGGCAGCTTTGGAAAGCCTTACACTTCACTGAAATGTAGTACTACACTCTATAACACAGTTGAGAGACAATGTTCCCGAGCTGCCTCAGTTCATAACAGTGTGTAGGAAGTTGTTTGATAAAGTGGGCAAAGCCTATACTTGGACCAGAAGGCAGAATATATGAAACTACATGAAAACATGGATAAATCAGAGAAAATGACTGTAAACAGATGAGAACTTGTTTAGAACAGCTCAAAGGGATTCTCCGGTCAGTTCTTAGTGTAGTAAAGGTAGCTAAGATCCGGGAAATCCTTAATTCGAGTTAAGATCACATGAAACATTGTATGAATCCTATATTATTTACTTAAAGGAGACTAAAGTGGTAAATGTGTGTTATACAAGGCAGAATACCATTGAAATTGAGAAAGAAACACGTTCGGCAGCTTTGGAAAGCCTTACACTTCACTGAAATATAGTACTACACTCTATAACACAGTTGAGAGACAATGTTCCCGAGCTGCCTCAGTTCATAACAGTGTGTAGGAAGTTGTTTGATAAAGTGGGCAAAGGAGACTACAGTGGTAAATGTGTGTTATACAAGGCAGAATACAATTGAAATAGAGAAAGAAACAGGTTTGGCAGCTTTGGAAAGCCTTACTCTTCACTGAAATGTAGTACTACACTCTATAACACAGTTGAGAGACAATGTTCCCGAGCTGCCTCAGTTCATAACAGTGTGTATGAAGTTGTTTGATAAAGTGGGCAAAGCTTATACTTGGACCAGGAGGCAGAATATAGGAAACTACATGAAAACATGGATAATTCAGAGAAAATGACTGTAAAAAGATGAGAACTTGTTTAGAACAGCTGAAAGAGATTCTCCAAGTCAGTTCTTAGTGTAGAAAAGGTAGCTAAGATCCTGGAAATCCTTAATTCGAGTTAATATCACATGAAACACTGTATGAATCCTATATTCTTTACTTAATGGAGACTAGAGTCGTAAATGTGTGTTATACAAGGCAGAATACCATTGAAATAGAGAAAGAAACGCGTTTGGCAGCTTTGGAAAGCCTTACACTTCACTGAAATGTAGTACTACACTCTATAACACAGTTGAGAGACAATGTTCCCGAGCTGCCTCAGTTCATAACAGTGTGTAGGAAGTTGTTTGATAAAGTGGGCAAAGCTTATACTTGGACCAGAAGGCAGAATAAAGGAAACTACATGAAAACATGGATAATTCAGAGAAAAAGACTGTAAACAGATGAGAACTTGTTTAGAACAGCTCAAAGAGATTCTCCAAGTCAGTTCTTAGTGCAGAAAAGGTAGCAAAGATCCGGGAAATCCTTAATTCGAGTTAAGATGACAGGAAACACTGTATGAATCCTATATTCTTTACTGAAATTCGACTAGAGTTTTAAATGTGTGTTATGCAAGGCAGAATACCATTGAAATAGAGAAAGAAACACGTTCGGCAGCTTTGGAACGCCATACACTTCACTGAAATATAGTACTACACTCTATAACACAGTTGAGAGACAATGTTCCCGAGCTGCCTCAGTTCATAACAGTGTGTAGGAAGTAGTTTGATAAAGTGGGCAAAGGAGACTACAGTGGTAAATGTGTGTTATACAAGGCAGAATACCATTGAAATAGAGAAAGAAACACGTTCGGCAGCTTTGGAACGCCATACACTTCACTGAAATATAGTACTACACTCTATAACACAGTTGAGAGACAATGTTCCCGAGCTGCCTCAGTTCATAACAGTGTGTAGGAAGTTGTTTGATAAAGTGGGCAAAGCCTATACTTGGACCAGAAGGCAGAATATAGGAAACTACATGAAAACATGGATAATTCAGAGAAAATGACTGTAAACAGATGAGAACTTGTTTAGAACAGCTCAAAGGGATTCTCCGGTCAGTTCTTAGTGTAGTAAAGGTAGCTAAGATCCGGGAAATCCTTAATTCGAGTTAAGATCACATGAAACATTGTATGAATCCTATATTATTTACTTAAAGGAGACTAAAGTGGTAAATGTGTGTTATACAAGGCAGAATACCATTGAAATTGAGAAAGAAACACGTTCGGCAGCTTTGGAAAGCCTTACACTTCACTGAAATATAGTACTACACTCTATAACACAGTTGAGAGACAATGTTCCCGAGCTGCCTCAGTTCATAACAGTGTGTAGGAAGTAGTTTGATAAAGTGGGCAAAGGAGACTACAGTGGTAAATGTGTGTTATACAAGGCAGAATACAATTGAAATAGAGAAAGAAACAGGTTTGGCAGCTTTGGAAAGCCTTACTCTTCACTGAAATGTAGTACTACACTCTATAACACAGTTGAGAGACAATGTTCCCGAGCTGCCTCAGTTCATAACAGTGTGTATGAAGTTGTTTGATAAAGTGGGCAAAGCTTATACTTGGACCAGGAGGCAGAATATAGGAAACTACATGAAAACATGGATAATTCAGAGAAAATGACTGTAAAAAGATGAGAACTTGTTTAGAACAGCTGAAAGAGATTCTCCAAGTCAGTTCTTAGTGTAGAAAAGGTAGCTAAGATCCTGGAAATCCTTAATTCGAGTTAATATCACATGAAACACTGTATGAATCCTATATTCTTTACTTAATGGAGACTAGAGTCGTAAATGTGTGTTATACAAGGCAGAATACCATTGAAATAGAGAAAGAAACACGTTCGGCATCTTTGGAAAGCCTTACACTTCACTGAAATGTAGTACTACACTCTATAACACAGTTGAGAGACAATGTTCCCGAGCTGCCTCAGTTCATAACAGTGTGTATGAAGTTGTTTGATAAAGTGGGCAAAGCTTATACTTGGACCAGAAGGCAGAATATAGAAAACTACATGAAAACATGAATAATTCAGTGAAAATGACTGTAAACAGATGAGAACTTGTTTAGAACAGCTCAAAGAGATTCTCCAAGTCAGTTCTTTGTGTAGTAAAGGTAGCTAAGATCCGGGAAATCCTTAACTCGAGTTAAGATCCCATGAAACACTGTATAAATCCTATATTCTTTACTTAAAGGAGACTAGAGTGGTAAATGTGTGTTATACAAGGCAGAATACCATTGAAATAGAGAAAGAAACACGTTCGGCAGCTTTGGAAAGCCTTACACTTCACTGAAATGTAGTACTACACTCTATAACACAGTTGAGAGACAATGTTCCCGAGCTGCCTCAGTTCATAACAGTGTGTAGGAAGTTGTTTGATAAAGTGGGCAAAGCTTATACTTAGACCAGAAGGCAGAATATAGGAAACTACATGAAAACATGGATAATTCAGAGAAAATGACTGTAAAAAGATGAGAACTGGTTTAGAACAGCTCAAAGAGATTCTCCAAGTCAGTTCTTAGTGCAGAAAAGGTGAATATGATCCGGGAAATCCTTAATTCGAGTTAAGATGAAAGGAAACACTGTATGAATGCTACATTTTTTACTTAAAAGAGACTAGAGTGGTAAATGTGTGTTATGCAAGGCAGAATACCATTGAAATAGAGAAAGAAACACATTCGGCAGCTTTGGAAATCCTTACACTTCACTGAAATGTAGTACTACACTCTCTAACACAGTTGAGAGACAATGTTCCCGAGCTGCCTCAGTTCATAAGAGTGTGTAGGAAGTTGTTTGATAAAGTGGGCAAAGCTTACACTTGGACCAGAAGGCAGAATACAGGAAACTACATAAAAACATGGATAATTCAGAGAAAATGACTGTAAACAGATGAGAACTTGTTTAGAACAGCTCAAAGACATTCTCCAAGTCAGTTCTTAGTGTAGAAAAGGTAGCTAAGATCCTGGAAATCCTTAATTCGAGTTAATATCACATGAAACACTGTATGAATCCTATATTCTTTACTTAAAGGAGACTAGAGTGGTAAATGTGTGTTATACAAGGCAGATTACCATTGAAATAGAGAAAGAAACATGTTCGGCAGCTTTGGAAAGCCTTACACTTCACGGAAATGTAGTTCTACACTCTATAACACAGTTGAGAGACAATGTTCCCGAGCTGCCTCAGTTCATAACAGTGTGTAGGAAGTTGTTTGCTACAGTGGGCAAAGCTTATACTTGGACAAGAAGGCAGAATATAGGAAACTACATGAAAACATGAATAATTCAGTGAAAATGACTGTAAACAGATGAGAACTTGTTTAGAACAGCTCAAAGAGATTCTCCAGTCAGTTCTTAGTGTAGAAAAGGTAGCTAAGATCCGGGAAATCCTTAATTCGAGTTAAGATGACATGAAACACTGTATGAATCCTATATTCTTTACTTAAAGGAGACTAAAGTGGTAAATGTGTGTTATACAAGGCAGATTACCATTGAAATAGAGAAAGAAACACGTTCGGCAGCTTTGGAAAGCCTTACACTTCACTGAAATGTAGTTCTACACTCTATAACACAGTTGAGAGACAATGTTCCCGAGCTGCCTCAGTTCATAACAGTGTGTAGGAAGTTGTTTGATAAAGTGGGCAAAGCCTATACTTGGACCAGAAGGCAGAATATAGGAAAATACATGAAAACATGGATAATTCAGAGAAAATGACTTTAAACAGATGAGAACTGGTTTAGAACAGCTCAAAGAGATTCTCCAAGTCAGTTCTTAGTGTAGAAAAGGTAAATATGATCCGGGAAATCCTTAATTCCAGTTAAGATCACATGAAACACTGTATGAATGCTACATTCTTTACTTAAAGGAGACTAGAGTGGTAAATGTGTGTTATACAAGGCAGAATACCATTGAAATAGAGAAAGAAACACGTTCGGCAGCTTTGGAAAGCCTTACACTTCACTAAAATGTAGTACTACACTCTATAACACAGTTGAGAGACAATGTTCCCGAGCTGCCTCAGTTCATAACAGTGTGTAGGAAGTTGTTTGATAAAGTGGGCAAAGCCTGTACTTGGACCAGAAGGCAGAATATAGGAAACTACATGAAAACATGGATAATTCAGAGAAAATGACTGTAAACAGATGAGAACTTGTTTAGAACAGCTCAAAGAGATTCTCCGGTCAGTTCTTAGTGTAGAAAAGGTAGCTAAGATCCGGGAAATCCTTAATTCGAGTTAAGATCACGTGAAACACTGTATGAATCCTATAGTCTTTACTTAAAAGAGACTAGAGTGGTAAATGTGTGTTATACAAGGCAGAATACCATTGAAATAGAGAAAGAAACACATTCGGCAGCTTTGGAAAGCCTTACACTTCACTGAAATGTAGTACTACACTCTCTAACACAGTTGAGAGACAATGTTCCCGAGCTGCCTCAGTTCATAACAGTGTGTAGGAAGTTGTTTGATAAAGTGGGGAAAGCTTATACTTGGACCAGAAGGCAGAATAAAGGAAACTACATGAAAATATGGATAATTCAGAGAAAATGACTGTAAACAGATGAGAACTTGTTTAGAACAGCTCAAAGAGATTCTCCAAGTCAGTTCTTAGTGCAGAAAAGGTAGCTAAGATCCGGGAAATCCTTAATTCGAGTTAAGATCACATGAAACACTGTATGAATCCTATATTCTTTATTTAAAGGAGACTGGAGTGGTAAATGTGTGTTATACAAGGCAGATTACCTTTGAAATAGAGAAAGAAACACCTTCGGCAGCTTTGGAAAGCCTTACACTTCACTGAAATGTAGTTCTACACTCTATAACACAGTTGAGAGACAATGTTCCCGAGCTGCCTCAGTTCATAACAGTGTGTAGGAAGTTGTTTGATAAAGTGGGCAAAGCTTATACTTGGACCAGAGGGCAGAATATAGGCAACTACATGGAAACATGGATAATTCAGAGAAAATGACTGTAAACAGATGAGAACTTTTTTAGAACAGCTCAAAGAGATTCTCCAGTCAGTTCTTTGTGTAGTAAAGGTAGCTAAGATCCGGGAAATCCTTAATTCAAGTTAAGATGACATGAAACACTGTATGAATCCTATATTCTTTACTTAAAGTGGACTAGAGTCGTAAATGTGTGTTATACAAGGCAGAATACCATTGAAATAGAGAAAGAAACACGTTTGGCAGCTTTGGAAAGCCTTACACTTCACTGAAATGTAGTACTACACTCTATAACACAGTTGAGAGACAATGTTCCCGAGCTGCCTCAGTTCATAACAGTGTGTAGGAAGTTGTTTGATAAAGTGGGCAAAGCTTATACTTGGACCAGAAGGCAGAATATAGGAAACTACATGAAAACATGGATAATTCAGAGAAAATGAGTGTAAACAGATGAGAACTTGTTTAGAACAGCTCAAAGAGATTCTCCGGTCAGTTCTTAGTGTAGTAAAGGTAGCTAAGATCCGGGAAATCCTTAATTCGAGTTCAGATCACATGAAACACTGTATGAATCCTATATTCTTTACTTAAAGGAGACTAGAGTGGTAAATGTGTGTTATACAAGGCAGAATACCATGGAAATAGAGAAAGAAACACATTCGGCAGCTTTGGAAAGCCTTACACTTCACTGAAATGTAGTACTACACTCTCTAACACAGTTGAGAGACAATATTCCCGAGCTGCCTCAGTTCATAACAGTGTGTAGGAAGTAGTTTGATAAAGTGGGCAAAGGAGACTACAGTGGTAAATGTGTGTTATACAAGGCAGAATACAATTGAAATAGAGAAAGAAACAGGTTTGGCAGCTTTGGAAAGCCTTACTCTTCACTGAAATGTAGTACTACACTCTATAACACAGTTGAGAGACAATGTTCCCGAGCTGCCTCAGTTCATAACAGTGTGTATGAAGTTGTTTGATAAAGTGGGCAAAGCTTATACTTGGACCAGGAGGCAGAATATAGGAAACTACATGAAAACATGGATAATTCAGAGAAAATGACTGTAAAAAGATGAGAACTTGTTTAGAACAGCTGAAAGAGATTCTCCAAGTCAGTTCTTAGTGTAGAAAAGGTAGCTAAGATCCTGGAAATCCTTAATTCGAGTTAATATCACATGAAACACTGTATGAATCCTATATTCTTTACTTAATGGAGACTAGAGTCGTAAATGTGTGTTATACAAGGCAGAATACCATTGAAATAGAGAAAGAAACACGTTCGGCATCTTTGGAAAGCCTTACACTTCACTGAAATGTAGTACTACACTCTATAACACAGTTGAGAGACAATGTTCCCGAGCTGCCTCAGTTCATAACAGTGTGTATGAAGTTGTTTGATAAAGTGGGCAAAGCTTATACTTGGACCAGAAGGCAGAATATAGAAAACTACATGAAAACATGAATAATTCAGTGAAAATGACTGTAAACAGATGAGAACTTGTTTAGAACAGCTCAAAGAGATTCTCCAAGTCAGTTCTTTGTGTAGTAAAGGTAGCTAAGATCCGGGAAATCCTTAACTCGAGTTAAGATCCCATGAAACACTGTATAAATCCTATATTCTTTACTTAAAGGAGACTAGAGTGGTAAATGTGTGTTATACAAGGCAGAATACCATTGAAATAGAGAAAGAAACACGTTCGGCAGCTTTGGAAAGCCTTACACTTCACTGAAATGTAGTACTACACTCTATAACACAGTTGAGAGACAATGTTCCCGAGCTGCCTCAGTTCATAACAGTGTGTAGGAAGTTGTTTGATAAAGTGGGCAAAGCTTATACTTAGACCAGAAGGCAGAATATAGGAAACTACATGAAAACATGGATAATTCAGAGAAAATGACTGTAAAAAGATGAGAACTGGTTTAGAACAGCTCAAAGAGATTCTCCAAGTCAGTTCTTAGTGCAGAAAAGGTGAATATGATCCGGGAAATCCTTAATTCGAGTTAAGATGAAAGGAAACACTGTATGAATGCTACATTTTTTACTTAAAAGAGACTAGAGTGGTAAATGTGTGTTATGCAAGGCAGAATACCATTGAAATAGAGAAAGAAACACATTCGGCAGCTTTGGAAATCCTTACACTTCACTGAAATGTAGTACTACACTCTCTAACACAGTTGAGAGACAATGTTCCCGAGCTGCCTCAGTTCATAAGAGTGTGTAGGAAGTTGTTTGATAAAGTGGGCAAAGCTTACACTTGGACCAGAAGGCAGAATACAGGAAACTACATAAAAACATGGATAATTCAGAGAAAATGACTGTAAACAGATGAGAACTTGTTTAGAACAGCTCAAAGACATTCTCCAAGTCAGTTCTTAGTGTAGAAAAGGTAGCTAAGATCCTGGAAATCCTTAATTCGAGTTAATATCACATGAAACACTGTATGAATCCTATATTCTTTACTTAAAGGAGACTAGAGTGGTAAATGTGTGTTATACAAGGCAGATTACCATTGAAATAGAGAAAGAAACATGTTCGGCAGCTTTGGAAAGCCTTACACTTCACGGAAATGTAGTTCTACACTCTATAACACAGTTGAGAGACAATGTTCCCGAGCTGCCTCAGTTCATAACAGTGTGTAGGAAGTTGTTTGCTACAGTGGGCAAAGCTTATACTTGGACAAGAAGGCAGAATATAGGAAACTACATGAAAACATGAATAATTCAGTGAAAATGACTGTAAACAGATGAGAACTTGTTTAGAACAGCTCAAAGAGATTCTCCAGTCAGTTCTTAGTGTAGAAAAGGTAGCTAAGATCCGGGAAATCCTTAATTCGAGTTAAGATGACATGAAACACTGTATGAATCCTATATTCTTTACTTAAAGGAGACTAAAGTGGTAAATGTGTGTTATACAAGGCAGATTACCATTGAAATAGAGAAAGAAACACGTTCGGCAGCTTTGGAAAGCCTTACACTTCACTGAAATGTAGTTCTACACTCTATAACACAGTTGAGAGACAATGTTCCCGAGCTGCCTCAGTTCATAACAGTGTGTAGGAAGTTGTTTGATAAAGTGGGCAAAGCCTATACTTGGACCAGAAGGCAGAATATAGGAAAATACATGAAAACATGGATAATTCAGAGAAAATGACTTTAAACAGATGAGAACTGGTTTAGAACAGCTCAAAGAGATTCTCCAAGTCAGTTCTTAGTGTAGAAAAGGTAAATATGATCCGGGAAATCCTTAATTCCAGTTAAGATCACATGAAACACTGTATGAATGCTACATTCTTTACTTAAAGGAGACTAGAGTGGTAAATGTGTGTTATACAAGGCAGAATACCATTGAAATAGAGAAAGAAACACGTTCGGCAGCTTTGGAAAGCCTTACACTTCACTAAAATGTAGTACTACACTCTATAACACAGTTGAGAGACAATGTTCCCGAGCTGCCTCAGTTCATAACAGTGTGTAGGAAGTTGTTTGATAAAGTGGGCAAAGCCTGTACTTGGACCAGAAGGCAGAATATAGGAAACTACATGAAAACATGGATAATTCAGAGAAAATGACTGTAAACAGATGAGAACTTGTTTAGAACAGCTCAAAGAGATTCTCCGGTCAGTTCTTAGTGTAGAAAAGGTAGCTAAGATCCGGGAAATCCTTAATTCGAGTTAAGATCACGTGAAACACTGTATGAATCCTATAGTCTTTACTTAAAAGAGACTAGAGTGGTAAATGTGTGTTATACAAGGCAGAATACCATTGAAATAGAGAAAGAAACACATTCGGCAGCTTTGGAAAGCCTTACACTTCACTGAAATGTAGTACTACACTCTCTAACACAGTTGAGAGACAATGTTCCCGAGCTGCCTCAGTTCATAACAGTGTGTAGGAAGTTGTTTGATAAAGTGGGGAAAGCTTATACTTGGACCAGAAGGCAGAATAAAGGAAACTACATGAAAATATGGATAATTCAGAGAAAATGACTGTAAACAGATGAGAACTTGTTTAGAACAGCTCAAAGAGATTCTCCAAGTCAGTTCTTAGTGCAGAAAAGGTAGCTAAGATCCGGGAAATCCTTAATTCGAGTTAAGATCACATGAAACACTGTATGAATCCTATATTCTTTATTTAAAGGAGACTGGAGTGGTAAATGTGTGTTATACAAGGCAGATTACCTTTGAAATAGAGAAAGAAACACCTTCGGCAGCTTTGGAAAGCCTTACACTTCACTGAAATGTAGTTCTACACTCTATAACACAGTTGAGAGACAATGTTCCCGAGCTGCCTCAGTTCATAACAGTGTGTAGGAAGTTGTTTGATAAAGTGGGCAAAGCTTATACTTGGACCAGAGGGCAGAATATAGGCAACTACATGGAAACATGGATAATTCAGAGAAAATGACTGTAAACAGATGAGAACTTTTTTAGAACAGCTCAAAGAGATTCTCCAGTCAGTTCTTTGTGTAGTAAAGGTAGCTAAGATCCGGGAAATCCTTAATTCAAGTTAAGATGACATGAAACACTGTATGAATCCTATATTCTTTACTTAAAGTGGACTAGAGTCGTAAATGTGTGTTATACAAGGCAGAATACCATTGAAATAGAGAAAGAAACACGTTTGGCAGCTTTGGAAAGCCTTACACTTCACTGAAATGTAGTACTACACTCTATAACACAGTTGAGAGACAATGTTCCCGAGCTGCCTCAGTTCATAACAGTGTGTAGGAAGTTGTTTGATAAAGTGGGCAAAGCTTATACTTGGACCAGAAGGCAGAATATAGGAAACTACATGAAAACATGGATAATTCAGAGAAAATGAGTGTAAACAGATGAGAACTTGTTTAGAACAGCTCAAAGAGATTCTCCGGTCAGTTCTTAGTGTAGTAAAGGTAGCTAAGATCCGGGAAATCCTTAATTCGAGTTCAGATCACATGAAACACTGTATGAATCCTATATTCTTTACTTAAAGGAGACTAGAGTGGTAAATGTGTGTTATACAAGGCAGAATACCATGGAAATAGAGAAAGAAACACATTCGGCAGCTTTGGAAAGCCTTACACTTCACTGAAATGTAGTACTACACTCTCTAACACAGTTGAGAGACAATGTTCCCGAGCTGCCTCAGTTCATAACAGTGTGTAGGAAGTTGTTTGATAAAGTGGGCAAAGCTTATACTTGGACCAGAAGGCAGAATAAAGGAAACTACATGAAAATATGGATAATTCAGAGAAAATGACTGTAAACAGATGAGAACTTGTTTAGAACAGCTCAAAGAGATTCTCCAAGTCAGTTCTTAGTGCAGAAAAGGTAGCTAAGATCCGGGAAATCCTTAATTCGAGTTAAGATCACATGAAACACTGTATGAATCCTATATTCTTTATTTAAAGGAGACTGGAGTGGTAAATGTGTGTTATACAAGGCAGATTACCTTTGAAATAGAGAAAGAAACACCTTCGGCAGCTTTGGAAAGCCTTACACTTCACTGAAATGTAGTTCTACACTCTATAACACAGTTGAGAGACAATGTTCCCGAGCTGCCTCAGTTCATAACAGTGTGTAGGAAGTTGTTTGATAAAGTGGGCAAAGCTTATACTTGGACCAGAGGGCAGAATATAGGCAACTACATGGAAACATGGATAATTCAGAGAAAATGACTGTAAACAGATGAGAACTTTTTTAGAACAGCTCAAAGAGATTCTCCAGTCAGTTCTTAGTGTAGTAAAGGTAGCTAAGATCCGGGAAATCCTTAATTCAAGTTAAGATGACATGAAACACTGTATGAATCCTATATTCTTTACTTAAAGTGGACTAGAGTCGTAAATGTGTGTTATACAAGGCAGAATACCATTGAAATAGAGAAAGAAACACGTTTGGCAGCTTTGGAAAGCCTTACACTTCACTGAAATGTAGTACTACACTCTATAACACAGTTGAGAGACAATGTTCCCGAGCTGCCTCAGTTCATAACAGTGTGTAGGAAGTTGTTTGATAAAGTGGGCAAAGCTTATACTTGGACCAGAAGGCAGAATATAGGAAACTACATGAAAACATGGATAATTCAGAGAAAATGAGTGTAAACAGATGAGAACTTGTTTAGAACAGCTCAAAGAGATTCTCCGGTCAGTTCTTAGTGTAGTAAAGGTAGCTAAGATCCGGGAAATCCTTAATTCGAGTTCAGATCACATGAAACACTGTATGAATCCTATATTCTTTACTTAAAGGAGACTAGAGTGGTAAATGTGTGTTATACAAGGCAGAATACCATGGAAATAGAGAAAGAAACACGTTCGGCAGCTTTGGAAAGCCTTACACTTCACTGAAATGTAGTACTACACTCTATAACACAGTTGAGAGACAATGTTCAATAGCTGCCTCAGTACTTAACAGTGTGTAGGAAGTTGTTTGATAAAGTGGGCAAAGCTTATACTTGGGCCAGAAGGCAGAATATAGGAAACTACATGAAAACATGATTAATTCAGTGAAAATGACTGTAAACAGATGTGAACTTGTTTAGAACAGCTGAAAGAGATTCTCCAAGTCAGTTCTTAGTGTAGAAAAGGTAGCTAAGATCCGGGAAATCCTTAATTCGAGTTAAGATTACATGAAACACTGTATGAATCCTATATTCTTTACTTAAAGGAGACTAGAGTGGTAAATGTGTGTTATACAAGGCAGAATACCATTGAAATAGAGAAAGAAACACGTTCGGCAGCTTTGGAAAGCCTTACACTTCACTGAAATGTAGTACTACACTCTATAACACAGTTGAGAGACAATGTTCCCGAGCTGCCTCAGTTCATAACAGTGTGTAGGAAGTTGTTTGATAAAGTGGGCAAAGCCTATACTTGGACCAGAAGGCAGAATATAGGAAACTACATGAAAACATGGATAATTCAGAGAAAATGACTGTAAACAGATGAGAACTTGTTTAGAACAGCTCAAAGGGATTCTCCGGTCAGTTCTTAGTGTAGTAAAGGTAGCTAAGATCCGGGAAATCCTTAATTCGAGTTAAGATCACATGAAACATTGTATGAATCCTATATTATTTACTTAAAGGAGACTAAAGTGGTAAATGTGTGTTATACAAGGCAGAATACCATTGAAATTGAGAAAGAAACACGTTCGGCAGCTTTGGAAAGCCTTACACTTCACTGAAATATAGTACTACACTCTATAACACAGTTGAGAGACAATGTTCCCGAGCTGCCTCAGTTCATAACAGTGTGTAGGAAGTAGTTTGATAAAGTGGGCAAAGGAGACTACAGTGGTAAATGTGTGTTATACAAGGCAGAATACAATTGAAATAGAGAAAGAAACAGGTTTGGCAGCTTTGGAAAGCCTTACTCTTCACTGAAATGTAGTACTACACTCTATAACACAGTTGAGAGACAATGTTCCCGAGCTGCCTCAGTTCATAACAGTGTGTATGAAGTTGTTTGATAAAGTGGGCAAAGCTTATACTTGGACCAGGAGGCAGAATATAGGAAACTACATGAAAACATGGATAATTCAGAGAAAATGACTGTAAAAAGATGAGAACTTGTTTAGAACAGCTGAAAGAGATTCTCCAAGTCAGTTCTTAGTGTAGAAAAGGTAGCTAAGATCCTGGAAATCCTTAATTCGAGTTAATATCACATGAAACACTGTATGAATCCTATATTCTTTACTTAATGGAGACTAGAGTCGTAAATGTGTGTTATACAAGGCAGAATACCATTGAAATAGAGAAAGAAACACGTTCGGCATCTTTGGAAAGCCTTACACTTCACTGAAATGTAGTACTACACTCTATAACACAGTTGAGAGACAATGTTCCCGAGCTGCCTCAGTTCATAACAGTGTGTATGAAGTTGTTTGATAAAGTGGGCAAAGCTTATACTTGGACCAGAAGGCAGAATATAGAAAACTACATGAAAACATGAATAATTCAGTGAAAATGACTGTAAACAGATGAGAACTTGTTTAGAACAGCTCAAAGAGATTCTCCAAGTCAGTTCTTTGTGTAGTAAAGGTAGCTAAGATCCGGGAAATCCTTAACTCGAGTTAAGATCCCATGAAACACTGTATAAATCCTATATTCTTTACTTAAAGGAGACTAGAGTGGTAAATGTGTGTTATACAAGGCAGAATACCATTGAAATAGAGAAAGAAACACGTTCGGCAGCTTTGGAAAGCCTTACACTTCACTGAAATGTAGTACTACACTCTATAACACAGTTGAGAGACAATGTTCCCGAGCTGCCTCAGTTCATAACAGTGTGTAGGAAGTTGTTTGATAAAGTGGGCAAAGCTTATACTTAGACCAGAAGGCAGAATATAGGAAACTACATGAAAACATGGATAATTCAGAGAAAATGACTGTAAAAAGATGAGAACTGGTTTAGAACAGCTCAAAGAGATTCTCCAAGTCAGTTCTTAGTGCAGAAAAGGTGAATATGATCCGGGAAATCCTTAATTCGAGTTAAGATGAAAGGAAACACTGTATGAATGCTACATTTTTTACTTAAAAGAGACTAGAGTGGTAAATGTGTGTTATGCAAGGCAGAATACCATTGAAATAGAGAAAGAAACACATTCGGCAGCTTTGGAAATCCTTACACTTCACTGAAATGTAGTACTACACTCTCTAACACAGTTGAGAGACAATGTTCCCGAGCTGCCTCAGTTCATAAGAGTGTGTAGGAAGTTGTTTGATAAAGTGGGCAAAGCTTACACTTGGACCAGAAGGCAGAATACAGGAAACTACATAAAAACATGGATAATTCAGAGAAAATGACTGTAAACAGATGAGAACTTGTTTAGAACAGCTCAAAGACATTCTCCAAGTCAGTTCTTAGTGTAGAAAAGGTAGCTAAGATCCTGGAAATCCTTAATTCGAGTTAATATCACATGAAACACTGTATGAATCCTATATTCTTTACTTAAAGGAGACTAGAGTGGTAAATGTGTGTTATACAAGGCAGATTACCATTGAAATAGAGAAAGAAACATGTTCGGCAGCTTTGGAAAGCCTTACACTTCACGGAAATGTAGTTCTATACTCTATAACACAGTTGAGAGACAATGTTCCCGAGCTGCCTCAGTTCATAACAGTGTGTAGGAAGTTGTTTGCTACAGTGGGCAAAGCTTATACTTGGACAAGAAGGCAGAATATAGGAAACTACATGAAAACATGAATAATTCAGTGAAAATGACTGTAAACAGATGAGAACTTGTTTAGAACAGCTCAAAGAGATTCTCCAGTCAGTTCTTAGTGTAGAAAAGGTAGCTAAGATCCGGGAAATCCTTAATTCGAGTTAAGATGACATGAAACACTGTATGAATCCTATATTCTTTACTTAAAGGAGACTAAAGTGGTAAATGTGTGTTATACAAGGCAGATTACCATTGAAATAGAGAAAGAAACACGTTCGGCAGCTTTGGAAAGCCTTACACTTCACTGAAATGTAGTTCTACACTCTATAACACAGTTGAGAGACAATGTTCCCGAGCTGCCTCAGTTCATAACAGTGTGTAGGAAGTTGTTTGATAAAGTGGGCAAAGCCTATACTTGGACCAGAAGGCAGAATATAGGAAAATACATGAAAACATGGATAATTCAGAGAAAATGACTTTAAACAGATGAGAACTGGTTTAGAACAGCTCAAAGAGATTCTCCAAGTCAGTTCTTAGTGTAGAAAAGGTAAATATGATCCGGGAAATCCTTAATTCCAGTTAAGATCACATGAAACACTGTATGAATGCTACATTCTTTACTTAAAGGAGACTAGAGTGGTAAATGTGTGTTATACAAGGCAGAATACCATTGAAATAGAGAAAGAAACACGTTCGGCAGCTTTGGAAAGCCTTACACTTCACTAAAATGTAGTACTACACTCTATAACACAGTTGAGAGACAATGTTCCCGAGCTGCCTCAGTTCATAACAGTGTGTAGGAAGTTGTTTGATAAAGTGGGCAAAGCCTGTACTTGGACCAGAAGGCAGAATATAGGAAACTACATGAAAACATGGATAATTCAGAGAAAATGACTGTAAACAGATGAGAACTTGTTTAGAACAGCTCAAAGAGATTCTCCGGTCAGTTCTTAGTGTAGAAAAGGTAGCTAAGATCCGGGAAATCCTTAATTCGAGTTAAGATCACGTGAAACACTGTATGAATCCTATAGTCTTTACTTAAAAGAGACTAGAGTGGTAAATGTGTGTTATACAAGGCAGAATACCATTGAAATAGAGAAAGAAACACATTCGGCAGCTTTGGAAAGCCTTACACTTCACTGAAATGTAGTACTACACTCTCTAACACAGTTGAGAGACAATGTTCCCGAGCTGCCTCAGTTCATAACAGTGTGTAGGAAGTTGTTTGATAAAGTGGGGAAAGCTTATACTTGGACCAGAAGGCAGAATAAAGGAAACTACATGAAAATATGGATAATTCAGAGAAAATGACTGTAAACAGATGAGAACTTGTTTAGAACAGCTCAAAGAGATTCTCCAAGTCAGTTCTTAGTGCAGAAAAGGTAGCTAAGATCCGGGAAATCCTTAATTCGAGTTAAGATCACATGAAACACTGTATGAATCCTATATTCTTTATTTAAAGGAGACTGGAGTGGTAAATGTGTGTTATACAAGGCAGATTACCTTTGAAATAGAGAAAGAAACACCTTCGGCAGCTTTGGAAAGCCTTACACTTCACTGAAATGTAGTTCTACACTCTATAACACAGTTGAGAGACAATGTTCCCGAGCTGCCTCAGTTCATAACAGTGTGTAGGAAGTTGTTTGATAAAGTGGGCAAAGCTTATACTTGGACCAGAGGGCAGAATATAGGCAACTACATGGAAACATGGATAATTCAGAGAAAATGACTGTAAACAGATGAGAACTTTTTTAGAACAGCTCAAAGAGATTCTCCAGTCAGTTCTTTGTGTAGTAAAGGTAGCTAAGATCCGGGAAATCCTTAATTCAAGTTAAGATGACATGAAACACTGTATGAATCCTATATTCTTTACTTAAAGTGGACTAGAGTCGTAAATGTGTGTTATACAAGGCAGAATACCATTGAAATAGAGAAAGAAACACGTTTGGCAGCTTTGGAAAGCCTTACACTTCACTGAAATGTAGTACTACACTCTATAACACAGTTGAGAGACAATGTTCCCGAGCTGCCTCAGTTCATAACAGTGTGTAGGAAGTTGTTTGATAAAGTGGGCAAAGCTTATACTTGGACCAGAAGGCAGAATATAGGAAACTACATGAAAACATGGATAATTCAGAGAAAATGAGTGTAAACAGATGAGAACTTGTTTAGAACAGCTCAAAGAGATTCTCCGGTCAGTTCTTAGTGTAGTAAAGGTAGCTAAGATCCGGGAAATCCTTAATTCGAGTTCAGATCACATGAAACACTGTATGAATCCTATATTCTTTACTTAAAGGAGACTAGAGTGGTAAATGTGTGTTATACAAGGCAGAATACCATGGAAATAGAGAAAGAAACACATTCGGCAGCTTTGGAAAGCCTTACACTTCACTGAAATGTAGTACTACACTCTCTAACACAGTTGAGAGACAATGTTCCCGAGCTGCCTCAGTTCATAACAGTGTGTAGGAAGTTGTTTGATAAAGTGGGCAAAGCTTATACTTGGACCAGAAGGCAGAATAAAGGAAACTACATGAAAATATGGATAATTCAGAGAAAATGACTGTAAACAGATGAGAACTTGTTTAGAACAGCTCAAAGAGATTCTCCAAGTCAGTTCTTAGTGCAGAAAAGGTAGCTAAGATCCGGGAAATCCTTAATTCGAGTTAAGATCACATGAAACACTGTATGAATCCTATATTCTTTATTTAAAGGAGACTGGAGTGGTAAATGTGTGTTATACAAGGCAGATTACCTTTGAAATAGAGAAAGAAACACCTTCGGCAGCTTTGGAAAGCCTTACACTTCACTGAAATGTAGTTCTACACTCTATAACACAGTTGAGAGACAATGTTCCCGAGCTGCCTCAGTTCATAACAGTGTGTAGGAAGTTGTTTGATAAAGTGGGCAAAGCTTATACTTGGACCAGAGGGCAGAATATAGGCAACTACATGGAAACATGGATAATTCAGAGAAAATGACTGTAAACAGATGAGAACTTTTTTAGAACAGCTCAAAGAGATTCTCCAGTCAGTTCTTAGTGTAGTAAAGGTAGCTAAGATCCGGGAAATCCTTAATTCAAGTTAAGATGACATGAAACACTGTATGAATCCTATATTCTTTACTTAAAGTGGACTAGAGTCGTAAATGTGTGTTATACAAGGCAGAATACCATTGAAATAGAGAAAGAAACACGTTTGGCAGCTTTGGAAAGCCTTACACTTCACTGAAATGTAGTACTACACTCTATAACACAGTTGAGAGACAATGTTCCCGAGCTGCCTCAGTTCATAACAGTGTGTAGGAAGTTGTTTGATAAAGTGGGCAAAGCTTATACTTGGACCAGAAGGCAGAATATAGGAAACTACATGAAAACATGGATAATTCAGAGAAAATGAGTGTAAACAGATGAGAACTTGTTTAGAACAGCTCAAAGAGATTCTCCGGTCAGTTCTTAGTGTAGTAAAGGTAGCTAAGATCCGGGAAATCCTTAATTCGAGTTCAGATCACCTGAAACACTGTATGAATCCTATATTCTTTACTTAAAGGAGACTAGAGTGGTAAATGTGTGTTATACAAGGCAGAATACCATGGAAATAGAGAAAGAAACACGTTCGGCAGCTTTGGAAAGCCTTACACTTCACTGAAATGTAGTACTACACTCTATAACACAGTTGAGAGACAATGTTCAATAGCTGCCTCAGTACTTAACAGTGTGTAGGAAGTTGTTTGATAAAGTGGGCAAAGCTTATACTTGGGCCAGAAGGCAGAATATAGGAAACTACATGAAAACATGATTAATTCAGTGAAAATGACTGTAAACAGATGTGAACTTGTTTAGAACAGCTGAAAGAGATTCTCCAAGTCAGTTCTTAGTGTAGAAAAGGTAGCTAAGATCCGGGAAATCCTTAATTCGAGTTAAGATTACATGAAACACTGTATGAATCCTATATTCTTTACTTAAAGGAGACTAGAGTGGTAAATGTGTGTTATACAAGGCAGAATACCATTGAAATAGAGAAAGAAACACGTTCGGCAGCTTTGGAAAGCCTTACACTTCACTGAAATGTAGTACTACACTCTATAACACAGTTGAGAGACAATGTTCAATAGCTGCCTCAGTACTTAACATTGTGTAGGAAGTTGTTTGATAAAGTGAGCATAGCTTATACTTGGACCAGAAGGCAGAATATAGGAAACTACATGAAAACATGATTAATTCAGTGAAAATGACTGTAAACAGATGTGAACTTGTTTAGAACAGCTGAAAGAGATTCTCCAAGTCAGTTCTTAGTGTAGAAAAGGTAGCTAAGATCTGGGAAATCCTTAATTCGAGTTAAGATTACATGAAACACTGTATGAATCCTATATTCTTTACTTAAAGGAGACTAGAGTGGTAAATGTGTGTTATACAAGCAGAATACCATTGAAATAGAGAAAGAAACACGTTCGGCAGCTTTGGAAAGCCTTACACTTCACTGAAATGTAGTACTACACTCTATAACACAGTTGAGAGACAATGTTCAATAGCTGCCTCAGTACTTAACAGTGTGTAGGAAGTTGTTTGATAAAGTGGGCAAAGCTTATACTTGGGCCAGAAGGCAGAATATAGGAAACTACATGAAAACATGAATAATTCAGTGAAAATGACTGTAAACAGATGAGAACTTGTTTAGAACAGCTGAAAGAGAATCTCCAAGTCAGTTCTTAGTGTAGAAAAGGTAGGTAAGATAAGGGAAATACTTAATTCCAGTGAAGATCACATGAAACACTGTATGAATCCTATATTCTTTACATAAAGGAGACTAGAGTGGTAAATGTGTGTTATACAAGGCAGAATACCATAGAAATAGAGAAAGAAACACGTTCGGCAGCTTTGGAAAGCCTTACACTTCACTGAAATGTAGTACAACACTCTATAACACAGTTGAGAGACAATGTTCCCAAGCTGCCTCAGTTCATAACAGTGTGTAGGAAGGTGTTTGATAAAGAGGGCAAAGCTTATACTTGGGCCAGAAGGCAGAATATAGGAAACTACATGAAAACATGAATAATTCAGTGAAAAAGACTGTAAACAGATGAGAACTGGTTTAGAACACCTGAAAGAGAATCTCCAAGTCAGTTCTTAGTGTAGAAAAGGTAGGTAAGATAAGGGAAATACTTAATTCCAGTTAGGATCACATGAAACACTGTATGAATCCTATATTCTTTACTTAAAGGAGACTAGAGTGGTAAATGTGTGTTATACAAGGCAGAATACCATTGAAATAGAGAAAGAAACACGTCCGGCAGCTTTGGAAAGCCTTACACTTCACTGAAATGTAGTACTCCACTCTATAACACAGTTGAGAGACAATGTTCCCGAGCTGCCTCAGTTCATAACAGTGTGTAGGAAATTGTTTGATAAAGTGGTCAAAGCTTATACTTGGGCCAGAAGGCAGAATATAGGAAACTACATGAAAACATGATTAATTCAGTGAAAATGACTGTAAACAGATGTGAACTTGTTTAGAACAGCTGAAAGAGATTCTCCAAGTCAGTTCTTAGTGTAGAAAAGGTAGCTAAGATCCGGGAAATCCTTAATTCGAGTTAAGATGACATGAAACACTGTATGAATCCTATATTCTTTACTTAAAGGAGACTAGAGTGGTAAATGTGTGTTATACAAGGCAGAATACCATTGAAATAGAGAAAGAAACACGTTCGGCAGCTTTGGAAAGCCTTACACTTCACTGAAATGTAGTACTACACTCTATAACACAGTTGAGAGACAATGTTCCCGAGCTCGAGCTGCCTCAGTTCATAACAGTGTGTACGAAGTTGTTTGATAAAGTGGGCAAAGCTTATACTTGGACCAGAAGGCAGAAAATAGAAAACTACATGAAAACATGAATAATTCAGTGAAAATGACTGTAAACAGATGAGAACTTGTTTAGAACAGCTCAAAGAGATTCTCCAAGTCAGTTCTTAGTGTAGAAAAGTTAGCTAAGATCCGGGAAATCCTTAATTCAAGTTAAGAGCACATGAAACACTGTATAAATCCTATATTCTTTACTTAAAGGAGACTAGAGTGGTAAATGTGTGTTATACAAGGCAGAATACCATTGAAATAGAGAAAGAAACACGTTCGGCAGCTTTGGAAAGCCTTACACTTCACTGAAATGTAGTACTACACTTTATAACACAGTTGAGAGACAATGTTCCCGAGCTGCCTCAGTTCATAACAGTGTGTAGGAAGTTGTTTG
This sequence comes from Pipistrellus hanaki, assembly GCF_964339955.1. NCBI lineage: Eukaryota > Metazoa > Chordata > Mammalia > Chiroptera > Vespertilionidae > Pipistrellus > Pipistrellus hanaki. The sequence goes on along the minus strand of NW_028182280.1, from coordinate 283,841 downwards.
ATAAAGTGGGCAAAGCCTATACTTGGACCAGAAGGCAGAATATAGGAAAATACATGAAAACATGGATAATTCAGAGAAAATGACTTTAAACAGATGAGAACTGGTTTAGAACAGCTCAAAGAGATTCTCCAAGTCAGTTCTTAGTGTAGAAAAGGTAAATATGATCCGGGAAATCCTTAATTCCAGTTAAGATCACATGAAACACTGTATGAATGCTACATTCTTTACTTAAAGGAGACTAGAGTGGTAAATGTGTGTTATACAAGGCAGAATACCATTGAAATAGAGAAAGAAACACGTTCGGCAGCTTTGGAAAGCCTTACACTTCACTAAAATGTAGTACTACACTCTATAACACAGTTGAGAGACAATGTTCCCGAGCTGCCTCAGTTCATAACAGTGTGTAGGAAGTTGTTTGATAAAGTGGGCAAAGCCTGTACTTGGACAAGAAGGCAGAATATAGGAAACTACATGAAAACATGGATAATTCAGAGAAAATGACTGTAAACAGATGAGAACTTGTTTAGAACAGCTCAAAGAGATTCTCCGGTCAGTTCTTAGTGCAGAAAAGGTAGCTAAGATCTGGGAAATCCTTAATTCGAGTTAAGATGACAGGAAACACTGTATGAATCCTATATTCTTTACTTAAATTCGACTAGAGTGGTAAATGTGTGTTATGCAAGGCAGAATACCATTTAAATAGAGAAAGAAACACATTCGGCAGCTTTGGAAAGCCTTACACTTCACTGAAATGTAGTACTACACTCTCTAACACAGTTGAGAGACAATGTTCCCGAGCTGCCTCAGTTCATAACAGTGTGTAGGAAGTTGTTTGATAAAGTGGGCAAAGCTTACACTTGGACCAGAAGGCAGAATATAGGAAACTACATAAAAACATGGATAATCAGAGAAAATGACTGTAAACAGATGAGAACTTGTTTAGAACAGCTCAAATAGATTCTCCAAGTCAGTTTTTAGTGTAGAAAAGGTAGCTAAGATCAGGGAAATCCTTAATTCGAGTTAAGATCACATGAAACACTGTATGAATCCTATATTCTTTACTTAAAGTAGACTAGAGTGGTAAATGTGTGTTATACAAGGCAGAATACCATTGAAATAGAGAAAGAAACACGTTCGGCAGCTTTGGAAAGCCATACACTTCAACGAAATGTAGTTCTACACTCTATAACACAGTTGACAGACAATGTTCCCGAGCATCCTCAGTTCATAACAGTGTGTAGGAAGTTGTTTGATAAAGTGAGATAAGCCTATACTTGGACCAGAAGGCAGAATATAGGAAACTACATGAAAACATGGATAATTCAGAGAAAATGAGTGTAAACATATGAGTACTTGTTTAGAACAGCTCAAACAGATTCTCCAGTCAGTTCTTAGTGTAGTAAAGGTAGCAAAGATCCGGGAAATCTTTAATTCAAGTTAAGATGACAGGAAACACTGTATGAATCCTATATTCTTTACTTAAAAGAGACTAGAGTGGTAAATGTGTGTTATACAAGGCAGAATGCCATTGAAATGGAGAAGGAAGCACGTTCGGCAGCTTTGGAAAGCCTTACACTTCACTGAAATGTAGTACTACACTCTATAACACAGTTGAGAGACAATGTTCCCGAGCTGCCTCAGTTCATAACAGTGTGTAGGAAGTTGTTTGATAAAGTGGGCAAAGCCTATACTTGGACCAGAGGGCAGAATATAGGAAACTACATGAAAACATGGATAATTCAGAGAAAATGACTGTAAACAGATGAGAACTTGTTTAGAACAGCTCAAAGGGATTCTCCGGTCAGTTCTTAGTGTAGTAAAGGTAGCTAAGATCCGGGAAATCCTTAAATCGAGTTAAGATCACATGAAACATTGTATGAATCCTATATTATTTACTTAAAGGAGACTAAAGTGGCAAATGTGTGTTATACAAAGCAGAATACCATTGAAATTGAGAAAGAAACACGTTCGGCAGCTTTGGAAAGCCTTACACTTCACTGAAATGTAGTACTACACTCTATAACACAGTTGAGAGACAATGTTCCCGAGCTGCCTCAGTTCATAAGAGTGTGTAGGAAGCTGTTTGATAAAGTGGACAAAGCTTACACTTGGACCAGAAGGCAGAATATAGGAAACTACATAAAAACATGGATAATTCAGAGAAAATGACTGTAAACAGATGAGAACTTGTTTAGAACAGCTCAAAGACATTCTGCAAGTCAGTTCTTAGTGTAGAAAAGGTAGCTAAGATCCGGGAAATCCTTAATTCGAGTTAAGATGACATGAAACACTGTATGAATCCTATATTCTTTACTTAAAGGAGACTAGAGTGGTAAATGTGTGTTATACAACGCAGATTACCATTGAAATACAGAAAGAAACACATTCGGCAGCTTTGGAAAGCCTTACACTTCACTGAAATGTAGTTCTACACTCTATAACACAGTTGAGAGACAATGTTCCCAAGCTGCCTCAGTTCATAACAGTGTGTAGGAAGTTGTTTTATAAAGTGGGCAAAGCTTACACTTGGACCAGAAGGCAGAATATAGGAAACTACATAAAAACATGGATAATCAGAGAAAATGACTGTAAACAGATGAGAACTTTTTTAGAACAGCTCAAGGAGATTCTCCAGTCAGTTCTTAGTGTAGTAAATGTAGCTAAGATCCGGGAAATCCTTAATTCAAGTTAAGATGACATGAAACACTGTATGAATCCTATATTCTTTACTTAAAGTGGACTAGAGTCGTAAATGTGTGTTATACAAGGCAGAATACCATTGAAATAGAGAAAGAAACACGTTCGGCAGCTTTGGAAAGCCTTACACTTCACTGAAATGTAGTACTACACTCTATAACACAGTTGAGAGACAATGTTCCCAAGCTGCCTCAGTTCATAACAGTGTGTAGGAAGTTGTTTGATAAAGTGGGCAAAGCTTATACTTGGGCCAGAAGGCAGAATATAGGAAACTACATGAAAACATGATTAATTCAGTGAAAATGACTGTAAACAGATGTGAACTTGTTTAGAACAGCTGAAAGAGATTCTCCAAGTCAGTTCTTAGTGTAGAAAAGGTAGCTAAGATCCGGGAAATCCTTAATTCGAGTTAAGATTACATGAAACACTGTATGAATCCTATATTCTTTACTTAAAGGAGACTAGAGTGGTAAATGTGTGTTATACAAGGCTGAATACCATTGAAATAGAGAAAGAAACACGTTCAGCAGCTTTGGAAAGCCTTACACTTCACTGAAATGTAGTACTACACTCTATAACACAGTTGAGAGACAATGTTCCCGAGCTGCCTCAGTTCATAACAGTGTGTAGGAAGTTGTTTGATAAAGTGGGCAAAGCTTATACTTGGACAAGAAGGCAGAATATAGGAAACTACATAAAAATATGAATAATTCAGTGAAAATGACTGTAAAGAGATGAGAACTTCTTTGGAACAGCTCAAAGAGATTCTCCAAGACAGTTCTTAGTGTAGAAAAGGTAGCTAAGATCCGGGAAATCCTTAATTCGAGTTAAGATGACATGAAACACTGTATGAATCCTATATTCTTTACTTAAAGGAGACTAGAGTGGTAAATGTGTGTTATACAAGGCAGATTACCATTGAAATAGAGAAAGAAACACGTTCGGCAGCTTTGGAAAGCCTTACACTTCACTGAAATGTAGTACTACACTCTATAACACAGTTGAGAGACAATGTTCCCGAGCTGCCTCAGTTCATAACAGTGTGTAGGAAGTTGTTTGATAAAGTGGGCAAAGCTTATACTTGGACCAGAAGGCAGAATATAGAAAACTACATGAAAACATGAATAATTCAGTGAAAATGACTGTAAACAGATGAGAACTTGTTTAGAACAGCTCAAAGAGATTCTCCAAGTCAGTTCTTAGTGTAGAAAAGTTAGCTAAGATCCGGGAAATCCTTAATTCAAGTTAAGAGCACATGAAACACTGTATAAATCCTATATTCTTTACTTAAAGGAGACTAGAGTGGTAAATGTGTGTTATACAAGGCAGAATACCATTGAAATAGAGAAAGAAACACGTTCGGCAGCTTTGGAAAGCCTTACACTTCACTGAAATGTAGTACTACACTCTATAACACAGTTGAGAGACAATGTTCCCGAGCTGCCTCAGTTCATAACAGTGTGTAGGAAGTTGTTTGATAAAGTGGGCAAAGCCTATACTTGGACCAGAAGGCAGAATATAGGAAAATACATGAAAACATGGATAATTCAGAGAAAATGACTTTAAACAGATGAGAACTGGTTTAGAACAGCTCAAAGAGATTCTCCAAGTCAGTTCTTAGTGTAGAAAAGGTAAATATGATCCGGGAAATCCTTAATTCCAGTTAAGATCACATGAAACACTGTATGAATGCTACATTCTTTACTTAAAGGAGACTAGAGTGGTAAATGTGTGTTATACAAGGCAGAATACCATTGAAATAGAGAAAGAAACACGTTCGGCAGCTTTGGAAAGCCTTACACTTCACTGAAATGTAGTACTACACTCTATAACACAGTTGAGAGACAATGTTCAATAGCTGCCTCAGTACTTAACAGTGTGTAGGAAGTTGTTTGATAAAGTGGGCAAAGCTTATACTTGGGCCAGAAGGCAGAATATAGGAAACTACATGAAAACATGATTAATTCAGTGAAAATGACTGTAAACAGATGTGAACTTGTTTAGAACAGCTGAAAGAGATTCTCCAAGTCAGTTCTTAGTGTAGAAAAGGTAGCTAAGATCTGGGAAATCCTTAATTCGAGTTAAGATTACATGAAACACTGTATGAATCCTATATTCTTTACTTAAAGGAGACTAGAGTGGTAAATCTGTGTTATACAAGCAGAATACCATTGAAATAGAGAAAGAAACACGTTCGGCAGCTTTGGAAAGCCTTACACTTCACTGAAATGTAGTACTACACTCTATAACACAGTTGAGAGACAATGTTCAATAGCTGCCTCAGTACTTAACAGTGTGTAGGAAGTTGTTTGATAAAGTGGGCAAAGCTTATACTTGGGCCAGAAGGCAGAATATAGGAAACTACATGAAAACATGAATAATTCAGTGAAAATGACTGTAAACAGATGAGAACTTGTTTAGAACAGCTGAAAGAGAATCTCCAAGTCAGTTCTTAGTGTAGAAAAGGTAGGTAAGATAAGGGAAATACTTAATTCCAGTGAAGATCAAATGAAACACTGTATGAATCCTATATTCTTTACATAAAGGAGACTAGAGTGGTAAATGTGTGTTATACAAGGCAGAATACCATAGAAATAGAGAAAGAAACACGTTCGGCAGCTTTGGAAAGCCTTACACTTCACTGAAATGTAGTACAACACTCTATAACACAGTTGAGAGACAATGTTCCCAAGCTGCCTCAGTTCATAACAGTGTGTAGGAAGGTGTTTGATAAAGAGGGCAAAGCTTATACTTGGGCCAGAAGGCAGAATATAGGAAACTACATGAAAACATGAATAATTCAGTGAAAAAGACTGTAAACAGATGAGAACTGGTTTAGAACAGCTGAAAGAGAATCTCCAAGTCAGTTCTTAGTGTAGAAAAGGTAGGTAAGATAAGGGAAACACTTAATTCCAGTTAAGATCACATGAAACACTGTATGAATCCTATATTCTTTACTTAAAGGAGACTAGAGTGGTAAATGTGTGTTATACAAGGCAGAATACCATTGAAATAGAGAAAGAAACACGTTCGGCAGCTTTGGAAAGCCTTACACTTCACTGAAATGTAGTACTACACTCTATAACACAGTTGAGAGACAATGTTCCCGAGCTGCCTCAGTTCATAACAGTGTGTAGGAAGTTGTTTGATAAAGTGGGCAAAGCTTATACTTGGGCCAGAAGGCAGAATATAGGAAACTACATGAAAACATGATTAATTCAGTGAAAATGACTGTAAACAGATGTGAACTTGTTTAGAACAGCTGAAAGAGATTCTCCAAGTCAGTTCTTAGTGTAGAAAAGGTAGCTAAGATCCGGGAAATCCTTAATTCGAGTTAAGATGACATGAAACACTGTATGAATCCTATATTCTTTACTTAAAGGAGACTAGAGTGGTAAATGTGTGTTATACAACGCAGATTACCATTGAAATAGAGAAAGAAACACATTCGGCAGCTTTGGAAAGCCTTACACTTCACTGAAATGTAGTTCTACACTCTATAACACAGTTGAGAGACAATGTTCCCAAGCTGCCTCAGTTCATAACAGTGTGTAGGAAGTTGTTTTATAAAGTGGGCAAAGCTTACACTTGGACCAGAAGGCAGAATATAGGAAACTACATAAAAACATGGATAATCAGAGAAAATGACTGTAAACAGATGAGAACTTTTTTAGAACAGCTCAAGGAGATTCTCCAGTCAGTTCTTAGTGTAGTAAATGTAGCTAAGATCCGGGAAATCCTTAATTCAAGTTAAGATGACATGAAACACTGTATGAATCCTATATTCTTTACTTAAAGTGGACTAGAGTCGTAAATGTGTGTTATACAAGGCAGAATACCATTGAAATAGAGAAAGAAACACGTTCGGCAGCTTTGGAAAGCCTTACACTTCACTGAAATGTAGTACTACACTCTATAACACAGTTGAGAGACAATGTTCCCAAGCTGCCTCAGTTCATAACAGTGTGTAGGAAGTTGTTTGATAAAGTGGGCAAAGCTTATACTTGGGCCAGAAGGCAGAATATAGGAAACTACATGAAAACATGATTAATTCAGTGAAAATGACTGTAAACAGATGTGAACTTGTTTAGAACAGCTGAAAGAGATTCTCCAAGTCAGTTCTTAGTGTAGAAAAGGTAGCTAAGATCCGGGAAATCCTTAATTCGAGTTAAGATTACATGAAACACTGTATGAATCCTATATTCTTTACTTAAAGGAGACTAGAGTGGTAAATGTGTGTTATACAAGGCTGAATACCATTGAAATAGAGAAAGAAACACGTTCAGCAGCTTTGGAAAGCCTTACACTTCACTGAAATGTAGTACTACACTCTATAACACAGTTGAGAGACAATGTTCCCGAGCTGCCTCAGTTCATAACAGTGTGTAGGAAGTTGTTTGATAAAGTGGGCAAAGCTTATACTTGGACAAGAAGGCAGAATATAGGAAACTACATAAAAATATGAATAATTCAGTGAAAATGACTGTAAAGAGATGAGAACTTCTTTGGAACAGCTCAAAGAGATTCTCCAAGACAGTTCTTAGTGTAGAAAAGGTAGCTAAGATCCGGGAAATCCTTAATTCGAGTTAAGATGACATGAAACACTGTATGAATCCTATATTCTTTACTTAAAGGAGACTAGAGTGGTAAATGTGTGTTATACAAGGCAGATTACCATTGAAATAGAGAAAGAAACACGTTCGGCAGCTTTGGAAAGCCTTACACTTCACTGAAATGTAGTACTACACTCTATAACACAGTTGAGAGACAATGTTCCCGAGCTGCCTCAGTTCATAACAGTGTGTAGGAAGTTGTTTGATAAAGTGGGCAAAGCTTATACTTGGACCAGAAGGCAGAATATAGAAAACTACATGAAAACATGAATAATTCAGTGAAAATGACTGTAAACAGATGAGAACTTGTTTAGAACAGCTCAAAGAGATTCTCCAAGTCAGTTCTTAGTGTAGAAAAGTTAGCTAAGATCCGGGAAATCCTTAATTCAAGTTAAGAGCACATGAAACACTGTATAAATCCTATATTCTTTACTTAAAGGAGACTAGAGTGGTAAATGTGTGTTATACAAGGCAGAATACCATTGAAATAGAGAAAGAAACACGTTCGGCAGCTTTGGAAAGCCTTACACTTCACTGAAATGTAGTACTACACTCTATAACACAGTTGAGAGACAATGTTCCCGAGCTGCCTCAGTTCATAACAGTGTGTAGGAAGTTGTTTGATAAAGTGGGCAAAGCCTATACTTGGACCAGAAGGCAGAATATAGGAAAATACATGAAAACATGGATAATTCAGAGAAAATGACTTTAAACAGATGAGAACTGGTTTAGAACAGCTCAAAGAGATTCTCCAAGTCAGTTCTTAGTGTAGAAAAGGTAAATATGATCCGGGAAATCCTTAATTCCAGTTAAGATCACATGAAACACTGTATGAATGCTACATTCTTTACTTAAAGGAGACTAGAGTGGTAAATGTGTGTTATACAAGGCAGAATACCATTGAAATAGAGAAAGAAACACGTTCGGCAGCTTTGGAAAGCCTTACACTTCACTGAAATGTAGTACTACACTCTATAACACAGTTGAGAGACAATGTTCAATAGCTGCCTCAGTACTTAACAGTGTGTAGGAAGTTGTTTGATAAAGTGGGCAAAGCTTATACTTGGGCCAGAAGGCAGAATATAGGAAACTACATGAAAACATGATTAATTCAGTGAAAATGACTGTAAACAGATGTGAACTTGTTTAGAACAGCTGAAAGAGATTCTCCAAGTCAGTTCTTAGTGTAGAAAAGGTAGCTAAGATCTGGGAAATCCTTAATTGGAGTTAAGATTACATGAAACACTGTATGAATCCTATATTCTTTACTTAAAGGAGACTAGAGTGGTAAATCTGTGTTATACAAGCAGAATACCATTGAAATAGAGAAAGAAACACGTTCGGCAGCTTTGGAAAGCCTTACACTTCACTGAAATGTAGTACTACACTCTATAACACAGTTGAGAGACAATGTTCAATAGCTGCCTCAGTACTTAACAGTGTGTAGGAAGTTGTTTGATAAAGTGGGCAAAGCTTATACTTGGGCCAGAAGGCAGAATATAGGAAACTACATGAAAACATGAATAATTCAGTGAAAATGACTGTAAACAGATGAGAACTTGTTTAGAACAGCTGAAAGAGAATCTCCAAGTCAGTTCTTAGTGTAGAAAAGGTAGGTAAGATAAGGGAAATACTTAATTCCAGTGAAGATCAAATGAAACACTGTATGAATCCTATATTCTTTACATAAAGGAGACTAGAGTGGTAAATGTGTGTTATACAAGGCAGAATACCATAGAAATAGAGAAAGAAACACGTTCGGCAGCTTTGGAAAGCCTTACACTTCACTGAAATGTAGTACAACACTCTATAACACAGTTGAGAGACAATGTTCCCAAGCTGCCTCAGTTCATAACAGTGTGTAGGAAGGTGTTTGATAAAGAGGGCAAAGCTTATACTTGGGCCAGAAGGCAGAATATAGGAAACTACATGAAAACATGAATAATTCAGTGAAAAAGACTGTAAACAGATGAGAACTGGTTTAGAACAGCTGAAAGAGAATCTCCAAGTCAGTTCTTAGTGTAGAAAAGGTAGGTAAGATAAGGGAAACACTTAATTCCAGTTAAGATCACATGAAACACTGTATGAATCCTATATTCTTTACTTAAAGGAGACTAGAGTGGTAAATGTGTGTTATACAAGGCAGAATACCATTGAAATAGAGAAAGAAACACGTTCGGCAGCTTTGGAAAGCCTTACACTTCACTGAAATGTAGTACTACACTCTATAACACAGTTGAGAGACAATGTTCCCGAGCTGCCTCAGTTCATAACAGTGTGTAGGAAGTTGTTTGATAAAGTGGGCAAAGCTTATACTTGGGCCAGAAGGCAGAATATAGGAAACTACATGAAAACATGATTAATTCAGTGAAAATGACTGTAAACAGATGTGAACTTGTTTAGAACAGCTGAAAGAGATTCTCCAAGTCAGTTCTTAGTGTAGAAAAGGTAGCTAAGATCCGGGAAATCCTTAATTCGAGTTAAGATGACATGAAACACTGTATGAATCCTATATTCTTTACTTCAAGGAGACTAGAGTGGTGAGTGTGTGTTATACAAGGCATAATACCATTGAAATAGAGAAAGAAACACGTTCAGCAGCTTTGGAAAGCCTTACACTTCACTGAAATGTAGTACTACACTCTATAACACAGTTGAGAGACAATGTTCCCGAGCTGCCTCAGTTCATAACAGTGTGTAGGAAGTTGTTTGATAAAGTGGGCAAAGCCTATACTTGGACCAGAAGGCAGAATATAGGAAAATACATGAAAACATGGATAATTCAGAGAAAATGACTTTAAACAGATGAGAACTGGTTTAGAACAGCTCAAAGAGATTCTCCAAGTCAGTTCTTAGTGTAGAAAAGGTAAATATGATCCGGGAAATCCTTAATTCCAGTTAAGATCACATGAAACACTGTATGAATGCTACATTCTTTACTTAAAGGAGACTAGAGTGGTAAATGTGTGTTATACAAGGCAGAATACCATTGAAATAGAGAAAGAAACACGTTCGGCAGCTTTGGAAAGCTTTACACTTCACTAAAATGTAGTACTACACTCTATAACACAGTTGAGAGACAATGTTCCCGAGCTGCCTCAGTTCATAACAGTGTGTAGGAAGTTGTTTGATAAAGTGGGCAAAGCCTGTACTTGGACCAGAAGGCAGAATATAGGAAACTACATGAAAACATGGATAATTCAGAGAAAATGACTGTAAACAGATGAGAACTTGTTTAGAACAGCTCAAAGAGATTCTCCGGTCAGTTCTTAGTGTAGAAAAGGTAGCTAAGATCCGGGAAATCCTTAATTCGAGTTAAGATCACGTGAAACACTGTATGAATCCTATAGTCTTTACTTAAAAGAGACTAGAGTGGTAAATGTGTGTTATACAAGGCAGAATACCATTGAAATAGAGAAAGAAACGCGTTTGGCAGCTTTGGAAAGCTGTACACTTCACTGAAATGTAGTACTACACTCTATAACACAGTTGAGAGACAATGTTCCTGAGCTGCCTCATTTCATAACAGTGTGTAGGAAGTTGTTTGATAAAGTGGGCAAAGCTTACACTTGGACCAGAAGGCAGAATATAGGAAACTACATAAAAACATGGATAATCAGAGAAAATGACTGTAAACAGATGAGAACTTGTTTAGAACAGTTCAAATAGATTCTCCAAGTCAGTTTTTAGTGTAGAAAAGGTAGCTAAGATCCGGGAAATCCTTAATTCGAGTTAAGATCACATGAAACACTGTATGAATCCTATATTCTTTACTTAAAGTAGACTAGAGTGGTAAATGTGTGTTATACAAGGCAGAATACCATTGAAATAGAGAAAGAAACACGTTCGGCAGCTTTGGAAAGCCATACACTTCACTGAAATGTAGTTCTACACTCTATAACACAGTTGAGAGACAATGTTCCCGAGCATCCTCAGTTCATAACAGTGTGTAGGAAGTTGTTTGATAAAGTGGGCTAAGCCTATACTTGGACCAGAAGGCAGAATATAGGAAACTACATGAAAACATGGATAATTCACAGAAAATGACTGTAAACAGATGAGAACTTGTTTAGAACAACTCAAAGAGATTCTCCAGTCAGTTCTTAGTGTAGTAAAGGTAGCTAAGATCCGGGAAATCCTTAATTCGAGTTAAGATCACGTGAAACACTGTATGAATCCTATATTCTTTACTTAAAAGAGACTAGAGTGGTAAATGTGTGTTATACAAGGCAGAATACCATTGAAATAGAGAAAGAAACGCGTTTGGCAGCTTTGGAAAGCCTTATACTTCACTGAAATGTAGTACTACACTCTATAACACAGTTGAGAGACAATGTTCCTGAGCTGCCTCAATTCATAACAGTGTGTAGGAAGTTGTTTAATAAAGTGGGCAAAGCTTATACTTGGACCAGAAGGCAGAATAAAGGAAACTACATGAAAACATGGATAATTCAGAGAAAATGACTGTAAACAGATGAGAACTTGTTTAGAACAGCTCAAAGAGATTCTCCAAGTCAGTTCTTAGTGCAGAAAAGGTAGCTAAGATCTGGGAAATCCTTAATTCGAGTTAAGATGACAGGAAACACTGTATGAATCCTATATTCTTTACTTAAATTCGACTAGAGTGGTAAATGTGTGTTATGCAAGGCAGAATACCATTTAAATAGAGAAAGAAACACATTCGGAAGCTTTGGAAAGCCTTACACTTCACTGAAATGTAGTACTACACTCTCTAACACAGTTGAGAGACAATGTTCCTGAGCTGCCTCAGTTCATAACAGTGTGTAGGAAGTTGTTTGATAAAGTGGGCAAAGCTTACACTTGGACCAGAAGGCAGAATATAGGAAACTGCATAAAAACATGGATAATCAGAGAAAATGACGGTAAACAGATGAGAACTTGTTTAGAACAGCTCAAATAGATTCTCCAAGTCAGTTTTTTGTGTAGAAAAGGTAGCTAAGATCCGGGAAATCCTTAATTCGAGTTAAGATCACATGAAACACTGTATGAATCCTATATTCTTTACTTAAAGTAGACTAGAGTGGTAAATATGTGTTATACAAGGCAGAATACCATTGAAATAGAGAAAGAAACACGTTCGGCAGCTTTGGAAAGCCATATACTTCACTGAAATGTAGTTCTACACTCTATAACACAGTTGAGAGACAATGTTCCCGAGCATCCTCAGTTCATAACAGTGTGTAGGAAGTTGTTTGATAAAGTGGGCAAAGCCTATACTTGGACCAGAAGGCAGAATATAGGAAACTACATGAAAACATGGATAATTCAGAGAAAATGAGTGTAAACATATGAGTACTTGTTTAGAACAGCTCAAACAGATTCTCCAGTCAGTTCTTAGTGTAGTAAAGGTAGCAAAGATCCGGGAAATCTTTAATTCAAGTTAAGATGACAGGAAACACTGTATGAATCCTATATTCTTTACTTAAAAGAGACTAGAGTGGTAAATGTGTGTTATACAAGGCAGAATGCCATTGAAATGGAGAAGGAAGCACGTTCGGCAGCTTTGGAAAGCCTTACACTTCACTGAAATGTAGTACTACACTCTATAACACAGTTGAGAGACAATGTTCCCGAGCTGCCTCAGTTCATAAGAGTGTGTAGGAAGCTGTTTGATAAAGTGGACAAAGCTTACACTTGGACCAGAAGGCAGAATATAGGAAACTACATAAAAACATGGATAATTCAGAGAAAATGACTGTAAACAGATGAGAACTTGTTTAGAACAGCTCAAAGACATTCTGCAAGTCAGTTCTTAGTGTAGAAAAGATAGCTAAGATCCGGGAAATCCTTAATTCGAGTTAAGATGACATGAAACACTGTATGAATCCTATATTCTTTACTTAAAGGAGACTAGAGTGGTAAATGTGTGTTATACAAGGCAGAATACCATTGAAATAGAGAAAGAAACACGTTCGGCAGCTTTGGAAAGCCTTACACTTCACTGAAATATAGTACTACACTCTATAACACAGTTGAGAGACAATGTTCCCGAGCTGCCTCAGTTCATAACAGTGTGTAGGAAGTTGTTTGATAAAGTGGGCAAAGCTTATACTTGGACCAGAGGGCAGAATATAGGAAACTACATGGAAACATGGATAATTCAGAGAAAATGACTGTAAACAGATGAGAACTTTTTTAGAACAGCTCAAAGAGATTCTCCAAGTCAATTCTTAGTGTAGAAAAGGTAGCTAAGATCCGGGAAATCCTTAATTCGAGTTAAGATGACATGAAACACTGTATGAATCCTATATTCTTTACTTAAAGGAGACTAGAGTGGTAAATGTGTGTTATACAAGGCAGAATACCATTGAAATAGAGAAAGAAACACGTTCGGCAGCTTTGGAAAGCCTTACACTTCACTGAATTGTAGTACTACACTTTATATAACACAGTTGAGAGACAATGTTCCCGAGCTGCCTCAGTTCATAACAGTGTGTAGGAAGGTGTTTGATAAAGAGGGCAAAGCTTATACTTGGGCCAGAAGGCAGAATATAGGAAACTTCATGAAAACATGGATAATTCAGAGAAAATGACTGTAAACAGATGAGAACTTGTTTAGAACAGCTCAAAGAGATTCTCCGGTCAGTTCTTAGTGTAGTAAAGGTAGCTAAGGTCCGGGAAATCCTTAATTCGAGTTCAGATCACATGAAACACTGTATGAATCCTATATTCTTTACTTAAAGGAGACTAGAGTGGTAAATGTTTGTTATACAAGGCAGAATACCATTGAAATTGAGAAAAAAAACACGTTCGGCAGCTTTGGAAAGCCTTACACTTCACTGAAATGTAGTACTCCACTCTATAACACAGTTGAGAGACAATGTTCCTGAGCTGCCTCAGTTCATAACAGTGTGTAGGAAGTTGTTTGATAAAGTGGGCAAAGCTTATACTTGGACCAGAAGGCAGAATATAGGAAACTACATGAAAACATGGATAATTCAGAGAAAATGAGTGTAAACAGATGAGAACTTGTTTAGAACAGCTCAAAGAGATTCTCCAGTCAGTTCTTAGTGTAGTAAAGGGAGCTAAGATCCGGGAAATCCTTAATTCGAGTTAAGATCACATGAAACACTGTATGAATCCTATATTCTTTACTTAAAAGAGACTAGAGTGGTAAATGTGTGTTATACAAGGCAGAATACCATTGAAATAGAGAAAGAAACACGTTCGGCAGCTTTGGAAAGCCTTACACTTCACTGAAATGTAGTACTACACTCTATAACACAGTTGAGAGACAATGTTCAATAGCTGCCTCAGTACTTAACAGTGTGTAGGAAGTTGTTTGATAAAGTGGGCAAAGCTTATACTTGGGCCAGAAGGCAGAATATAGGAAACTACATGAAAACATGATTAATTCAGTGAAAATGACTGTAAACAGATGTGAACTTGTTTAGAACAGCTGAAAGAGATTCTCCAAGTCAGTTCTTAGTGTAGAAAAGGTAGCTAAGATCCGGGAAATCCTTAATTCGAGTTAAGATTACATGAAACACTGTATGAATCCTATATTCTTTACTTAAAGGAGACTAGAGTGGTAAATGTGTGTTATACAAGGCAGAATACCATTGAAATAGAGAAAGAAACACGTTCGGCAGCTTTGGAAAGCCTTACACTTCACTGAAATGTAGTACTACACTCTATAACACAGTTGAGAGACAATGTTCAATAGCTGCCTCAGTACTTAACAGTGTGTAGGAAGTTGTTTGATAAAGTGGGCATAGCTTATACTTGGACCAGAAGGCAGAATATAGGAAACTACATGAAAACATGATTAATTCAGTGAAAATGACTGTAAACAGATGTGAACTTGTTTAGAACAGCTGAAAGAGATTCTCCAAGTCAGTTCTTAGTGTAGAAAAGGTAGCTAAGATCTGGGAAATCCTTAATTCGAGTTAAGATTACATGAAACACTGTATGAATCCTATATTCTTTACTTAAAGGAGACTAGAGTGGTAAATGTGTGTTATACAAGCAGAATACCATTGAAATAGAGAAAGAAACACGTTCGGCAGCTTTGGAAAGCCTTACACTTCACTGAAATGTAGTACTACACTCTATAACACAGTTGAGAGACAATGTTCAATAGCTGCCTCAGTACTTAACAGTGTGTAGGAAGTTGTTTGATAAAGTGGGCAAAGCTTATACTTGGGCCAGAAGGCAGAATATAGGAAACTACATGAAAACATGAATAATTCAGTGAAAATGACTGTAAACAGATGAGAACTTGTTTAGAACAGCTGAAAGAGAATTTCCAAGTCAGTTCTTAGTGTAGAAAAGGTAGGTAAGATCCGGGAAATCCTTAATTCGAGTTAAGATCACGTGAAACACTGTATGAATCCTATATTCTTTACTTAAAAGAGACTAGAGTGGTAAATGTGTGTTATACAAGGCAGAATACCATTGAAATAGAGAAAGAAACGCGTTTGGCAGCTTTGGAAAGCCTTACACTTCACTGAAATGTAGTACTACACTCTATAACACAGTTGAGAGACAATGTTCCTGAGCTGCCTCAGTTCATAACAGTGTGTAGGAAGTTGTTTGATAAAGTGGGCAAAGCTTATACTTGGACCAGAAGGCAGAATAAAGGAAACTACATGAAAACATGGATAATTCAGAGAAAATGACTGAAAACAGATGAGAACTTGTTTAGAACAGCTCAAAGAGATTCTCCAAGTCAGTTCTTAGTGCAGAAAAGGTAGCTAAGATCTGGGAAATCCTTAATTCGAGTTAAGATGACAGGAAACACTGTATGAATCCTATATTCTTTACTTAAATTCGACTAGAGTGGTAAATGTGTGTTATGCAAGGCAGAATACCATTTAAATAGAGAAAGAAACACGTTCGGCAGCTTTGGAAAGCCTTACACTTCACTGAAATGTAGTACTACACTCTCTAACACAGTTGAGAGACAATGTTCCCGAGCTGCCTCAGTTCATAACAGTGTGTAGGAAGTTGGTTGATAAAGTGGGCAAAGCTTATACTTGGACCAGAAGGCAGAATATAGGAAACTACATGAAAACATGGATAATTCAGAGAAAATGACTGTAAACAGATGAGAACTTGTTTAGAACAGCTCAAAGAGATTCTCCAAGTCAGTTCTTAGTGTAGAAAAGGTAGCTAAGATCTGGGAAATCCTTAATTCGAGTTAAGATCACATGAAACACTGTATGAATCCTATATTCTTTACTTAAAGGAGACTAGAGTGGTAAATGTGTGTTATACAAGGCAGAATACCATTGAAATAGAGAAAGAAACACGTTCGGCAGCTTTGGAAAGCCTTACACTTCACTGAAATGTAGTACTACACTCTATAACACAGTTGAGAGACAATGTTCTATAGCTGCCTCAGTACTTAACAGTGTGTAGGAAGTTGTTTGATAAAGTGGGCAAAGCTTATACTTGGGCCAGAAGGCAGAATATAGGAAACTACATGAAAACATGATTAATTCAGTGAAAATGACTGTAAACAGATGTGAACTTGTTTAGAACAGCTGAAAGAGATTCTCCAAGTCAGTTCTTAGTGTAGAAAAGGTAGCTAAGATCCGGGAAATCCTTAATTCGAGTTAAGATTACATGAAACACTGTATGAATCCTATATTCTTTACTTAAAGGAGACTAGAGTGGTAAATGTGTGTTATACAAGGCAGAATACCATTGAAATAGAGAAAGAAACACGTTCGGCAGCTTTGGAAAGCCTTACACTTCACTGAAATGTAGTACTACACTCTATAACACAGTTGAGAGACAATGTTCAATAGCTGCCTCAGTACTTAACAGTGTGTAGGAAGTTGTTTGATAAAGTGGGCATAGCTTATACTTGGACCAGAAGGCAGAATATAGGAAACTACATGAAAACATGATTAATTCAGTGAAAATGACTGTAAACAGATGTGAACTTGTTTAGAACAGCTGAAAGAGATTCTCCAAGTCAGTTCTTAGTGTAGAAAAGGTAGCTAAGATCTGGGAAATCCTTAATTCGAGTTAAGATTACATGAAACACTGTATGAATCCTATATTCTTTACTTAAAGGAGACTAGAGTGGTAAATGTGTGTTATACAAGCAGAATACCATTGAAATAGAGAAAGAAACACGTTCGGCAGCTTTGGAAAGCCTTACACTTCACTGAAATGTAGTACTACACTCTATAACACAGTTGAGAGACAATGTTCAATAGCTGCCTCAGTACTTAACAGTGTGTAGGAAGTTGTTTGATAAAGTGGGCAAAGCTTATACTTGGGCCAGAAGGCAGAATATAGGAAACTACATGAAAACATGAATAATTCAGTGAAAATGACTGTAAACAGATGAGAACTTGTTTAGAACAGCTGAAAGAGAATCTCCAAGTCAGTTCTTAGTGTAGAAAAGGTAGGTAAGATAAGGGAAATACTTAATTCCAGTGAAGATCACATGAAACACTGTATGAATCCTATATTCTTTACATAATGGAGACTAGAGTGGTAAATGTGTGTAATACAAGGCAGAATACCATAGAAATAGAGAAAGAAACACGTTCGGCAGCTTTGGAAAGCCTTACACTTCACTGAAATGTAGTACAACACTCTATAACACAGTTGAGAGACAATGTTCCCGAGCTGCCTCAGTTCATAACAGTGTGTAGGAAGTTGTTTGATAAAGTGGGCAAAGCTTATACTTGGACCAGAGGGCAGAATATAGGAAACTACATGGAAACATGGATAATTCAGAGAAAATGACTGTAAACAGATGAGAACTTTTTTAGAACAGCTCAAAGAGATTCTCCAAGTCAGTTCTTAGTGTAGAAAAGGTAGCTAAGATCCGGGAAATCCTTAATTCGAGTTAAGATGACATGAAACACTGTATGAATCCTATATTCTTTACTTAAAGGAGACTAGAGTGGTAAATGTGTGTTATACAAGGCAGAATACCATTGAAATTGAGAAAAAAACACGTTCGGCAGCTTTGGAAAGCCTTACACTTCACTGAAATGTAGTACTCCACTCTATAACACAGTTGAGAGACAATGTTCCCGAGCTGCCTCAGTTCATAACAGTGTGTAGGAAGTTGTTTGATAAAGTGGGCAAAGCCTGTACTTGGACCAGAAGGCAGAATATAGGAAACTACATGAAAACATGGATAATTCAGAGAAAATGACTGTAAACAGATGAGAACTTGTTTAGACCAGCTCAAAGAGATTCTCCAGTCAGTTCTTAGTGTAGTAAAGGTAGCTAAGATCCGGGAAATCCTTAATTCGAGTTAAGATCACGTGAAACACTGTATGAATCCTATATTCTTTACTTAAAAGAGACTAGAGTGGTAAATGTGTGTTATACAAGGCAGAATACCATTGAAATAGAGAAAGAAACGCGTTCGGCAGCTTTGGAAAGCCTTACACTTCACTGAAATGTAGTACTACACTCTATAACACAGTTGAGAGACAATGTTCCTGAGCTGCCTCAGTTCATAACAGTGTGTAGGAAGTTGTTTGATAAAGTGGGCAAAGCTTATACTTGGACCAGAAGGCAGAATAAAGGAAACTACATGAAAACATGGATAATTCAGAGAAAATGACTGTAAACAGATGAGAACTTGTTTAGAACAGCTCAAAGAGATTCTCCAAGTCAGTTCTTAGAGCAGAAAAGGTAGCTAAGATCTGGGAAATCCTTAATTCGAGTTAAGATGACAGGAAACACTGTATGAATCCTATATTCTTTACTTAAATTCGACTAGAGTGGTAAATGTGTGTTATGCAAGGCAGAATACCATTTAAATAGAGAAAGAAACACATTCGGCAGCTTTGGAAAGCCTTACACTTCACTGAAATGTAGTACTACACTCTCTAACACAGTTGAGAGACAATGTTCCCGAGCTGCCTCAGTTCATAACAGTGTGTAGGAAGTTGTTTGATAAAGTGGGAAAAGCTTACACTTGGACCAGAAGGCAGAATATAGGAAACTACATGAAAACATGGATAATTCAGAGAAAATGACTGTAAACATATGAGAACTTGTTTAGAACAGCTCAAAGGGATTCTCCGGTCAGTTCTTAGTGTAGTAAAGGTAGCTAAGATCCGGGAAATCCTTAATTCGAGTTAAGATCACATGAAACATTGTATGAATCCTATATTATTTACTTAAAGGAGACTAAAGTGGTAAATGTGTGTTATACAAGGCAGAATACCATTGAAATTGAGAAAGAAACACGTTCGGCAGCTTTGGAAAGCCTTACACTTCACTGAAATATAGTACTACACTCTATAACACAGTTGAGAGACAATGTTCCCGAGCTGCCTCAGTTCATAAGAGTGTGTAGGAAGCTGTTTGATAAAGTGGACAAAGCTTACACTTGGACCAGAAGGCAGAATATAGGAAACTACATAAAAACATGGATAATTCAGAGAAAATGACTGTAAACAGATGAGAACTTGTTTAGAACAGCTCAAAGAGATTCTCCAAGTCAGTTCTTAGTGCAGAAAAGGTAGCTAAGATCTGGGAAATCCTTAATTCGAGTTAAGATGACATGAAACACTGTATGAATCCTATATTCTTTACTTAAAGGAGACTAGAGTGGTAAATGTGTGTTATACAAGGCAGAATACCATTGAAATAGAGAAAGAAACACGTTCGGCAGCTTTGGAAAGCCTTACACTTCACTGAAATGTAGTACTACACTCTATAACACAGTTGAGAGACAATGTTCCCGAGCTGCCTCAGTTCAGAACAGTGTGTAGGAAGTTGTTTGATAAAGTGGGCAAAGCTTATACTTGGACCAGAAGGCAGAATATAGAAAACTACATGAAAACATGAATAATTCAGTGAAAATGACTGTAAACTGATGAGAACTTGTTTAGAACAGCTCAAAGAGATTCTCCAAGTCAGTTCTTAGTGTAGAAAAGTTAGCTAAGATCCGGGAAATCCTTAATTCAAGTTAAGAGCACATGAAACACTGTATAAATCCTATATTCTTTACTTAAAGGAGACTAGAGTGGTAAATGTGTGTTATACAAGGCAGAATACCATTGAAATAGAGAAAGAAACACGTTCGGCAGCTTTGGAAAGCCTTACACTTCACTGAAATGTAGTACTACACTCTATAACACAGTTGAGAGACAATGTTCCCGAGCTGCCTCAGTTCATAACAGTGTGTAGGAAGTTGTTTGATAAAGTGGGCAAAGCCTATACTTGGACCAGAAGGCAGAATATAGGAAAATACATGAAAACATGGATAATTCAGAGAAAATGACTTTAAACAGATGAGAACTGGTTTAGAACAGCTCAAAGAGATTCTCCAAGTCAGTTCTTAGTGTAGAAAAGGTAAATATGATGCGGGAAATCCTTAATTCCAGTTAAGATCACATGAAACACTGTATGAATGCTACATTCTTTACTTAAAGGAGACTAGAGTGGTAAATGTGTGTTATACAAGGCAGAATACCATTGAAATAGAGAAAGAAACACGTTCGGCAGCTTTGGAAAGCTTTACACTTCACTAAAATGTAGTACTACACTCTATAACACAGTTGAGAGACAATGTTCCCGAGCTGCCTCAGTTCATAACAGTGTGTAGGAAGTTGTTTGATAAAGTGGGCAAAGCCTGTACTTGGACCAGAAGGCAGAATATAGGAAACTACATGAAAACATGGATAATTCAGAGAAAATGACTGTAAACAGATGAGAACTTGTTTAGAACAGCTCAAAGAGATTCTCCGGTCAGTTCTTAGTGTAGAAAAGGTAGCTAAGATCCGGGAAATCCTTAATTCGAGTTAAGATCACGTGAAACACTGTATGAATCCTATAGTCTTTACTTAAAAGAGACTAGAGTGGTAAATGTGTGTTATACAAGGCAGAATACCATTGAAATAGAGAAAGAAACGCGTTTGGCAGCTTTGGAAAGCTGTACACTTCACTGAAATGTAGTACTACACTCTATAACACAGTTGAGAGACAATGTTCCTGAGCTGCCTCATTTCATAACAGTGTGTAGGAAGTTGTTTGATAAAGTGGGCAAAGCTTACACTTGGACCAGAAGGCAGAATATAGGAAACTACATAAAAACATGGATAATCAGAGAAAATGACTGTAAACAGATGAGAACTTGTTTAGAACAGTTCAAATAGATTCTCCAAGTCAGTTTTTAGTGTAGAAAAGGTAGCTAAGATCCGGGAAATCCTTAATTCGAGTTAAGATCACATGAAACACTGTATGAATCCTATATTCTTTACTTAAAGTAGACTAGAGTGGTAAATGTGTGTTATACAAGGCAGAATACCATTGAAATAGAGAAAGAAACACGTTCGGCAGCTTTGGAAAGCCATACACTTCACTGAAATGTAGTTCTACACTCTATAACACAGTTGAGAGACAATGTTCCCGAGCATCCTCAGTTCATAACAGTGTGTAGGAAGTTGTTTGATAAAGTGGGCTAAGCCTATACTTGGACCAGAAGGCAGAATATAGGAAACTACATGAAAACATGGATAATTCAGAGAAAATGACTGTAAACAGATGAGAACTTGTTTAGAACAACTCAAAGAGATTCTCCAGTCAGTTCTTAGTGTAGTAAAGGTAGCTAAGATCCGGGAAATCCTTAATTCGAGTTAAGATCACGTGAAACACTGTATGAATCCTATATTCTTTACTTAAAAGAGACTAGAGTGGTAAATGTGTGTTATACAAGGCAGAATACCATTGAAATAGAGAAAGAAACGCGTTTGGCAGCTTTGGAAAGCCTTACACTTCACTGAAATGTAGTACTACACTCTATAACACAGTTGAGAGACAATGTTCCTGAGCTGCCTCAGTTCATAACAGTGTGTAGGAAGTTGTTTAATAAAGTGGGCAAAGCTTATACTTGGACCAGAAGGCAGAATAAAGGAAACTACATGAAAACATGGATAATTCAGAGAAAATGACTGTAAACAGATGAGAACTTGTTTAGAACAGCTCAAAGAGATTCTCCAAGTCAGTTCTTAGTGCAGAAAAGGTAGCTAAGATCTGGGAAATCCTTAATTCAAGTTAAGATGACAGGAAACACTGTATGAATCCTATATTCTTTACTTAAATTCGACTAGAGTGGTAAATGTGTGTTATGCAAGGCAGAATACCATTTAAATAGAGAAAGAAACACATTCGGAAGCTTTGGAAAGCCTTACACTTCACTGAAATGTAGTACTACACTCTCTAACACAGTTGAGAGACAATGTTCCTGAGCTGCCTCAGTTCATAACAGTGTGTAGGAAGTTGTTTGATAAAGTGGGCAAAGCTTACACTTGGACCAGAAGGCAGAATATAGGAAACTGCATAAAAACATGGATAATCAGAGAAAATGACTGTAAACAGATGAGAACTTGTTTAGAACAGCTCAAATAGATTCTCCAAGTCAGTTTTTTGTGTAGAAAAGGTAGCTAAGATCCTGGAAATCCTTAATTCGAGTTAAGATCACATGAAACACTGTATGAATCCTATATTCTTTACTTAAAGTAGACTAGAGTGGTAAATATGTGTTATACAAGGCAGAATACCATTGAAATAGAGAAAGAAACACGTTCGGCAGCTTTGGAAAGCCATATACTTCACTGAAATGTAGTTCTACACTCTATAACACAGTTGAGAGACAATGTTCCCGAGCATCCTCAGTTCATAACAGTGTGTAGGAAGTTGTTTGATAAAGTGGGCAAACCCTATACTTGGACCAGAAGGCAGAATATAGGAAACTACATGAAAACATGGATAATTCAGAGAAAATGAGTGTAAACATATGAGTACTTGTTTAGAACAGCTCAAACAGATTCTCCAGTCAGTTCTTAGTGTAGTAAAGGTAGCAAAGATCCGGGAAATCTTTAATTCAAGTTAAGATGACAGGAAACACTGTATGAATCCTATATTCTTTACTTAAAAGAGACTAGAGTGGTAAATGTGTGTTATACAAGGCAGAATGCCATTGAAATGGAGAAGGAAGCACGTTCGGCAGCTTTGGAAAGCCTTACACTTCACTGAAATGTAGTACTACACTCTATAACACAGTTGAGAGACAATGTTCCCGAGCTGCCTCAGTTCATAAGAGTGTGTAGGAAGCTGTTTGATAAAGTGGACAAAGCTTACACTTGGACCAGAAGGCAGAATATAGGAAACTACATAAAAACATGGATAATTCAGAGAAAATGACTGTAAACAGATGAGAACTTGTTTAGAACAGCTCAAAGACATTCTGCAAGTCAGTTCTTAGTGTAGAAAAGATAGCTAAGATCCGGGAAATCCTTAATTCGAGTTAAGATGACATGAAACACTGTATGAATCCTATATTCTTTACTTAAAGGAGACTAGAGTGGTAAATGTGTGTTATACAAGGCAGAATACCATTGAAATAGAGAAAGAAACACGTTCGGCAGCTTTGGAAAGCCTTACACTTCACTGAAATATAGTACTACACTCTATAACACAGTTGAGAGACAATGTTCCCG
The DNA here is from genome assembly GCF_964339955.1 of Pipistrellus hanaki. NCBI lineage: Eukaryota > Metazoa > Chordata > Mammalia > Chiroptera > Vespertilionidae > Pipistrellus > Pipistrellus hanaki. Next base: position 260,077 of record NW_028182280.1, on the reverse strand, counting down.
AGCTGCCTCAGTTCATAACAGTGTGTAGGAAGTTGTTTGATAAAGTGGGCAAAGCTTATACTTGGACCAGAGGGCAGAATATAGGAAACTACATGGAAACATGGATAATTCAGAGAAAATGACTGTAAACAGATGAGAACTTTTTTAGAACAGCTCAAAGAGATTCTCCAAGTCAATTCTTAGTGTAGAAAAGGTAGCTAAGATCCGGGAAATCCTTAATTCGAGTTAAGATGACATGAAACACTGTATGAATCCTATATTCTTTACTTAAAGGAGACTAGAGTGGTAAATGTGTGTTATACAAGGCAGAATACCATTGAAATAGAGAAAGAAACACGTTCGGCAGCTTTGGAAAGCCTTACACTTCACTGAATTGTAGTACTACACTTTATATAACACAGTTGAGAGACAATGTTCCCGAGCTGCCTCAGTTCATAACAGTGTGTAGGAAGGTGTTTGATAAAGAGGGCAAAGCTTATACTTGGGCCAGAAGGCAGAATATAGGAAACTTCATGAAAACATGGATAATTCAGAGAAAATGACTGTAAACAGATGAGAACTTGTTTAGAACAGCTCAAAGAGATTCTCCGGTCAGTTCTTAGTGTAGTAAAGGTAGCTAAGGTCCGGGAAATCCTTAATTCGAGTTCAGATCACATGAAACACTGTATGAATCCTATATTCTTTACTTAAAGGAGACTAGAGTGGTAAATGTTTGTTATACAAGGCAGAATACCATTGAAATTGAGAAAAAAAACACGTTCGGCAGCTTTGGAAAGCCTTACACTTCACTGAAATGTAGTACTCCACTCTATAACACAGTTGAGAGACAATGTTCCTGAGCTGCCTCAGTTCATAACAGTGTGTAGGAAGTTGTTTGATAAAGTGGGCAAAGCTTATACTTGGACCAGAAGGCAGAATATAGGAAACTACATGAAAACATGGATAATTCAGAGAAAATGAGTGTAAACAGATGAGAACTTGTTTAGAACAGCTCAAAGAGATTCTCCAGTCAGTTCTTAGTGTAGTAAAGGGAGCTAAGATCCGGGAAATCCTTAATTCGAGTTAAGATCACATGAAACACTGTATGAATCCTATATTCTTTACTTAAAAGAGACTAGAGTGGTAAATGTGTGTTATACAAGGCAGAATACCATTGAAATAGAGAAAGAAACACGTTCGGCAGCTTTGGAAAGCCTTACACTTCACTGAAATATAGTACTACACTCTATAACACAGTTGAGAGACAATGTTCCCGAGCTGCCTCAGTTCATAACAGTGTGTAGGAAGTTGTTTGATAAAGTGGGCAAAGCTTATACTTGGACCAGAAGGCAGAATATAGGAAACTACATGAAAACATGGATAATTCAGAGAAAATGACTGTAAACAGATGAGAACTTGTTTAGAACAGCTCAAAGAGATTCTCCAAGTCAGTTCTTAGTGTAGAAAAGGTAGCTAAGATCCGGGATATCCTTAATTCGAGTTAAGATCACATGAAACACTGTATGAATCCTATATTCTTTACTTAAAGGAGACTAGAGTGGTAAATGTGTGTTATACAAGGCAGAATACCATTGAAATAGAGAAAGAAACACGTTCGGCAGCTTTGGAAAGCCTTACACTTCACTGAAATGTAGTACTACACTCTATAACACAGTTGAGAGACAATGTTCAATAGCTGCCTCAGTACTTAACAGTGTGTAGGAAGTTGTTTGATAAAGTGGGCAAAGCTTATACTTGGGCCAGAAGGCAGAATATAGGAAACTACATGAAAACATGATTAATTCAGTGAAAATGACTGTAAACAGATGTGAACTTGTTTAGAACAGCTGAAAGAGATTCTCCAAGTCAGTTCTTAGTGTAGAAAAGGTAGCTAAGATCCGGGAAATCCTTAATTCGAGTTAAGATTACATGAAACACTGTATGAATCCTATATTCTTTGCTTAAAGGAGACTAGAGTGGTAAATGTGTGTTATACAAGGCAGAATACCATTGAAATAGAGAAAGAAACACGTTCGGCAGCTTTGGAAAGCCTTACACTTCACTGAAATGTAGTACTACACTCTATAACACAGTTGAGAGACAATGTTCAATAGCTGCCTCAGTACTTAACAGTGTGTAGGAAGTTGTTTGATAAAGTGGGCATAGCTTATACTTGGACCAGAAGGCAGAATATAGGAAACTACATGAAAACATGATTAATTCAGTGAAAATGACTGTAAACAGATGTGAACTTGTTTAGAACAGCTGAAAGAGATTCTCCAAGTCAGTTCTTAGTGTAGAAAAGGTAGCTAAGATCTGGGAAATCCTTAATTCGAGTTAAGATTACATGAAACACTGTATGAATCCTATATTCTTTACTTAAAGGAGACTAGAGTGGTAAATGTGTGTTATACAAGCAGAATACCATTGAAATAGAGAAAGAAACACGTTCGGCAGCTTTGGAAAGCCTTACACTTCACTGAAATGTAGTACTACACTCTATAACACAGTTGAGAGACAATGTTCAATAGCTGCCTCAGTACTTAACAGTGTGTAGGAAGTTGTTTGATAAAGTGGGCAAAGCTTATACTTGGGCCAGAAGGCAGAATATAGGAAACTACATGAAAACATGAATAATTCAGTGAAAATGACTGTAAACAGATGAGAACTTGTTTAGAACAGCTGAAAGAGAATTTCCAAGTCAGTTCTTAGTGTAGAAAAGGTAGGTAAGATCCGGGAAATCCTTAATTCGAGTTAAGATCACGTGAAACACTGTATGAATCCTATATTCTTTACTTAAAAGAGACTAGAGTGGTAAATGTGTGTTATACAAGGCAGAATACCATTGAAATAGAGAAAGAAACGCGTTTGGCAGCTTTGGAAAGCCTTACACTTCACTGAAATGTAGTACTACACTCTATAACACAGTTGAGAGACAATGTTCCTGAGCTGCCTCAGTTCATAACAGTGTGTAGGAAGTTGTTTGATAAAGTGGGCAAAGCTTATACTTGGACCAGAAGGCAGAATAAAGGAAACTACATGAAAACATGGATAATTCAGAGAAAATGACTGTAAACAGATGAGAACTTGTTTAGAACAGCTCAAAGAGATTCTCCAAGTCAGTTCTTAGTGCAGAAAAGGTAGCTAAGATCTGGGAAATCCTTAATTCGAGTTAAGATGACAGGAAACACTGTATGAATCCTATATTCTTTACTTAAATTCGACTAGAGTGGTAAATGTGTGTTATGCAAGGCAGAATACCATTTAAATAGAGAAAGAAACACGTTCGGCAGCTTTGGAAAGCCTTACACTTCACTGAAATGTAGTACTACACTCTCTAACACAGTTGAGAGACAATGTTCCCGAGCTGCCTCAGTTCATAACAGTGTGTAGGAAGTTGGTTGATAAAGTGGGCAAAGCTTATACTTGGACCAGAAGGCAGAATATAGGAAACTACATGAAAACATGGATAATTCAGAGAAAATGACTGTAAACAGATGAGAACTTGTTTAGAACAGCTCAAAGAGATTCTCCAAGTCAGTTCTTAGTGTAGAAAAGGTAGCTAAGATCTGGGAAATCCTTAATTCGAGTTAAGATCACATGAAACACTGTATGAATCCTATATTCTTTACTTAAAGGAGACTAGAGTGGTAAATGTGTGTTATACAAGGCAGAATACCATTGAAATAGAGAAAGAAACACGTTCGGCAGCTTTGGAAAGCCTTACACTTCACTGAAATGTAGTACTACACTCTATAACACAGTTGAGAGACAATGTTCAATAGCTGCCTCAGTACTTAACAGTGTGTAGGAAGTTGTTTGATAAAGTGGGCAAAGCTTATACTTGGGCCAGAAGGCAGAATATAGGAAACTACATGAAAACATGATTAATTCAGTGAAAATGACTGTAAACAGATGTGAACTTGTTTAGAACAGCTGAAAGAGATTCTCCAAGTCAGTTCTTAGTGTAGAAAAGGTAGCTAAGATCCGGGAAATCCTTAATTCGAGTTAAGATTACATGAAACACTGTATGAATCCTATATTCTTTACTTAAAGGAGACTAGAGTGGTAAATGTGTGTTATACAAGGCAGAATACCATTGAAATAGAGAAAGAAACACGTTCGGCAGCTTTGGAAAGCCTTACACTTCACTGAAATGTAGTACTACACTCTATAACACAGTTGAGAGACAATGTTCAATAGCTGCCTCAGTACTTAACAGTGTGTAGGAAGTTGTTTGATAAAGTGGGCATAGCTTATACTTGGACCAGAAGGCAGAATATAGGAAACTACATGAAAACATGATTAATTCAGTGAAAATGACTGTAAACAGATGTGAACTTGTTTAGAACAGCTGAAAGAGATTCTCCAAGTCAGTTCTTAGTGTAGAAAAGGTAGCTAAGATCTGGGAAATCCTTAATTCGAGTTAAGATTACATGAAACACTGTATGAATCCTATATTCTTTACTTAAAGGAGACTAGAGTGGTAAATGTGTGTTATACAAGCAGAATACCATTGAAATAGAGAAAGAAACACGTTCGGCAGCTTTGGAAAGCCTTACACTTCACTGAAATGTAGTACTACACTCTATAACACAGTTGAGAGACAATGTTCAATAGCTGCCTCAGTACTTAACAGTGTGTAGGAAGTTGTTTGATAAAGTGGGCAAAGCTTATACTTGGGCCAGAAGGCAGAATATAGGAAACTACATGAAAACATGAATAATTCAGTGAAAATGACTGTAAACAGATGAGAACTTGTTTAGAACAGCTGAAAGAGAATCTCCAAGTCAGTTCTTAGTGTAGAAAAGGTAGGTAAGATAAGGGAAATACTTAATTCCAGTGAAGATCACATGAAACACTGTATGAATCCTATATTCTTTACATAATGGAGACTAGAGTGGTAAATGTGTGTAATACAAGGCAGAATACCATAGAAATAGAGAAAGAAACACGTTCGGCAGCTTTGGAAAGCCTTACACTTCACTGAAATGTAGTACAACACTCTATAACACAGTTGAGAGACAATGTTCCCGAGCTGCCTCAGTTCATAACAGTGTGTAGGAAGTTGTTTGATAAAGTGGGCAAAGCTTATACTTGGACCAGAGAGCAGAATATAGGAAACTACATGGAAACATGGATAATTCAGAGAAAATGACTGTAAACAGATGAGAACTTTTTTAGAACAGCTCAAAGAGATTCTCCAAGTCAGTTCTTAGTGTAGAAAAGGTAGCTAAGATCCGGGAAATCCTTAATTCGAGTTAAGATGACATGAAACACTGTATGAATCCTATATTCTTTACTTAAAGGAGACTAGAGTGGTAAATGTGTGTTATACAAGGCAGAATACCATTGAAATTGAGAAAAAAACACGTTCGGCAGCTTTGGAAAGCCTTACACTTCACTGAAATGTAGTACTCCACTCTATAACACAGTTGAGAGACAATGTTCCCGAGCTGCCTCAGTTCATAACAGTGTGTAGGAAGTTGTTTGATAAAGTGGGCAAAGCCTGTACTTGGACCAGAAGGCAGAATATAGGAAACTACATGAAAACATGGATAATTCAGAGAAAATGACTGTAAACAGATGAGAACTTGTTTAGACCAGCTCAAAGAGATTCTCCAGTCAGTTCTTAGTGTAGTAAAGGTAGCTAAGATCCGGGAAATCCTTAATTCGAGTTAAGATCACGTGAAACACTGTATGAATCCTATATTCTTTACTTAAAAGAGACTAGAGTGGTAAATGTGTGTTATACAAGGCAGAATACCATTGAAATAGAGAAAGAAACGCGTTTGGCAGCTTTGGAAAGCCTTACACTTCACTGAAATGTAGTACTACACTCTATAACACAGTTGAGAGACAATGTTCCTGAGCTGCCTCAGTTCATAACAGTGTGTAGGAAGTTGTTTGATAAAGTGGGCAAAGCTTATACTTGGACCAGAAGGCAGAATAAAGGAAACTACATGAAAACATGGATAATTCAGAGAAAATGACTGTAAACAGATGAGAACTTGTTTAGAACAGCTCAAAGAGATTCTCCAAGTCAGTTCTTAGTGCAGAAAAGGTAGCTAAGATCTGGGAAATCCTTAATTCGAGTTAAGATGACAGGAAACACTGTATGAATCCTATATTCTTTACTTAAATTCGACTAGAGTGGTAAATGTGTGTTATGCAAGGCAGAATACCATTTAAATAGAGAAAGAAACACATTCGGCAGCTTTGGAAAGCCTTACACTTCACTGAAATGTAGTACTACACTCTCTAACACAGTTGAGAGACAATGTTCCCGAGCTGCCTCAGTTCATAACAGTGTGTAGGAAGTTGTTTGATAAAGTGGGAAAAGCTTACACTTGGACCAGAAGGCAGAATGTAGGAAACTACATGAAAACATGGATAATTCAGAGAAAATGACTGTAAACAGATGAGAACTTGTTTAGAACAGCTCAAAGGGATTCTCCGGTCAGTTCTTAGTGTAGTAAAGGTAGCTAAGATCCGGGAAATCCTTAATTCGAGTTAAGATCACATGAAACATTGTATGAATCCTATATTATTTACTTAAAGGAGACTAAAGTGGTAAATGTGTGTTATACAAGGCAGAATACCATTGAAATTGAGAAAGAAACACGTTCGGCAGCTTTGGAAAGCCTTACACTTCACTGAAATATAGTACTACACTCTATAACACAGTTGAGAGACAATGTTCCCGAGCTGCCTCAGTTCATAAGAGTGTGTAGGAAGCTGTTTGATAAAGTGGACAAAGCTTACACTTGGACCAGAAGGCAGAATATAGGAAACTACATAAAAACATGGATAATTCAGAGAAAATGACTGTAAACAGATGAGAACTTGTTTAGAACAGCTCAAAGACATTCTGCAAGTCAGTTCTTAGTGTAGAAAAGGTAGCTAAGATCCGGGAAATCCTTAATTCGAGTTAAGATGACATGAAACACTGTATGAATCCTATATTCTTTACTTAAAGGAGACTAGAGTGGTAAATGTGTGTTATACAAGGCAGATTACCATTGAAATAGAGAAAGAAACACGTTCGGCAGCTTTGGAAAGCCTTACACTTCACTGAAATGTAGTTCTACACTCTATAACACAGTTGAGAGACAATGTTCCCGAGCTGCCTCAGTTCATAACAGTGTGTAGGAAGTTGTTTGATAAAGTGGGCAAAGCTTATACTTGGACCAGAAGGCAGAATATAGGAAACTACATGAAAACATGGATAATTCAGAGAAAATGAATGTAAGCAGATGAGAACTTGTTTAGAACAGCTCAAAGAGATTCTCCAAGTCAGTTCTTAGTGCAGAAAAGGTAGCTAAGATCCGGGAAATCCTTAATTCGAGTTAAGATGACAGGAAACACTGTATGAATCCTATATTCTTTACTTAAAGTCGACTAGAGTGGTAAATGTGTGTTATGCAAGGCAGAATACCATTGAAATAGAGAAAGAAACACGTTCGGCAGCTTTGGAAAGCCTTACACTTCACTGAAATGTAGTACTACACTCTCTAACACAGTTGAGAGACAATGTTCCCAAGCTGCCTCAGTTCATAACAGTGTGTAGGAAGTTGTTTGATAAAGTGGGTAAAGCTTATACTTGGACCAGAAGGCAGAATATAGGAAATTACATGAAAACATGGATAATTCAGTGAAAATGACTGTAAACAGATGAGAACTTGTTTAGAACAGCTGAAAGAGATTCTCCAAGTCAGTTCTTAGTGTAGAAAGGGTAGCTAAGATCCCGGAAGACACCCTGTGAGCAGAGGGTTATGCAACTTTACATCCCAGTGGTGGGGGCTATTCCTCTGTTTGTGAGCAGGGCAGACTGGCTGGCGCTGCTCGCTCATTGGTCGAATGGACCAGGGGCGTGGATTCCGGAACCAGGAGGCGGGCCCAGGCCCACAGCTGAGCCCGGTCAAGTCAAGGAGGGAGGGGGGCCAGGTGAGCAGCTGGAGGCGGTCACGGGATCGCGGGGGCGGGGCCAGGTGAACAGCCTGAAGTGGTGAGATAAGCAGGAGAGAGGGTCGCGGGCAGGGACACGGGTGACCAGCAGGCGGGTCTGCCGGCGGCAGGGACCTAAAGAGGGGGCCCTGCGGCTTGGCCGGCCGCTTAGCTGACCGGCGGGAAGCCGTCAAGGGAAGAGTGGGTTGGGGCCCGTGTCAAAAGCTGGAGGTGGTCCAGTGGGGAAGGCCCTGGGGCCCGGTGAAGGAGCCCCAGGAGCGCAAAGTGATTTTCTCGGACTTGACACAGCTCTATCCCCGTTGTCAAAGACTAACCCTAACACTAAAACTTAGCCTACCCCTCAACCTAACCCTCACCAGTGGCTAAGGCCCTGGGACCCTGTGAAACCTGGACGAGGGTCTCAAGTGCCCACAAAAGCCTCTCCTGCCTGAGCTTCAGACTGGATGCCAGCAAGAGGGACCCTTGTCCTCAGGGCAGGGCGTTCCAGGCGAATGGGGCGGAAAGCAGGCCCCCGGGGCCTTGCCACCAGACCAGTCAGAACCTCCGGAGGGGCCGGGGAGGTGCCCCCAGAGTGGAAAGTGATAATTTCTCGGACTTGACACAGCTCTCTCCCGTTTGTCAAAGCCCATAGGCAGGGCTGTGGGCGTCCCAGGACACTCTGCTCTGAGCTGCCCTTTGGTGGGAGCGATGGGGGCCGGGGCGGGGGGGTTAGAGGGCCGGCCCCGAGGCTCATGGAGGCCCCTGGGTGTCCTGAAGGGAGGGCTGGCTGGGCTGCCCACGCTTGGGGACCTGGGAGGCACCCTGTGAGCAGAGGGCTATGTGCCTTTTCATCCCAGTGGTTGGGGCCATTCCTCTGTGTTTAGGAGTAGGGCAGATTGGCTGGCGCTGCTCGCTCATTGGTCGAATGGACCAGGGGCGTGGTTTCCGGAACCAGGAGGCGGGCCCAGGCCCACAGCTGAGCCTGTTCAAGTCAAGGAGGGGGCGGGGCTAGGTGAGCAGCTGGAGGCAGTCACGGGATCATGGGGGCAGAGCCAGGTGAACAGCCTGAAGTGGTGAGGTAAGCAGGAGAGAGGGTCGGGGGCAGGGACACGGGTGACCAGCAGGCGGGTCTGCCGGCGGCAGGGACCTAAAGAGGGCACCTGGCGGCTTGGCTGGCTGTTTAGCTGACACGCGGGAAGCGGTCAAGGGAAGAGTGGGTTGGGGCGGGTTTCAAAAGCTGGAAGTGATCCAGTGGGGAAGGCCCTGGGGCCCGGTGAAGGAGCCCCAGGAGCGCAAAGTGATTTTCTCGGACTTGACACAGCTCTATCCCCGTTGTCAAAGACTAACCCTAACCCTAAAACTTAGCCTATCCCTCAACCTAACCCTCACCAGTGGCTAAGGCCCTGGAGCCCTGTGAAACCTGGACGAGGGTTTCAAGTGCCCACAAAAGCCTCACCTGCCTGAGCTTCAGACTGGATGCCAGCAAGAGGGTCCCTTGTCCTCAGGGCAGGGCGTTCCAGGCCAATGGGGCTGAAAGCAGGCCCCCGGGGCCGGGCCAGCAGACCAGTTAGAAACTCCTGAGGGGCCGGGGAGGTGCCCCCAGAGTGGAAAGTGATAATTTCTCGGACTTGACACAGCTCTCTCCCGGTTGTCAAAACCCATAGGCAGGGCTGTGGGCATCCCAGGACACTCTGCTCTGAGCTGCCCTTTGGTGGGAGCGATGGGGGCCGGGGCGGGGGGGGGTTAGAGGGCCGGCCCCGAGGCTCATGGAGGCCCCTGGGTGTCCTGAAGGGAGGGCTGGCTGGTCTGCCCACGCTTGGGGACCTGGGAGGCACCCTGTGAGCAGAGGGCTATGTGCCTTTACATCCCAGTGGTGGGGGCTATTCCTCTGTGTTTCGGAGCAGGGCAGACTGGCTGGCGCTGCTGGCTCATTGGTCGAATGGACCAGGGGCGTGGTTTCCGGAACCAGGAGGCGGGCCCGGGCCCACAGCTGAGCCCTGTCAAGTCAAGGAGAGGGCGGGGCCAGGTGAGCAGCTGGAGGCGGTCACAGGATCACGGGGGCGGGGCCAGGTGAACAGCCTGAAGTGGTGAGGTAAGCAGGAGAGAGTGTCGCGGGCAGGGACACGGGTGACCAGCAGGCTGGTCTGCCAGCGGCAGGGACCTAAAGAGGGGGCCCTGCGGCTTGGCGGGTCGCTTAGCTGACCGGCAGGAAGCGGTCAAGGGAAGAGTGGGTTGGGGCCCGTGTCAAAAGCTGGAGGTGGTCCAGTGGGGAAGGCCCTGGGGCCCGGTGAAGGAGCCCCAGGAGCGCAAAGTGATTTTCTCGGACTCGACAGAGCTCTATCCCTGTTGTCAAAGACTAACCCTAACCCTAAAACTTAGCCTATCCCTCAACCTAACCCTCACCAGTGGCTAAGGCCCTGGGGCCCTGTGAAACCTGGACGAGGATCTCAAGTGCCCACAAAAGCCTCACCTGCCTGAGCTTCAGACTGGATGCCAGCAAGAGGGACCCTTGTCCTCAGGGCAGGGCGTTCCAGGCGAATGGGGCGGAAAGCAGGCCCCTGGGGCCGGGCCACCAGACCAGTTAGAAACTCCTGAGGGGCCGGGGAGGTGCCCCCAGAGTGGAAAGTGATAATTTCTCGGACTTGACACAGCTCTCTCCCGGTTGTCAAAGCCCATAGGCAGGGCTGTGGGCGTCCCAGGACATTCTGCTCTGAGCTGCCTTTTGGTGGGAGCGATGGGGGCCGGGGCGGGGGGGTTAGAGGGCCGGCCCCGAGGCTAATGGAGGCCCCTGGGTGTCCTGAAGGGAGGGCTGGCTGGTCTGCCCACGCTTGGGGACCTGGGAGGCACCCTGTGAGCAGAGGGCTATGTGCCTTTACATCCCAGTGGTGGGGGCTATTCCTCTGTGTTTGGGAGCAGGGCAGACTGGCAGGCGCTGCTCGCTCATTGGTCAAATGGACCAGGGGCGTGGTTTCTGGAACCAGGAGGCGGGCCCAGGCCCACAGCTGAGCCCTGTCAAGTCAAGGAGAGGGCGGGGCCAGGTGAGCAGCTGGAGGCGGTCACGGGATCACGGGGTCGGGGCCAGGTGAACAGCCTGAAGTGGTGAGGTAAGCAGGAGAGAGGGTCCCTGGCAGGGACACGGGTGACCAGCAGGCGGTTCTGCCGGTGGCAGGGACCTAAAGAGGGGGCCCTGCGGCTTGGCCTGCCGCTCAGCTGACTGGAGGGAAGCGGTCAAGGCAAGAGTGGGTTGGGGCCCTTGTCAAAAGCTGGAGGTGGTCCAGTGGGGAAGGCCCTGGGGCCCGGTGAAGGAGCCCCAGGAGCGCAAAGTGATTTTCTCGGACTTGACACAGCTCTATCCCCGTTGTCAAAGACTAACCCTAACACTAAAACTTAGCCTATCCCTCAACCTAACCCTCACCAGTGGCTAAGGCCCTGGGGCCCTGTGAAACCTAGACGAGGGTCTCAAGTGCCCACAAAAGCCTCTCCTGCCTGAGCTTCAGACTGGATGCCAGCAAGAGGGACCCTTGTCCTCAGGGCAGGGCGTTCCAGGCGAATGGGGCGGAAAGCAGGCCCCCGGGGCCTTGCCACCAGACCAGTCAGAACCTCCGGAGGGGCCGGGGAGGTGCCCCCAGAGTGGAAAGTGATAATTTCTCGGACTTGACACAGCTCTCTCCCGTTTGTCAAAGCCCATAGGCAGGGCTGTGGGCGTCCCAGGACACTGTGCTCTGAGCTGCCCTTTGGTGGGAGCGATGTGGGCCGGGGCGGGGGGGTTAGAGGGCCGGCCCCGAGGCTCATGGAGGCCCCTGGGTGTCCTGAAGGGAGGGCTGGCTGGTCTGCCCACGCTTGGGGACCTGGGAGGCACCCTGTGAGCAGAGGGCTATGTGCCTTTACATCCCAGTGGTTGGGGCCATTCCTCTGTGTTTAGGAGTAGGGCAGATTGGCTGGCGCTGCTCGCTCATTGGTCGAATGGACCAGGGGCGTGGTTTCCGGAACCAGGAGGCGGGCCCAGGCCCACAGCTGAGACCTGTCAAGTCAAGGAGGGGGCGGGGCCAGGTGAGCAGCTGGAGGCGGTCACGGGATCACGGGGGCGGGGCCAGGTGAACAGCCTGAAGTGGTGAGGTAAGCAGGAGAGAGGGTCGCGGGCAGGGACACGGGTGACCAGCAGGCGGGTCTGCCGGCGGCAGGGACCTAAAGAGGGGGCCCTGCGGCTTGGCCGGCCGCTTAGCTGACCGGCGGGAAGCCGTCAAGGGAAGAGTGGGTTGGGGCCCTTGTCAAAAGCTGGAGGTGGTCCAGTGGGGAAGGCCCTGGGGCCCGGTGAAGGAGCCCCAGGAGCGCAAAGTGATTTTCTCGGACTTGACACATCTCTATCCCCGTTGTCAAAGACTAACCCTAACCCTAAAACTTAGCCTACCCCTCAACCTAACCCTCACCAGTGGCTAAGGCCCTGGGGCCCTGTGAAACCTGGACGAGGGTCTCAAGTGCCCACAAAAGCCTCTCCTGCCTGAGCTTCAGACTGGATGCCAGCAAGAGGGACCCTTGTCCTCAGGGCAGGGCGTTCCAGGCGAATGGGGCGGAAAGCAGGCCCCTGGGGCCGGGCCACCAGACCAGTCAGAACCTCCGGAGGGGCCGGGGAGGTGCCCCCAGAGTGGAAAGTGATAATTTCTCGGACTTGACACAGTTCTCTCCCGGTTGTCAAAGCCCATAGGCAGGTCTGTGGGCGTCCCAGGACACTCTGCTCTGAGCTGCCCTTTGGTGGGAGCGATGGGGGCCGGGGCGGGGGGGTTAGAGGGCCGGCCCCGAGGCTCATGGAGGCCCCTGGGTGTCCTGAAGGGAGGGCTGGCTGGTCTGCCCACGCTTGGGGACCTGGGAGGCACCCTGTGAGCAGAGGGCTATGTGCCTTTTCATCCCAGTGGTTGGGGCCATTCCTCTGTGTTTAGGAGTAGGGCAGATTGGCTGGCGCTGCTCGCTCATTGGTCGAATGGACCAGGGGCGTGGTTTCCGGAACCAGGAGGCGGGCCCAGGCCCACAGCTGAGCCTGTTCAAGTCAAGGAGGGGGCGGGGCTAGGTGAGCAGCTGGAGGCAGTCACGGGATCATGGGGGCAGAGCCAGGTGAACAGCCTGAAGTGGTGAGGTAAGCAGGAGAGAGGGTCGGGGGCAGGGACACGGGTGACCAGCAGGCGGGTCTGCCGGCGGCAGGGACCTAAAGAGGGCACCTGGCGGCTTGGCTGGCTGTTTAGCTGACACGCGGGAAGCGGTCAAGGGAAGAGTGGGTTGGGGCGGGTTTCAAAAGCTGGAAGTGATCCAGTGGGGAAGGCCCTGGGGCCCGGTGAAGGAGCCCCAGGAGCGCAAAGTGATTTTCTCGGACTTGACACAGCTCTATCCCCGTTGTCAAAGACTAACCCTAACCCTAAAACTTAGCCTATCCCTCAACCTAACCCTCACCAGTGGCTAAGGCCCTGGAGCCCTGTGAAACCTGGACGAGGGTTTCAAGTGCCCACAAAAGCCTCACCTGCCTGAGCTTCAGACTGGATGCCAGCAAGAGGGTCCCTTGTCCTCAGGGCAGGGCGTTCCAGGCCAATGGGGCTGAAAGCAGGCCCCCGGGGCCGGGCCAGCAGACCAGTTAGAAACTCCTGAGGGGCCGGGGAGGTGCCCCCAGAGTGGAAAGTGATAATTTCTCGGACTTGACACAGCTCTCTCCCGGTTGTCAAAACCCATAGGCAGGGCTGTGGGCATCCCAGGACACTCTGCTCTGAGCTGCCCTTTGGTGGGAGCGATGGGGGCCGGGGCGGGGGGGGGTTAGAGGGCCGGCCCCGAGGCTCATGGAGGCCCCTGGGTGTCCTGAAGGGAGGGCTGGCTGGTCTGCCCACGCTTGGGGACCTGGGAGGCACCCTGTGAGCAGAGGGCTATGTGCCTTTACATCCCAGTGGTGGGGGCTATTCCTCTGTGTTTCGGGGCAGGGCAGACTGGCTGGCGCTGCTGGCTCATTGGTCGAATGGACCAGGGGCGTGGTTTCCGGAACCAGGAGGCGGGCCCGGGCCCACAGCTGAGCCCTGTCAAGTCAAGGAGAGGGCGGGGCCAGGTGAGCAGCTGGAGGCGGTCACAGGATCACGGGGGCGGGGCCAGGTGAACAGCCTGAAGTGGTGAGGTAAGCAGGAGAGAGTGTCGCGGGCAGGGACACGGGTGACCAGCAGGCTGGTCTGCCAGCGGCAGGGACCTAAAGAGGGGGCCCTGCGGCTTGGCGGGTCGCTTAGCTGACCGGCAGGAAGCGGTCAAGGGAAGAGTGGGTTGGGGCCCGTGTCAAAAGCTGGAGGTGGTCCAGTGGGGAAGGCCCTGGGGCCCGGTGAAGGAGCCCCAGGAGCGCAAAGTGATTTTCTCGGACTCGACAGAGCTCTATCCCTGTTGTCAAAGACTAACCCTAACCCTAAAACTTAGCCTATCCCTCAACCTAACCCTCACCAGTGGCTAAGGCCCTGGGGCCCTGTGAAACCTGGACGAGGATCTCAAGTGCCCACAAAAGCCTCACCTGCCTGAGCTTCAGACTGGATGCCAGCAAGAGGGACCCTTGTCCTCAGGGCAGGGCGTTCCAGGCGAATGGGGCGGAAAGCAGGCCCCTGGGGCCGGGCCACCAGACCAGTTAGAAACTCCTGAGGGGCCGGGGAGGTGCCCCCAGAGTGGAAAGTGATAATTTCTCGGACTTGACACAGCTCTCTCCCGGTTGTCAAAGCCCATAGGCAGGGCTGTGGGCGTCCCAGGACATTCTGCTCTGAGCTGCCTTTTGGTGGGAGCGATGGGGGCCGGGGCGGGGGGGTTAGAGGGCCGGCCCCGAGGCTAATGGAGGCCCCTGGGTGTCCTGAAGGGAGGGCTGGCTGGTCTGCCCACGCTTGGGGACCTGGGAGGCACCCTGTGAGCAGAGGGCTATGTGCCTTTACATCCCAGTGGTGGGGGCTATTCCTCTGTGTTTGGGAGCAGGGCAGACTGGCAGGCGCTGCTCGCTCATTGGTCAAATGGACCAGGGGCGTGGTTTCTGGAACCAGGAGGCGGGCCCAGGCCCACAGCTGAGCCCTGTCAAGTCAAGGAGAGGGCGGGGCCAGGTGAGCAGCTGGAGGCGGTCACGGGATCACGGGGTCGGGGCCAGGTGAACAGCCTGAAGTGGTGAGGTAAGCAGGAGAGAGGGTCCCTGGCAGGGACACGGGTGACCAGCAGGCGGTTCTGCCGGTGGCAGGGACCTAAAGAGGGGGCCCTGCGGCTTGGCCTGCCGCTCAGCTGACTGGAGGGAAGCGGTCAAGGCAAGAGTGGGTTGGGGCCCTTGTCAAAAGCTGGAGGTGGTCCAGTGGGGAAGGCCCTGGGGCCCGGTGAAGGAGCCCCAGGAGCGCAAAGTGATTTTCTCGGACTTGACACAGCTCTATCCCCGTTGTCAAAGACTAACCCTAACACTAAAACTTAGCCTATCCCTCAACCTAACCCTCACCAGTGGCTAAGGCCCTGGGGCCCTGTGAAACCTAGACGAGGGTCTCAAGTGCCCACAAAAGCCTCTCCTGCCTGAGCTTCAGACTGGATGCCAGCAAGAGGGACCCTTGTCCTCAGGGCAGGGCGTTCCAGGCGAATGGGGCGGAAAGCAGGCCCCCGGGGCCTTGCCACCAGACCAGTCAGAACCTCCGGAGGGGCCGGGGAGGTGCCCCCAGAGTGGAAAGTGATAATTTCTCGGACTTGACACAGCTCTCTCCCGTTTGTCAAAGCCCATAGGCAGGGCTGTGGGCGTCCCAGGACACTGTGCTCTGAGCTGACCTTTGGTGGGAGCGATGTGGGCCGGGGCGGGGGGGTTAGAGGGCCGGCCCCGAGGCTCATGGAGGCCCCTGGGTGTCCTGAAGGGAGGGCTGGCTGGTCTGCCCACGCTTGGGGACCTGGGAGGCACCCTGTGAGCAGAGGGCTATGTGCCTTTACATCCCAGTGGTTGGGGCCATTCCTCTGTGTTTAGGAGTAGGGCAGATTGGCTGGCGCTGCTCGCTCATTGGTCGAATGGACCAGGGGCGTGGTTTCCGGAACCAGGAGGCGGGCCCAGGCCCACAGCTGAGACCTGTCAAGTCAAGGAGGGGGCGGGGCCAGGTGAGCAGCTGGAGGCGGTCACGGGATCACGGGGGCGGGGCCAGGTGAACAGCCTGAAGTGGTGAGGTAAGCAGGAGAGAGGGTCGCGGGCAGGGACACGGGTGACCAGCAGGCGGGTCTGCCGGCGGCAGGGACCTAAAGAGGGGGCCCTGCGGCTTGGCCGGCCGCTTAGCTGACCGGCGGGAAGCCGTCAAGGGAAGAGTGGGTTGGGGCCCTTGTCAAAAGCTGGAGGTGGTCCAGTGGGGAAGGCCCTGGGGCCCGGTGAAGGAGCCCCAGGAGCGCAAAGTGATTTTCTCGGACTTGACACATCTCTATCCCCGTTGTCAAAGACTAACCCTAACCCTAAAACTTAGCCTACCCCTCAACCTAACCCTCACCAGTGGCTAAGGCCCTGGGGCCCTGTGAAACCTGGACGAGGGTCTCAAGTGCCCACAAAAGCCTCTCCTGCCTGAGCTTCAGACTGGATGCCAGCAAGAGGGACCCTTGTCCTCAGGGCAGGGCGTTCCAGGCGAATGGGGCGGAAAGCAGGCCCCTGGGGCCGGGCCACCAGACCAGTCAGAACCTCCGGAGGGGCCGGGGAGGTGCCCCCAGAGTGGAAAGTGATAATTTCTCGGACTTGACACAGTTCTCTCCCGGTTGTCAAAGCCCATAGGCAGGTCTGTGGGCGTCCCAGGACACTCTGCTCTGAGCTGCCCTTTGGTGGGAGCGATGGGGGCCGGGGCGGGGGGGTTAGAGGGCCGGCCCCGAGGCTCATGGAGGCCCCTCCCTGTTTGTCCTGAAGGGAGGGCTGGCTGGTCTGCCCACGCTTGGGGACCTGGGAGGCACCCTGTGAGCAGAGGGCTATGTGCCTTTACATCCCAGTGGTGGGGGCTATTCCTCTGTGTTTGGGAGCAGGGCAGATGGGCTGGCGCTGCTCGCTCATTGGTCGAATGGACCAGGGGCGTGGATTCCGGAACCAGGAGGCGGGCCCAGGCCCACAGCTGAGCCTGGTCAAGTCAAGGAGGGAGCGGGCCAGGTGAGCAGCTGGAGGCGGTCACGGGATCACGGGGGCGGGGCCAGGTGAACAGCCTGAAGTGGTGAGGTAAGCAGGAGAGAGGGTCGCGGGCAGGGACACGGGTGACCAGCAGGCGGGTCTGCCGGCGGCAGGGACCTAAAGAGGGGGCCCTGCGGCTTGGCCGGCCGCTTAGCTGACCGGCGGGAAGCCGTCAAGGGAAGAGTGGGTTGGGGCCCGTGTCAAAAGCTGGAGGTGGTCCAGTGGGGAAGGCCCTGGGGCCCGGTGAAGGAGCCCCAGGAGCGCAAAGTGATTTTCTCGGACTTGACACAGCTCTATCCCCGTTGTCAAAGACTAACCCTAACACTAAAACTTAGCCTACCCCTCAACCTAACCCTCACCAGTGGCTAAGGCCCTGGGGCCCTGTGAAACCTGGACGAGGGTCTCAAGTGCCCACAAAAGCCTCTCCTGCCTGAGCTTCAGACTGGATGCCAGCAAGAGGGACCCTTGTCCTCAGGGCAGGGCGTTCCAGGCGAATGGGGCGGAAAGCAGGCCCATGGGGCCGGGCCACCAGACCAGTCAGAACCTCCGGAGGGGCCGGAGAGGTGCACCCAGAGTGGAAAGTGATAATTTCTCGGACTTGACACAGTTCTCTCCCGGTTGTCAAAGCCCATAGGCAGGTCTGTGGGCGTCCCAGGACACTCTGCTCTGAGCTGCCCTTTGGTGGGAGCGATGGGGGCCGGGGCGGGGGGGTTAGAGGGCCGGCCCCGAGGCTCATGGAGGCCCCTCCCTGTTTGTCCTGAAGGGAGGGCTGGCTGGTCTGCCCACGCTTGGGGACCTGGGAGGCACCCTGTGAGCAGAGGGCTATGTGCCTTTACATCCCAGTGGTGGGGGCTATTCCTCTGTGTTTGGGAGCAGGGCAGATGGGCTGGCGCTGCTCGCTCATTGGTCGAATGGACCAGGGGCGTGGATTCCGGAACCAGGAGGCGGGCCCAGGCCCACAGCTGAGCCCTGTCAAGTCAAGGAGGGAGCGGGGCCAGGTGAGCAGCTGGAGGCGGTCACGGGATCACGGGGGCGGGGCCAGGTGAACAGCCTGAAGTGGTGAGGTAAGCAGGAGAGAGGGTCGCGGGCAGGGACACGGGTGACCAGCAGGCGGGTCTGCCGGCGGCAGGGACCTAAAGAGGGGGCCCTGCGGCTTGGCCGGCCGCTTAGCTGACCGGCGGGAAGCCGTCAAGGGAAGAGTGGGTTGGGGCCCGTGTCAAAAGCTGGAGGTGGTCCAGTGGGGAAGGCCCTGGGGCCCGGTGAAGGAGCCCCAGGAGCGCAAAGTGATTTTCTCGGACTTGACACAGCTCTATCCCCGTTGTCAAAGACTAACCCTAACACTAAAACTTAGCCTATCCCTCAACCTAACCCTCACCAGTGGCTAAGGCCCTGGGGCCCTGTGAAACCTGGACGAGGGTCTCAAGTGCCCACAAAAGCCTCTCCTGCCTGAGCTTCAGACTGGATGCCAGCAAGAGGGACCCTTGTCCTCAGGGCAGGGCGTTCCAGGCGAATGGGGCGGAAAGCAGGCCCCCGGGGCCTTGCCACCAGACCAGTCAGAACCTCCGGAGGGGCCGCGGAGGTGCACCCAGAGTGGAAAGTGATAATTTCTCGGACTTGACACAGTTCTCTCCCGGTTGTCAAAGCCCATAGGCAGGTCTGTGGGCGTCCCAGGACACTCTGCTCTGAGCTGCCCTTTGGTGGGAGCGATGGGGGCCGGGGCGGGGGGGTTAGAGGGCCGGCCCCGAGGCTCATGGAGGCCCCTCCCTGTTTGTCCTGAAGGGAGGGCTGGCTGGTCTGCCCAAGCTTGGGGACCTGGGAGGCACCCTGTGAGCAGAGGGCTATGTGCCTTTACATCCCAGTGGTGGGGGCTATTCCTCTGTGTTTGGGAGCAGGGCAGATGGGCTGGCGCTGCTCGCTCATTGGTCGAATGGACCAGGGGCGTGGATTCCGGAACCAGGAGGCGGGCCCAGGCCCACAGCTGAGCCCTGTCAAGTCAAGGAGGGAGCGGGGCCAGGTGAGCAGCTGGAGGCGGTCACGGGATCACGGGGGCGGGGCCAGGTGAACAGCCTGAAGTGGTGAGGTAAGCAGGAGAGAGGGTCGCGGGCAGGGACACGGGTGACCAGCAGGCGGGTCTGCCGGCGGCAGGGACCTAAAGAGGGGGCCCTGCGGCTTGGCCGGCCGCTTAGCTGACCGGCGGGAAGCCGTCAAGGGAAGAGTGGGTTGGGGCCCGTGTCAAAAGCTGGAGGTGGTCCAGTGGGGAAGGCCCTGGGGCCCGGTGAAGGAGCCCCAGGAGCGCAAAGTGATTTTCTCGGACTTGACACAGCTCTATCCCCGTTGTCAAAGACTAACCCTAACACTAAAACTTAGCCTATCCCTCAACCTAACCCTCACCAGTGGCTAAGGCCCTGGGGCCCTGTGAAACCTGGACGAGGGTCTCAAGTGCCCACAAAAGCCTCTCCTGCCTGAGCTTCAGACTGGATGCCAGCAAGAGGGACCCTTGTCCTCAGGGCAGGGCGTTCCAGGCGAATGGGGCGGAAAGCAGGCCCCCGGGGCCTTGCCACCAGACCAGTCAGAACCTCCGGAGGGGCCGGGGAGGTGCCCCCAGAGTGGAAAGTGATAATTTCTCGGACTTGACACAGCTCTCTCCCGTTTGTCAAAGCCCATAGGCAGGGCTGTGGGCGTCCCAGGACACTCTGCTCTGAGCTGCCCTTTGGTGGGAGCGATGGGGGCCGGGGCGGGGGGGTTAGAGGGCCGGCCCCGAGGCTCATGGAGGCCCCTGGGTGTCCTGAAGGGAGGGCTGGCTGGTCTGCCCACGCTTGGGGACCTGGGAGGCACCCTGTGAGCAGAGGGCTATGTGCCTTTACATCCCAGTGGTTGGGGCCATTCCTCTGTGTTTAGGAGTAGGGCAGATTGGCTGGCGCTGCTCGCTCATTGGTCGAATGGACCAGGGGCGTGGTTTCCGGAACCAGGAGGCGGGCCCAGGCCCACAGCTGAGACCTGTCAAGTCAAGGAGGGGGCGGGGCCAGGTGAGCAGCTGGAGGCGGTCACGGGATCACGGGGGCGGGGCCAGGTGAACAGCCTGAAGTGGTGAGGTAAGCAGGAGAGAGGGTCGCGGGCAGGGACACGGGTGACCAGCAGGCGGGTCTGCCGGCGGCAGGGACCTAAAGAGGGGGCCCTGCGGCTTGGCCGGCCGCTTAGCTGACCGGCGGGAAGCCGTCAAGGGAAGAGTGGGTTGGGGCCCGTGTCAAAAGCTGGAGGTGGTCCAGTGGGGAAGGCCCTGGGGCCCGGTGAAGGAGCCCCAGGAGCGCAAAGTGATTTTCTCGGACTTGACACAGCTCTATCCCCGTTGTCAAAGACTAACCCTAACACTAAAACTTAGCCTACCCCTCAACCTAACCCTCACCAGTGGCTAAGGCCCTGGGGCCCTGTGAAACCTGGACGAGGGTCTCAAGTGCCCACAAAAGCCTCTCCTGCCTGAGCTTCAGACTGGATGCCAGCAAGAGGGACCCTTGTCCTCAGGGCAGGGCGTTCCAGGCGAATGGGGCGGAAAGCAGGCCCCTGGGGCCGGGCCACCAGACCAGTCAGAACCTCCGGAGGGGCCGGGGAGGTGCACCCAGAGTGGAAAGTGATAATTTCTCGGACTTGACACAGTTCTCTCCCGGTTGTCAAAGCCCATAGGCAGGTCTGTGGGCGTCCCAGGACACTCTGCTCTGAGCTGCCCTTTGGTGGGAGCGATGGGGGCCGGGGCGGGGGGGTTAGAGGGCCGGCCCCGAGGCTCATGGAGGCCCCTCCCTGTTTGTCCTGAAGGGAGGGCTGGCTGGTCTGCCCACGCTTGGGGACCTGGGAGGCACCCTGTGAGCAGAGGGCTATGTGCCTTTACATCCCAGTGGTGGGGGCTATTCCTCTGTGTTTGGGAGCAGGGCAGATGGGCTGGCGCTGCTCGCTCATTGGTCGAATGGACCAGGGGCGTGGATTCCGGAACCAGGAGGCGGGCCCAGGCCCACAGCTGAGCCCTGTCAAGTCAAGGAGGGAGCGGGGCCAGGTGAGCAGCTGGAGGCGGTCACGGGATCACGGGGGCGGGGCCAGGTGAACAGCCTGAAGTGGTGAGGTAAGCAGGAGAGAGGGTCGCGGGCAGGGACACGGGTGACCAGCAGGCGGGTCTGCCGGCGGCAGGGACCTAAAGAGGGGGCCCTGCGGCTTGGCCGGCCGCTTAGCTGACCGGCGGGAAGCCGTCAAGGGAAGAGTGGGTTGGGGCCCGTGTCAAAAGCTGGAGGTGGTCCAGTGGGGAAGGCCCTGGGGCCCGGTGAAGGAGCCCCAGGAGCGCAAAGTGATTTTCTCGGACTTGACACAGCTCTATCCCCGTTGTCAAAGACTAACCCTAACACTAAAACTTAGCCTATCCCTCAACCTAACCCTCACCAGTGGCTAAGGCCCTGGGGCCCTGTGAAACCTGGACGAGGGTCTCAAGTGCCCACAAAAGCCTCTCCTGCCTGAGCTTCAGACTGGATGCCAGCAAGAGGGACCCTTGTCCTCAGGGCAGGGCGTTCCAGGCGAATGGGGCGGAAAGCAGGCCCCCGGGGCCTTGCCACCAGACCAGTCAGAACCTCCGGAGGGGCCGCGGAGGTGCACCCAGAGTGGAAAGTGATAATTTCTCGGACTTGACACAGTTCTCTCCCGGTTGTCAAAGCCCATAGGCAGGTCTGTGGGCGTCCCAGGACACTCTGCTCTGAGCTGCCCTTTGGTGGGAGCGATGGGGGCCGGGGCGGGGGGGTTAGAGGGCCGGCCCCGAGGCTCATGGAGGCCCCTCCCTGTTTGTCCTGAAGGGAGGGCTGGCTGGTCTGCCCAAGCTTGGGGACCTGGGAGGCACCCTGTGAGCAGAGGGCTATGTGCCTTTACATCCCAGTGGTGGGGGCTATTCCTCTGTGTTTGGGAGCAGGGCAGATGGGCTGGCGCTGCTCGCTCATTGGTCGAATGGACCAGGGGCGTGGATTCCGGAACCAGGAGGCGGGCCCAGGCCCACAGCTGAGCCCTGTCAAGTCAAGGAGGGAGCGGGGCCAGGTGAGCAGCTGGAGGCGGTCACGGGATCACGGGGGCGGGGCCAGGTGAACAGCCTGAAGTGGTGAGGTAAGCAGGAGAGAGGGTCGCGGGCAGGGACACGGGTGACCAGCAGGCGGGTCTGCCGGCGGCAGGGACCTAAAGAGGGGGCCCTGCGGCTTGGCCGGCCGCTTAGCTGACCGGCGGGAAGCCGTCAAGGGAAGAGTGGGTTGGGGCCCGTGTCAAAAGCTGGAGGTGGTCCAGTGGGGAAGGCCCTGGGGCCCGGTGAAGGAGCCCCAGGAGCGCAAAGTGATTTTCTCGGACTTGACACAGCTCTATCCCCGTTGTCAAAGACTAACCCTAACACTAAAACTTAGCCTATCCCTCAACCTAACCCTCACCAGTGGCTAAGGCCCTGGGGCCCTGTGAAACCTGGACGAGGGTCTCAAGTGCCCACAAAAGCCTCTCCTGCCTGAGCTTCAGACTGGATGCCAGCAAGAGGGACCCTTGTCCTCAGGGCAGGGCGTTCCAGGCGAATGGGGCGGAAAGCAGGCCCCCGGGGCCTTGCCACCAGACCAGTCAGAACCTCCGGAGGGGCCGGGGAGGTGCCCCCAGAGTGGAAAGTGATAATTTCTCGGACTTGACACAGCTCTCTCCCGTTTGTCAAAGCCCATAGGCAGGGCTGTGGGCGACCCAGGACACTCTGCTCTGAGCTGCCCTTTGGTGGGAGCGATGGGGGCCGGGGCGGGGGGGTTAGAGGGCCGGCCCCGAGGCTCATGGAGGCCCCTGGGTGTCCTGAAGGGAGGGCTGGCTGGTCTGCCCACGCTTGGGGACCTGGGAGGCACCCTGTGAGCAGAGGGCTATGTGCCTTTACATCCCAGTGGTTGGGGCCATTCCTCTGTGTTTAGGAGTAGGGCAGATTGGCTGGCGCTGCTCGCTCATTGGTCGAATGGACCAGGGGCGTGGTTTCCGGAACCAGGAGGCGGGCCCAGGCCCACAGCTGAGACCTGTCAAGTCAAGGAGGGGGCGGGGCCAGGTGAGCAGCTGGAGGCGGTCACGGGATCACGGGGGCGGGGCCAGGTGAACAGCCTGAAGTGGTGAGGTAAGCAGGAGAGAGGGTCGCGGGCAGGGACACGGGTGACCAGCAGGCGGGTCTGCCGGCGGCAGGGACCTAAAGAGGGGGCCCTGCGGCTTGGCCGGCCGCTTAGCTGACCGGCGGGAAGCCGTCAAGGGAAGAGTGGGTTGGGGCCCGTGTCAAAAGCTGGAGGTGGTCCAGTGGGGAAGGCCCTGGGGCCCGGTGAAGGAGCCCGAGGAGCGCAAAGTGATTTTCTCGGACTTGACACAGCTCTATCCCCGTTGTCAAAGACTAACCCTAACACTAAAACTTAGCCTACCCCTCAACCTAACCCTCACCAGTGGCTAAGGCCCTGGGGCCCTGTGAAACCTGGACGAGGGTCTCAAGTGCCCACAAAAGCCTCTCCTGCCTGAGCTTCAGACTGGATGCCAGCAAGAGGGACCCTTGTCCTCAGGGCAGGGCGTTCCAGGCGAATGGGGCGGAAAGCAGGCCCCCGGGGCCTTGCCACCAGACCAGTCAGAACCTCCGGAGGGGCCGCGGAGGTGCACCCAGAGTGGAAAGTGATAATTTCTCGGACTTGACACAGTTCTCTCCCGGTTGTCAAAGCCCATAGGCAGGTCTGTGGGCGTCCCAGGACACTCTGCTCTGAGCTGCCCTTTGGTGGGAGCGATGGGGGCCGGGGCGGGGGGGTTAGAGGGCCGGCCCCGAGGCTCATGGAGGCCCCTCCCTGTTTGTCCTGAAGGGAGGGCTGGCTGGTCTGCCCACGCTTGGGGACCTGGGAGGCACCCTGTGAGCAGAGGGCTATGTGCCTTTACATCCCAGTGGTGGGGGCTATTCCTCTGTGTTTGGGAGCAGGGCAGATGGGCTGGCGCTGCTCGCTCATTGGTCGAATGGACCAGGGGCGTGGATTCCGGAACCAGGAGGCGGGCCCAGGCCCACAGCTGAGCCCTGTCAAGTCAAGGAGGGAGCGGGGCCAGGTGAGCAGCTGGAGGCGGTCACGGGATCACGGGGGCGGGGCCAGGTGAACAGCCTGAAGTGGTGAGGTAAGCAGGAGAGAGGGTCGCGGGCAGGGACACGGGTGACCAGCAGGCGGGTCTGCCGGCGGCAGGGACCTGAAGAGGGGGCCCTGCGGCTTGGCCGGCCGCTTAGCTGACCGGCGGGAAGCCGTCAAGGGAAGAGTGGGTTGGGGCCCGTGTCAAAAGCTGGAGGTGGTCCAGTGGGGAAGGCCCTGGGGCCCGGTGAAGGAGCCCCAGGAGCGCAAAGTGATTTTCTCGGACTTGACACAGCTCTATCCCCGTTGTCAAAGACTAACCCTAACACTAAAACTTAGCCTATCCCTCAACCTAACCCTCACCAGTGGCTAAGGCCCTGGGGCCCTGTGAAACCTGGACGAGGGTCTCAAGTGCCCACAAAAGCCTCTCCTGCCTGAGCTTCAGACTGGATGCCAGCAAGAGGGACCCTTGTCCTCAGGGCAGGGCGTTCCAGGCGAATGGGGCGGAAAGCAGGCCCCCGGGGCCTTGCCACCAGACCAGTCAGCACCTCCGGAGGGGCCGGGGAGGTGCCCCCAGAGTGGAAAGTGATAATTTCTCGGACTTGACACAGCTCTCTCCCGTTTGTCAAAGCCCATAGGCAGGGCTGTGGGCGTCCCAGGACACTCTGCTCTGAGCTGCCCTTTGGTGGGAGCGATGGGGGCCGGGGCGGGGGGGTTAGAGGGCCGGCCCCGAGGCTCATGGAGGCCCCTGGGTGTCCTGAAGGGAGGGCTGGCTGGTCTGCCCACGCTTGGGGACCTGGGAGGCACCCTGTGAGCAGAGGGCTATGTGCCTTTACATCCCAGTGGTTGGGGCCATTCCTCTGTGTTTAGGAGTAGGGCAGATTGGCTGGCGCTGCTCGCTCATTGGTCGAATGGACCAGGGGCGTGGTTTCCGGAACCAGGAGGCGGGCCCAGGCCCACAGCTGAGACCTGTCAAGTCAAGGAGGGGGCGGGGCCAGGTGAGCAGCTGGAGGCGGTCACGGGATCACGGGGGCGGGGCCAGGTGAACAGCCTGAAGTGGTGAGGTAAGCAGGAGAGAGGGTCGCGGGCAGGGACACGGGTGACCAGCAGGCGGGTCTGCCGGCGGCAGGGACCTAAAGAGGGGGCCCTGCGGCTTGGCCGGCCGCTTAGCTGACCGGCGGGAAGCCGTCAAGGGAAGAGTGGGTTGGGGCCCGTGTCAAAAGCTGGAGGTGGTCCAGTGGGGAAGGCCCTGGGGCCCGGTGAAGGAGCCCCAGGAGCGCAAAGTGATTTTCTCGGACTTGACACAGCTCTATCCCCGTTGTCAAAGACTAACCCTAACACTAAAACTTAGCCTACCCCTCAACCTAACCCTCACCAGTGGCTAAGGCCCTGGGGCCCTGTGAAACCTGGACGAGGGTCTCAAGTGCCCACAAAAGCCTCTCCTGCCTGAGCTTCAGACTGGATGCCAGCAAGAGGGACCCTTGTCCTCAGGGCAGGGCGTTCCAGGCGAATGGGGCGGAAAGCAGGCCCCCGGGGCCTTGCCACCAGACCAGTCAGAACCTCCGGAGGGGCCGCGGAGGTGCACCCAGAGTGGAAAGTGATAATTTCTCGGACTTGACACAGTTCTCTCCCGGTTGTCAAAGCCCATAGGCAGGTCTGTGGGCGTCCCAGGACACTCTGCTCTGAGCTGCCCTTTGGTGGGAGCGATGGGGGCCGGGGCGGGGGGGTTAGAGGGCCGGCCCCGAGGCTCATGGAGGCCCCTCCCTGTTTGTCCTGAAGGGAGGGCTGGCTGGTCTGCCCACGCTTGGGGACCTGGGAGGCACCCTGTGAGCAGAGGGCTATGTGCCTTTACATCCCAGTGGTGGGGGCTATTCCTCTGTGTTTGGGAGCAGGGCAGATGGGCTGGCGCTGCTCGCTCATTGGTCGAAAGGACCAGGGGCGTGGATTCCGGAACCAGGAGGCGGGCCCAGGCCCACAGCTGAGCCCGGTCAAGTCAAGGAGGGAGGGGGGCCAGGTGAGCAGCTGGAGGCGGTCACGGGATCACGGGGGCGGGGCCAGGTGAACAGCCTGAAGTGGTGAGGTAAGCAGGAGAGAGGGTCGCGGGCAGGGACACGGGTGACCAGCAGGCGGGTCTGCCGGCGGCAGGGACCTAAAGAGGGGGCCCTGCGGCTTGGCCGGCCGCTTAGCTGACCGGCGGGAAGCCGTCAAGGGAAGAGTGGGTTGGGGCCCGTGTCAAAAGCTGGAGGTGGTCCAGTGGGGAAGGCCCTGGGGCCCGGTGAAGGAGCCCCAGGAGCGCAAAGTGATTTTCTCGGACTTGACACAGCTCTATCCCCGTTGTCAAAGACTAACCCTAACACTAAAACTTAGCCTATCCCTCAACCTAACCCTCACCAGTGGCTAAGGCCCTGGGGCCCTGTGAAACCTGGACGAGGGTCTCAAGTGCCCACAAAAGCCTCTCCTGCCTGAGCTTCAGACTGGATGCCAGCAAGAGGGACCCTTGTCCTCAGGGCAGGGCGTTCCAGGCGAATGGGGCGGAAAGCAGGCCCCCGGGGCCTTGCCACCAGACCAGTCAGAACCTCCGGAGGGGCCGCGGAGGTGCACCCAGAGTGGAAAGTGATAATTTCTCGGACTTGACACAGTTCTCTCCCGGTTGTCAAAGCCCATAGGCAGGTCTGTGGGCGTCCCAGGACACTCTGCTCTGAGCTGCCCTTTGGTGGGAGCGATGGGGGCCGGGGCGGGGGGGTTAGAGGGCCGGCCCCGAGGCTCATGGAGGCCCCTCCCTGTTTGTCCTGAAGGGAGGGCTGGCTGGTCTGCCCAAGCTTGGGGACCTGGGAGGCACCCTGTGAGCAGAGGGCTATGTGCCTTTACATCCCAGTGGTGGGGGCTATTCCTCTGTGTTTGGGAGCAGGGCAGATGGGCTGGCGCTGCTCGCTCATTGGTCGAATGGACCAGGGGCGTGGATTCCGGAACCAGGAGGCGGGCCCAGGCCCACAGCTGAGCCCTGTCAAGTCAAGGAGGGAGCGGGGCCAGGTGAGCAGCTGGAGGCGGTCACGGGATCACGGGGGCGGGGCCAGGTGAACAGCCTGAAGTGGTGAGGTAAGCAGGAGAGAGGGTCGCGGGCAGGGACACGGGTGACCAGCAGGCGGGTCTGCCGGCGGCAGGGACCTAAAGAGGGGGCCCTGCGGCTTGGCCGGCCGCTTAGCTGACCGGCGGGAAGCCGTCAAGGGAAGAGTGGGTTGGGGCCCGTGTCAAAAGCTGGAGGTGGTCCAGTGGGGAAGGCCCTGGGGCCCGGTGAAGGAGCCCCAGGAGCGCAAAGTGATTTTCTCGGACTTGACACAGCTCTATCCCCGTTGTCAAAGACTAACCCTAACACTAAAACTTAGCCTATCCCTCAACCTAACCCTCACCAGTGGCTAAGGCCCTGGGGCCCTGTGAAACCTGGACGAGGGTCTCAAGTGCCCACAAAAGCCTCTCCTGCCTGAGCTTCAGACTGGATGCCAGCAAGAGGGACCCTTGTCCTCAGGGCAGGGCGTTCCAGGCGAATGGGGCGGAAAGCAGGCCCCCGGGGCCTTGCCACCAGACCAGTCAGAACCTCCGGAGGGGCCGGGGAGGTGCCCCCAGAGTGGAAAGTGATAATTTCTCGGACTTGACACAGCTCTCTCCCGTTTGTCAAAGCCCATAGGCAGGGCTGTGGGCGTCCCAGGACACTCTGCTCTGAGCTGCCCTTTGGTGGGAGCGATGGGGGCCGGGGCGGGGGGGTTAGAGGGCCGGCCCCGAGGCTCATGGAGGCCCCTGGGTGTCCTGAAGGGAGGGCTGGCTGGTCTGCCCACGCTTGGGGACCTGGGAGGCACCCTGTGAGCAGAGGGCTATGTGCCTTTACATCCCAGTGGTTGGGGCCATTCCTCTGTGTTTAGGAGTAGGGCAGATTGGCTGGCGCTGCTCGCTCATTGGTCGAATGGACCAGGGGCGTGGTTTCCGGAACCAGGAGGCGGGCCCAGGCCCACAGCTGAGACCTGTCAAGTCAAGGAGGGGGCGGGGCCAGGTGAGCAGCTGGAGGCGGTCACGGGATCACGGGGGCGGGGCCAGGTGAACAGCCTGAAGTGGTGAGGTAAGCAGGAGAGAGGGTCGCGGGCAGGGACACGGGTGACCAGCAGGCGGGTCTGCCGGCGGCAGGGACCTAAAGAGGGGGCCCTGCGGCTTGGCCGGCCGCTTAGCTGACCGGCGGGAAGCCGTCAAGGGAAGAGTGGGTTGGGGCCCGTGTCAAAAGCTGGAGGTGGTCCAGTGGGGAAGGCCCTGGGGCCCGGTGAAGGAGCCCCAGGAGCGCAAAGTGATTTTCTCGGACTTGACACAGCTCTATCCCCGTTGTCAAAGACTAACCCTAACACTAAAACTTAGCCTACCCCTCAACCTAACCCTCACCAGTGGCTAAGGCCCTGGGGCCCTGTGAAACCTGGACGAGGGTCTCAAGTGCCCACAAAAGCCTCTCCTGCCTGAGCTTCAGACTGGATGCCAGCAAGAGGGACCCTTGTCCTCAGGGCAGGGCGTTCCAGGCGAATGGGGCGGAAAGCAGGCCCCCGGGGCCTTGCCACCAGACCAGTCAGAACCTCCGGAGGGGCCGCGGAGGTGCACCCAGAGTGGAAAGTGATAATTTCTCGGACTTGACACAGTTCTCTCCCGGTTGTCAAAGCCCATAGGCAGGTCTGTGGGCGTCCCAGGACACTCTGCTCTGAGCTGCCCTTTGGTGGGAGCGATGGGGGCCGGGGCGGGGGGGTTAGAGGGCCGGCCCCGAGGCTCATGGAGGCCCCTCCCTGTTTGTCCTGAAGGGAGGGCTGGCTGGTCTGCCCAAGCTTGGGGACCTGGGAGGCACCCTGTGAGCAGAGGGCTATGTGCCTTTACATCCCAGTGGTGGGGGCTATTCCTCTGTGTTTGGGAGCAGGGCAGATGGGCTGGCGCTGCTCGCTCATTGGTCGAATGGACCAGGGGCGTGGATTCCGGAACCAGGAGGCGGGCCCAGGCCCACAGCTGAGCCCTGTCAAGTCAAGGAGGGAGCGGGGCCAGGTGAGCAGCTGGAGGCGGTCACGGGATCACGGGGGCGGGGCCAGGTGAACAGCCTGAAGTGGTGAGGTAAGCAGGAGAGAGGGTCGCGGGCAGGGACACGGGTGACCAGCAGGCGGGTCTGCCGGCGGCAGGGACCTAAAGAGGGGGCCCTGCGGCTTGGCCGGCCGCTTAGCTGACCGGCGGGAAGCCGTCAAGGGAAGAGTGGGTTGGGGCCCGTGTCAAAAGCTGGAGGTGGTCCAGTGGGGAAGGCCCTGGGGCCCGGTGAAGGAGCCCCAGGAGCGCAAAGTGATTTTCTCGGACTTGACACAGCTCTATCCCCGTTGTCAAAGACTAACCCTAACACTAAAACTTAGCCTATCCCTCAACCTAACCCTCACCAGTGGCTAAGGCCCTGGGGCCCTGTGAAACCTGGACGAGGGTCTCAAGTGCCCACAAAAGCCTCTCCTGCCTGAGCTTCAGACTGGATGCCAGCAAGAGGGACCCTTGTCCTCAGGGCAGGGCGTTCCAGGCGAATGGGGCGGAAAGCAGGCCCCCGGGGCCTTGCCACCAGACCAGTCAGAACCTCCGGAGGGGCCGGGGAGGTGCCCCCAGAGTGGAAAGTGATAATTTCTCGGACTTGACACAGCTCTCTCCCGTTTGTCAAAGCCCATAGGCAGGGCTGTGGGCGACCCAGGACACTCTGCTCTGAGCTGCCCTTTGGTGGGAGCGATGGGGGCCGGGGCGGGGGGGTTAGAGGGCCGGCCCCGAGGCTCATGGAGGCCCCTGGGTGTCCTGAAGGGAGGGCTGGCTGGTCTGCCCACGCTTGGGGACCTGGGAGGCACCCTGTGAGCAGAGGGCTATGTGCCTTTACATCCCAGTGGTTGGGGCCATTCCTCTGTGTTTAGGAGTAGGGCAGATTGGCTGGCGCTGCTCGCTCATTGGTCGAATGGACCAGGGGCGTGGTTTCCGGAACCAGGAGGCGGGCCCAGGCCCACAGCTGAGACCTGTCAAGTCAAGGAGGGGGCGGGGCCAGGTGAGCAGCTGGAGGCGGTCACGGGATCACGGGGGCGGGGCCAGGTGAACAGCCTGAAGTGGTGAGGTAAGCAGGAGAGAGGGTCGCGGGCAGGGACACGGGTGACCAGCAGGCGGGTCTGCCGGCGGCAGGGACCTAAAGAGGGGGCCCTGCGGCTTGGCCGGCCGCTTAGCTGACCGGCGGGAAGCCGTCAAGGGAAGAGTGGGTTGGGGCCCGTGTCAAAAGCTGGAGGTGGTCCAGTGGGGAAGGCCCTGGGGCCCGGTGAAGGAGCCCGAGGAGCGCAAAGTGATTTTCTCGGACTTGACACAGCTCTATCCCCGTTGTCAAAGACTAACCCTAACACTAAAACTTAGCCTACCCCTCAACCTAACCCTCACCAGTGGCTAAGGCCCTGGGGCCCTGTGAAACCTGGACGAGGGTCTCAAGTGCCCACAAAAGCCTCTCCTGCCTGAGCTTCAGACTGGATGCCAGCAAGAGGGACCCTTGTCCTCAGGGCAGGGCGTTCCAGGCGAATGGGGCGGAAAGCAGGCCCCCGGGGCCTTGCCACCAGACCAGTCAGAACCTCCGGAGGGGCCGCGGAGGTGCACCCAGAGTGGAAAGTGATAATTTCTCGGACTTGACACAGTTCTCTCCCGGTTGTCAAAGCCCATAGGCAGGTCTGTGGGCGTCCCAGGACACTCTGCTCTGAGCTGCCCTTTGGTGGGAGCGATGGGGGCCGGGGCGGGGGGGTTAGAGGGCCGGCCCCGAGGCTCATGGAGGCCCCTCCCTGTTTGTCCTGAAGGGAGGGCTGGCTGGTCTGCCCACGCTTGGGGACCTGGGAGGCACCCTGTGAGCAGAGGGCTATGTGCCTTTACATCCCAGTGGTGGGGGCTATTCCTCTGTGTTTGGGAGCAGGGCAGATGGGCTGGCGCTGCTCGCTCATTGGTCGAATGGACCAGGGGCGTGGATTCCGGAACCAGGAGGCGGGCCCAGGCCCACAGCTGAGCCCTGTCAAGTCAAGGAGGGAGCGGGGCCAGGTGAGCAGCTGGAGGCGGTCACGGGATCACGGGGGCGGGGCCAGGTGAACAGCCTGAAGTGGTGAGGTAAGCAGGAGAGAGGGTCGCGGGCAGGGACACGGGTGACCAGCAGGCGGGTCTGCCGGCGGCAGGGACCTGAAGAGGGGGCCCTGCGGCTTGGCCGGCCGCTTAGCTGACCGGCGGGAAGCCGTCAAGGGAAGAGTGGGTTGGGGCCCGTGTCAAAAGCTGGAGGTGGTCCAGTGGGGAAGGCCCTGGGGCCCGGTGAAGGAGCCCCAGGAGCGCAAAGTGATTTTCTCGGACTTGACACAGCTCTATCCCCGTTGTCAAAGACTAACCCTAACACTAAAACTTAGCCTATCCCTCAACCTAACCCTCACCAGTGGCTAAGGCCCTGGGGCCCTGTGAAACCTGGACGAGGGTCTCAAGTGCCCACAAAAGCCTCTCCTGCCTGAGCTTCAGACTGGATGCCAGCAAGAGGGACCCTTGTCCTCAGGGCAGGGCGTTCCAGGCGAATGGGGCGGAAAGCAGGCCCCCGGGGCCTTGCCACCAGACCAGTCAGCACCTCCGGAGGGGCCGGGGAGGTGCCCCCAGAGTGGAAAGTGATAATTTCTCGGACTTGACACAGCTCTCTCCCGTTTGTCAAAGCCCATAGGCAGGGCTGTGGGCGTCCCAGGACACTCTGCTCTGAGCTGCCCTTTGGTGGGAGCGATGGGGGCCGGGGCGGGGGGGTTAGAGGGCCGGCCCCGAGGCTCATGGAGGCCCCTGGGTGTCCTGAAGGGAGGGCTGGCTGGTCTGCCCACGCTTGGGGACCTGGGAGGCACCCTGTGAGCAGAGGGCTATGTGCCTTTACATCCCAGTGGTTGGGGCCATTCCTCTGTGTTTAGGAGTAGGGCAGATTGGCTGGCGCTGCTCGCTCATTGGTCGAATGGACCAGGGGCGTGGTTTCCGGAACCAGGAGGCGGGCCCAGGCCCACAGCTGAGACCTGTCAAGTCAAGGAGGGGGCGGGGCCAGGTGAGCAGCTGGAGGCGGTCACGGGATCACGGGGGCGGGGCCAGGTGAACAGCCTGAAGTGGTGAGGTAAGCAGGAGAGAGGGTCGCGGGCAGGGACACGGGTGACCAGCAGGCGGGTCTGCCGGCGGCAGGGACCTAAAGAGGGGGCCCTGCGGCTTGGCCGGCCGCTTAGCTGACCGGCGGGAAGCCGTCAAGGGAAGAGTGGGTTGGGGCCCGTGTCAAAAGCTGGAGGTGGTCCAGTGGGGAAGGCCCTGGGGCCCGGTGAAGGAGCCCCAGGAGCGCAAAGTGATTTTCTCGGACTTGACACAGCTCTATCCCCGTTGTCAAAGACTAACCCTAACACTAAAACTTAGCCTACCCCTCAACCTAACCCTCACCAGTGGCTAAGGCCCTGGGGCCCTGTGAAACCTGGACGAGGGTCTCAAGTGCCCACAAAAGCCTCTCCTGCCTGAGCTTCAGACTGGATGCCAGCAAGAGGGACCCTTGTCCTCAGGGCAGGGCGTTCCAGGCGAATGGGGCGGAAAGCAGGCCCCCGGGGCCTTGCCACCAGACCAGTCAGAACCTCCGGAGGGGCCGGGGAGGTGCCCCCAGAGTGGAAAGTGATAATTTCTCGGACTTGACACAGCTCTCTCCCGTTTGTCAAAGCCCATAGGCAGGGCTGTGGGCGTCCCAGGACACTCTGCTCTGAGCTGCCCTTTGGTGGGAGCGATGGGGGCCGGGGCGGGGGGGTTAGAGGGCCGGCCCCGAGGCTCATGGAGGCCCCTGGGTGTCCTGAAGGGAGGGCTGGCTGGTCTGCCCACGCTTGGGGACCTGGGAGGCACCCTGTGAGCAGAGGGCTATGTGCCTTTACATCCCAGTGGTTGGGGCCATTCCTCTGTGTTTAGGAGTAGGGCAGATTGGCTGGCGCTGCTCGCTCATTGGTCGAATGGACCAGGGGCGTGGTTTCCGGAACCAGGAGGCGGGCCCAGGCCCACAGCTGAGACCTGTCAAGTCAAGGAGGGGGCGGGGCCAGGTGAGCAGCTGGAGGCGGTCACGGGATCACGGGGGCGGGGCCAGGTGAACAGCCTGAAGTGGTGAGGTAAGCAGGAGAGAGGGTCGCGGGCAGGGACACGGGTGACCAGCAGGCGGGTCTGCCGGCGGCAGGGACCTAAAGAGGGGGCCCTGCGGCTTGGCCGGCCGCTTAGCTGACCGGCGGGAAGCCGTCAAGGGAAGAGTGGGTTGGGGCCCGTGTCAAAAGCTGGAGGTGGTCCAGTGGGGAAGGCCCTGGGGCCCGGTGAAGGAGCCCCAGGAGCGCAAAGTGATTTTCTCGGACTTGACACAGCTCTATCCCCGTTGTCAAAGACTAACCCTAACACTAAAACTTAGCCTACCCCTCAACCTAACCCTCACCAGTGGCTAAGGCCCTGGGGCCCTGTGAAACCTGGACGAGGGTCTCAAGTGCCCACAAAAGCCTCTCCTGCCTGAGCTTCAGACTGGATGCCAGCAAGAGGGACCCTTGTCCTCAGGGCAGGGCGTTCCAGGCGAATGGGGCGGAAAGCAGGCCCCCGGGGCCTTGCCACCAGACCAGTCAGAACCTCCGGAGGGGCCGCGGAGGTGCACCCAGAGTGGAAAGTGATAATTTCTCGGACTTGACACAGTTCTCTCCCGGTTGTCAAAGCCCATAGGCAGGTCTGTGGGCGTCCCAGGACACTCTGCTCTGAGCTGCCCTTTGGTGGGAGCGATGGGGGCCGGGGCGGGGGGGTTAGAGGGCCGGCCCCGAGGCTCATGGAGGCCCCTCCCTGTTTGTCCTGAAGGGAGGGCTGGCTGGTCTGCCCAAGCTTGGGGACCTGGGAGGCACCCTGTGAGCAGAGGGCTATGTGCCTTTACATCCCAGTGGTGGGGGCTATTCCTCTGTGTTTGGGAGCAGGGCAGATGGGCTGGCGCTGCTCGCTCATTGGTCGAATGGACCAGGGGCGTGGATTCCGGAACCAGGAGGCGGGCCCAGGCCCACAGCTGAGCCCTGTCAAGTCAAGGAGGGAGCGGGGCCAGGTGAGCAGCTGGAGGCGGTCACGGGATCACGGGGGCGGGGCCAGGTGAACAGCCTGAAGTGGTGAGGTAAGCAGGAGAGAGGGTCGCGGGCAGGGACACGGGTGACCAGCAGGCGGGTCTGCCGGCGGCAGGGACCTAAAGAGGGGGCCCTGCGGCTTGGCCGGCCGCTTAGCTGACCGGCGGGAAGCCGTCAAGGGAAGAGTGGGTTGGGGCCCGTGTCAAAAGCTGGAGGTGGTCCAGTGGGGAAGGCCCTGGGGCCCGGTGAAGGAGCCCCAGGAGCGCAAAGTGATTTTCTCGGACTTGACACAGCTCTATCCCCGTTGTCAAAGACTAACCCTAACACTAAAACTTAGCCTATCCCTCAACCTAACCCTCACCAGTGGCTAAGGCCCTGGGGCCCTGTGAAACCTGGACGAGGGTCTCAAGTGCCCACAAAAGCCTCTCCTGCCTGAGCTTCAGACTGGATGCCAGCAAGAGGGACCCTTGTCCTCAGGGCAGGGCGTTCCAGGCGAATGGGGCGGAAAGCAGGCCCCCGGGGCCTTGCCACCAGACCAGTCAGAACCTCCGGAGGGGCCGGGGAGGTGCCCCCAGAGTGGAAAGTGATAATTTCTCGGACTTGACACAGCTCTCTCCCGTTTGTCAAAGCCCATAGGCAGGGCTGTGGGCGACCCAGGACACTCTGCTCTGAGCTGCCCTTTGGTGGGAGCGATGGGGGCCGGGGCGGGGGGGTTAGAGGGCCGGCCCCGAGGCTCATGGAGGCCCCTGGGTGTCCTGAAGGGAGGGCTGGCTGGTCTGCCCACGCTTGGGGACCTGGGAGGCACCCTGTGAGCAGAGGGCTATGTGCCTTTACATCCCAGTGGTTGGGGCCATTCCTCTGTGTTTAGGAGTAGGGCAGATTGGCTGGCGCTGCTCGCTCATTGGTCGAATGGACCAGGGGCGTGGTTTCCGGAACCAGGAGGCGGGCCCAGGCCCACAGCTGAGACCTGTCAAGTCAAGGAGGGGGCGGGGCCAGGTGAGCAGCTGGAGGCGGTCACGGGATCACGGGGGCGGGGCCAGGTGAACAGCCTGAAGTGGTGAGGTAAGCAGGAGAGAGGGTCGCGGGCAGGGACACGGGTGACCAGCAGGCGGGTCTGCCGGCGGCAGGGACCTAAAGAGGGGGCCCTGCGGCTTGGCCGGCCGCTTAGCTGACCGGCGGGAAGCCGTCAAGGGAAGAGTGGGTTGGGGCCCGTGTCAAAAGCTGGAGGTGGTCCAGTGGGGAAGGCCCTGGGGCCCGGTGAAGGAGCCCGAGGAGCGCAAAGTGATTTTCTCGGACTTGACACAGCTCTATCCCCGTTGTCAAAGACTAACCCTAACACTAAAACTTAGCCTACCCCTCAACCTAACCCTCACCAGTGGCTAAGGCCCTGGGGCCCTGTGAAACCTGGACGAGGGTCTCAAGTGCCCACAAAAGCCTCTCCTGCCTGAGCTTCAGACTGGATGCCAGCAAGAGGGACCCTTGTCCTCAGGGCAGGGCGTTCCAGGCGAATGGGGCGGAAAGCAGGCCCCCGGGGCCTTGCCACCAGACCAGTCAGAACCTCCGGAGGGGCCGCGGAGGTGCACCCAGAGTGGAAAGTGATAATTTCTCGGACTTGACACAGTTCTCTCCCGGTTGTCAAAGCCCATAGGCAGGTCTGTGGGCGTCCCAGGACACTCTGCTCTGAGCTGCCCTTTGGTGGGAGCGATGGGGGCCGGGGCGGGGGGGTTAGAGGGCCGGCCCCGAGGCTCATGGAGGCCCCTCCCTGTTTGTCCTGAAGGGAGGGCTGGCTGGTCTGCCCACGCTTGGGGACCTGGGAGGCACCCTGTGAGCAGAGGGCTATGTGCCTTTACATCCCAGTGGTGGGGGCTATTCCTCTGTGTTTGGGAGCAGGGCAGATGGGCTGGCGCTGCTCGCTCATTGGTCGAATGGACCAGGGGCGTGGATTCCGGAACCAGGAGGCGGGCCCAGGCCCACAGCTGAGCCCTGTCAAGTCAAGGAGGGAGCGGGGCCAGGTGAGCAGCTGGAGGCGGTCACGGGATCACGGGGGCGGGGCCAGGTGAACAGCCTGAAGTGGTGAGGTAAGCAGGAGAGAGGGTCGCGGGCAGGGACACGGGTGACCAGCAGGCGGGTCTGCCGGCGGCAGGGACCTGAAGAGGGGGCCCTGCGGCTTGGCCGGCCGCTTAGCTGACCGGCGGGAAGCCGTCAAGGGAAGAGTGGGTTGGGGCCCGTGTCAAAAGCTGGAGGTGGTCCAGTGGGGAAGGCCCTGGGGCCCGGTGAAGGAGCCCCAGGAGCGCAAAGTGATTTTCTCGGACTTGACACAGCTCTATCCCCGTTGTCAAAGACTAACCCTAACACTAAAACTTAGCCTATCCCTCAACCTAACCCTCACCAGTGGCTAAGGCCCTGGGGCCCTGTGAAACCTGGACGAGGGTCTCAAGTGCCCACAAAAGCCTCTCCTGCCTGAGCTTCAGACTGGATGCCAGCAAGAGGGACCCTTGTCCTCAGGGCAGGGCGTTCCAGGCGAATGGGGCGGAAAGCAGGCCCCCGGGGCCTTGCCACCAGACCAGTCAGCACCTCCGGAGGGGCCGGGGAGGTGCCCCCAGAGTGGAAAGTGATAATTTCTCGGACTTGACACAGCTCTCTCCCGTTTGTCAAAGCCCATAGGCAGGGCTGTGGGCGTCCCAGGACACTCTGCTCTGAGCTGCCCTTTGGTGGGAGCGATGGGGGCCGGGGCGGGGGGGTTAGAGGGCCGGCCCCGAGGCTCATGGAGGCCCCTGGGTGTCCTGAAGGGAGGGCTGGCTGGTCTGCCCACGCTTGGGGACCTGGGAGGCACCCTGTGAGCAGAGGGCTATGTGCCTTTACATCCCAGTGGTTGGGGCCATTCCTCTGTGTTTAGGAGTAGGGCAGATTGGCTGGCGCTGCTCGCTCATTGGTCGAATGGACCAGGGGCGTGGTTTCCGGAACCAGGAGGCGGGCCCAGGCCCACAGCTGAGACCTGTCAAGTCAAGGAGGGGGCGGGGCCAGGTGAGCAGCTGGAGGCGGTCACGGGATCACGGGGGCGGGGCCAGGTGAACAGCCTGAAGTGGTGAGGTAAGCAGGAGAGAGGGTCGCGGGCAGGGACACGGGTGACCAGCAGGCGGGTCTGCCGGCGGCAGGGACCTAAAGAGGGGGCCCTGCGGCTTGGCCGGCCGCTTAGCTGACCGGCGGGAAGCCGTCAAGGGAAGAGTGGGTTGGGGCCCGTGTCAAAAGCTGGAGGTGGTCCAGTGGGGAAGGCCCTGGGGCCCGGTGAAGGAGCCCCAGGAGCGCAAAGTGATTTTCTCGGACTTGACACAGCTCTATCCCCGTTGTCAAAGACTAACCCTAACACTAAAACTTAGCCTACCCCTCAACCTAACCCTCACCAGTGGCTAAGGCCCTGGGGCCCTGTGAAACCTGGACGAGGGTCTCAAGTGCCCACAAAAGCCTCTCCTGCCTGAGCTTCAGACTGGATGCCAGCAAGAGGGACCCTTGTCCTCAGGGCAGGGCGTTCCAGGCGAATGGGGCGGAAAGCAGGCCCCCGGGGCCTTGCCACCAGACCAGTCAGAACCTCCGGAGGGGCCGGGGAGGTGCCCCCAGAGTGGAAAGTGATAATTTCTCGGACTTGACACAGCTCTCTCCCGTTTGTCAAAGCCCATAGGCAGGTCTGTGGGCGTCCCAGGACACTCTGCTCTGAGCTGCCCTTTGGTGGGAGCGATGGGGGCCGGGGCGGGGGGGTTAGAGGGCCGGCCCCGAGGCTCATGGAGGCCCCTCCCTGTTTGTCCTGAAGGGAGGGCTGGCTGGTCTGCCCACGCTTGGGGACCTGGGAGGCACCCTGTGAGCAGAGGGCTATGTGCCTTTACATCCCAGTGGTGGGGGCTATTCCTCTGTGTTTGGGAGCAGGGCAGATGGGCTGGCGCTGCTCGCTCATTGGTCGAAAGGACCAGGGGCGTGGATTCCGGAACCAGGAGGCGGGCCCAGGCCCACAGCTGAGCCCGGTCAAGTCAAGGAGGGAGGGGGGCCAGGTGAGCAGCTGGAGGCGGTCACGGGATCGCGGGGGCGGGGCCAGGTGAACAGCCTGAAGTGGTGAGGTAAGCAGGAGAGAGGGTCGCGGGCAGGGACACGGGTGACCAGCAGGCGGGTCTGCCGGCGGCAGGGACCTAAAGAGGGGGCCCTGCGGCTTGGCCGGCCGCTTAGCTGACCGGCGGGAAGCCGTCAAGGGAAGAGTGGGTTGGGGCCCGTGTCAAAAGCTGGAGGTGGTCCAGTGGGGAAGGCCCTGGGGCCCGGTGAAGGAGCCCCAGGAGCGCAAAGTGATTTTCTCGGACTTGACACAGCTCTATCCCCGTTGTCAAAGACTAACCCTAACACTAAAACTTAGCCTATCCCTCAACCTAACCCTCACCAGTGGCTAAGGCCCTGGGGCCCTGTGAAACCTGGACGAGGGTCTCAAGTGCCCACAAAAGCCTCTCCTGCCTGAGCTTCAGACTGGATGCCAGCAAGAGGGACCCTTGTCCTCAGGGCAGGGCGTTCCAGGCGAATGGGGCGGAAAGCAGGCCCCCGGGGCCTTGCCACCAGACCAGTCAGAACCTCCGGAGGGGCCGGGGAGGTGCCCCCAGAGTGGAAAGTGATAATTTCTCGGACTTGACACAGCTCTCTCCCGTTTGTCAAAGCCCATAGGCAGGGCTGTGGGCGTCCCAGGACACTCTGCTCTGAGCTGCCCTTTGGTGGGAGCGATGGGGGCCGGGGCGGGGGGGTTAGAGGGCCGGCCCCGAGGCTCATGGAGGCCCCTGGGTGTCCTGAAGGGAGGGCTGGCTGGTCTGCCCACGCTTGGGGACCTGGGAGGCACCCTGTGAGCAGAGGGCTATGTGCCTTTACATCCCAGTGGTTGGGGCCATTCCTCTGTGTTTAGGAGTAGGGCAGATTGGCTGGCGCTGCTCGCTCATTGGTCGAATGGACCAGGGGCGTGGTTTCCGGAACCAGGAGGCGGGCCCAGGCCCACAGCTGAGACCTGTCAAGTCAAGGAGGGGGCGGGGCCAGGTGAGCAGCTGGAGGCGGTCACGGGATCACGGGGGCGGGGCCAGGTGAACAGCCTGAAGTGGTGAGGTAAGCAGGAGAGAGGGTCGCGGGCAGGGACACGGGTGACCAGCAGGCGGGTCTGCCGGCGGCAGGGACCTAAAGAGGGGGCCCTGCGGCTTGGCCGGCCGCTTAGCTGACCGGCGGGAAGCCGTCAAGGGAAGAGTGGGTTGGGGCCCGTGTCAAAAGCTGGAGGTGGTCCAGTGGGGAAGGCCCTGGGGCCCGGTGAAGGAGCCCCAGGAGCGCAAAGTGATTTTCTCGGACTTGACACAGCTCTATCCCCGTTGTCAAAGACTAACCCTAACACTAAAACTTAGCCTACCCCTCAACCTAACCCTCACCAGTGGCTAAGGCCCTGGGGCCCTGTGAAACCTGGACGAGGGTCTCAAGTGCCCACAAAAGCCTCTCCTGCCTGAGCTTCAGACTGGATGCCAGCAAGAGGGACCCTTGTCCTCAGGGCAGGGCGTTCCAGGCGAATGGGGCGGAAAGCAGGCCCCCGGGGCCTTGCCACCAGACCAGTCAGAACCTCCGGAGGGGCCGCGGAGGTGCACCCAGAGTGGAAAGTGATAATTTCTCGGACTTGACACAGTTCTCTCCCGGTTGTCAAAGCCCATAGGCAGGTCTGTGGGCGTCCCAGGACACTCTGCTCTGAGCTGCCCTTTGGTGGGAGCGATGGGGGCCGGGGCGGGGGGGTTAGAGGGCCGGCCCCGAGGCTCATGGAGGCCCCTCCCTGTTTGTCCTGAAGGGAGGGCTGGCTGGTCTGCCCACGCTTGGGGACCTGGGAGGCACCCTGTGAGCAGAGGGCTATGTGCCTTTACATCCCAGTGGTGGGGGCTATTCCTCTGTGTTTGGGAGCAGGGCAGATGGGCTGGCGCTGCTCGCTCATTGGTCGAATGGACCAGGGGCGTGGATTCCGGAACCAGGAGGCGGGCCCAGGCCCACAGCTGAGCCCTGTCAAGTCAAGGAGGGAGCGGGGCCAGGTGAGCAGCTGGAGGCGGTCACGGGATCACGGGGGCGGGGCCAGGTGAACAGCCTGAAGTGGTGAGGTAAGCAGGAGAGAGGGTCGCGGGCAGGGACACGGGTGACCAGCAGGCGGGTCTGCCGGCGGCAGGGACCTAAAGAGGGGGCCCTGCGGCTTGGCCGGCCGCTTAGCTGACCGGCGGGAAGCCGTCAAGGGAAGAGTGGGTTGGGGCCCGTGTCAAAAGCTGGAGGTGGTCCAGTGGGGAAGGCCCTGGGGCCCGGTGAAGGAGCCCCAGGAGCGCAAAGTGATTTTCTCGGACTTGACACAGCTCTATCCCCGTTGTCAAAGACTAACCCTACACTAAAACTTAGCCTATCCCTCAACCTAACCCTCACCAGTGGCTAAGGCCCTGGGGCCCTGTGAAACCTGGACGAGGGTCTCAAGTGCCCACAAAAGCCTCTCCTGCCTGAGCTTCAGACTGGATGCCAGCAAGAGGGACCCTTGTCCTCAGGGCAGGGCGTTCCAGGCGAATGGGGCGGAAAGCAGGCCCCCGGGGCCTTGCCACCAGACCAGTCAGAACCTCCGGAGGGGCCGGGGAGGTGCCCCCAGAGTGGAAAGTGATAATTTCTCGGACTTGACACAGCTCTCTCCCGTTTGTCAAAGCCCATAGGCAGGGCTGTGGGCGTCCCAGGACACTCTGCTCTGAGCTGCCCTTTGGTGGGAGCGATGGGGGCCGGGGCGGGGGGGTTAGAGGGCCGGCCCCGAGGCTCATGGAGGCCCCTGGGTGTCCTGAAGGGAGGGCTGGCTGGTCTGCCCACGCTTGGGGACCTGGGAGGCACCCTGTGAGCAGAGGGCTATGTGCCTTTACATCCCAGTGGTTGGGGCCATTCCTCTGTGTTTAGGAGTAGGGCAGATTGGCTGGCGCTGCTCGCTCATTGGTCGAATGGACCAGGGGCGTGGTTTCCGGAACCAGGAGGCGGGCCCAGGCCCACAGCTGAGACCTGTCAAGTCAAGGAGGGGGCGGGGCCAGGTGAGCAGCTGGAGGCGGTCACGGGATCACGGGGGCGGGGCCAGGTGAACAGCCTGAAGTGGTGAGGTAAGCAGGAGAGAGGGTCGCGGGCAGGGACACGGGTGACCAGCAGGCGGGTCTGCCGGCGGCAGGGACCTAAAGAGGGGGCCCTGCGGCTTGGCCGGCCGCTTAGCTGACCGGCGGGAAGCCGTCAAGGGAAGAGTGGGTTGGGGCCCGTGTCAAAAGCTGGAGGTGGTCCAGTGGGGAAGGCCCTGGGGCCCGGTGAAGGAGCCCCAGGAGCGCAAAGTGATTTTCTCGGACTTGACACAGCTCTATCCCCGTTGTCAAAGACTAACCCTAACACTAAAACTTAGCCTACCCCTCAACCTAACCCTCACCAGTGGCTAAGGCCCTGGGGCCCTGTGAAACCTGGACGAGGGTCTCAAGTGCCCACAAAAGCCTCTCCTGCCTGAGCTTCAGACTGGATGC
The DNA here is from genome assembly GCF_964339955.1 of Pipistrellus hanaki. NCBI lineage: Eukaryota > Metazoa > Chordata > Mammalia > Chiroptera > Vespertilionidae > Pipistrellus > Pipistrellus hanaki. The sequence continues at coordinate 218,229 of NW_028182280.1, read as the reverse complement.
CAGCAAGAGGGACCCTTGTCCTCAGGGCAGGGCGTTCCAGGCGAATGGGGCGGAAAGCAGGCCCCCGGGGCCTTGCCACCAGACCAGTCAGAACCTCCGGAGGGGCCGCGGAGGTGCACCCAGAGTGGAAAGTGATAATTTCTCGGACTTGACACAGTTCTCTCCCGGTTGTCAAAGCCCATAGGCAGGTCTGTGGGCGTCCCAGGACACTCTGCTCTGAGCTGCCCTTTGGTGGGAGCGATGGGGGCCGGGGCGGGGGGGTTAGAGGGCCGGCCCCGAGGCTCATGGAGGCCCCTCCCTGTTTGTCCTGAAGGGAGGGCTGGCTGGTCTGCCCACGCTTGGGGACCTGGGAGGCACCCTGTGAGCAGAGGGCTATGTGCCTTTACATCCCAGTGGTGGGGGCTATTCCTCTGTGTTTGGGAGCAGGGCAGATGGGCTGGCGCTGCTCGCTCATTGGTCGAAAGGACCAGGGGCGTGGATTCCGGAACCAGGAGGCGGGCCCAGGCCCACAGCTGAGCCCGGTCAAGTCAAGGAGGGAGGGGGGCCAGGTGAGCAGCTGGAGGCGGTCACGGGATCGCGGGGGCGGGGCCAGGTGAACAGCCTGAAGTGGTGAGGTAAGCAGGAGAGAGGGTCGCGGGCAGGGACACGGGTGACCAGCAGGCGGGTCTGCCGGCGGCAGGGACCTAAAGAGGGGGCCCTGCGGCTTGACCGGCCGCTTAGCTGACCGGCGGGAAGCGGTCAAGGGAAGAGTGGGTTGCGGCCCTTTTCAAAAGCTGGAGGTGGTCCAGTGGGGAAGGCCCTGGGGCCCGGTGAAGGAGCCCCAGGAGCGCAAAGTGATTTTCTCGGACTTGACACATCTCTATCCCCGTTGTCAAAGACTAACCCTAACCCTAAAACTTAGCCTACCCCTCAACCTAACCCTCACCAGTGGCTAAGGCCCTGGGGCCCTGTGAAACCTGGACGAGGGTCTCAAGTGCCCACAAAAGCCTCTCCTGCCTGAGCTTCAGACTGGATGCCAGCAAGAGGGACCCTTGTCCTCAGGGCAGGGCGTTCCAGGCGAATGGGGCGGAAAGCAGGCCCCTGGGGCCGGGCCACCAGACCAGTCAGAACCTCCGGAGGGGCCGGGGAGGTGCACCCAGAGTGGAAAGTGATAATTTCTCGGACTTGACACAGTTCTCTCCCGGTTGTCAAAGCCCATAGGCAGGTCTGTGGGCGTCCCAGGACACTCTGCTCTGAGCTGCCCTTTGGTGGGAGCGATGGGGGCCGGGGCGGGGGGGTTAGAGGGCCGGCCCCGAGGCTCATGGAGGCCCCTCCCTGTTTGTCCTGAAGGGAGGGCTGGCTGGTCTGCCCACGCTTGGGGACCTGGGAGGCACCCTGTGAGCAGAGGGCTATGTGCCTTTACATCCCAGTGGTGGGGGCTATTCCTCTGTGTTTGGGAGCAGGGCAGATGGGCTGGCGCTGCTCGCTCATTGGTCGAATGGACCAGGGGCGTGGATTCCGGAACCAGGAGGCGGGCCCAGGCCCACAGCTGAGCCCTGTCAAGTCAAGGAGGGAGCGGGGCCAGGTGAGCAGCTGGAGGCGGTCACGGGATCACGGGGGCGGGGCCAGGTGAACAGCCTGAAGTGGTGAGGTAAGCAGGAGAGAGGGTCGCGGGCAGGGACACGGGTGACCAGCAGGCGGGTCTGCCGGCGGCAGGGACCTAAAGAGGGGGCCCTGCGGCTTGGCCGGCCGCTTAGCTGACCGGCGGGAAGCCGTCAAGGGAAGAGTGGGTTGGGGCCCGTGTCAAAAGCTGGAGGTGGTCCAGTGGGGAAGGCCCTGGGGCCCGGTGAAGGAGCCCCAGGAGCGCAAAGTGATTTTCTCGGACTTGACACAGCTCTATCCCCGTTGTCAAAGACTAACCCTACACTAAAACTTAGCCTATCCCTCAACCTAACCCTCACCAGTGGCTAAGGCCCTGGGGCCCTGTGAAACCTGGACGAGGGTCTCAAGTGCCCACAAAAGCCTCTCCTGCCTGAGCTTCAGACTGGATGCCAGCAAGAGGGACCCTTGTCCTCAGGGCAGGGCGTTCCAGGCGAATGGGGCGGAAAGCAGGCCCCCGGGGCCTTGCCACCAGACCAGTCAGAACCTCCGGAGGGGCCGGGGAGGTGCCCCCAGAGTGGAAAGTGATAATTTCTCGGACTTGACACAGCTCTCTCCCGTTTGTCAAAGCCCATAGGCAGGGCTGTGGGCGTCCCAGGACACTCTGCTCTGAGCTGCCCTTTGGTGGGAGCGATGGGGGCCGGGGCGGGGGGGTTAGAGGGCCGGCCCCGAGGCTCATGGAGGCCCCTGGGTGTCCTGAAGGGAGGGCTGGCTGGTCTGCCCACGCTTGGGGACCTGGGAGGCACCCTGTGAGCAGAGGGCTATGTGCCTTTACATCCCAGTGGTTGGGGCCATTCCTCTGTGTTTAGGAGTAGGGCAGATTGGCTGGCGCTGCTCGCTCATTGGTCGAATGGACCAGGGGCGTGGTTTCCGGAACCAGGAGGCGGGCCCAGGCCCACAGCTGAGACCTGTCAAGTCAAGGAGGGGGCGGGGCCAGGTGAGCAGCTGGAGGCGGTCACGGGATCACGGGGGCGGGGCCAGGTGAACAGCCTGAAGTGGTGAGGTAAGCAGGAGAGAGGGTCGCGGGCAGGGACACGGGTGACCAGCAGGCGGGTCTGCCGGCGGCAGGGACCTAAAGAGGGGGCCCTGCGGCTTGGCCGGCCGCTTAGCTGACCGGCGGGAAGCCGTCAAGGGAAGAGTGGGTTGGGGCCCGTGTCAAAAGCTGGAGGTGGTCCAGTGGGGAAGGCCCTGGGGCCCGGTGAAGTAGCCCCAGGAGCGCAAAGTGATTTTCTCGGACTTGACACAGCTCTATCCCCGTTGTCAAAGACTAACCCTAACACTAAAACTTAGCCTACCCCTCAACCTAACCCTCACCAGTGGCTAAGGCCCTGGGGCCCTGTGAAACCTGGACGAGGGTCTCAAGTGCCCACAAAAGCCTCTCCTGCCTGAGCTTCAGACTGGATGCCAGCAAGAGGGACCCTTGTCCTCAGGGCAGGGCGTTCCAGGCGAATGGGGCGGAAAGCAGGCCCCCGGGGCCTTGCCACCAGACCAGTCAGAACCTCCGGAGGGGCCGCGGAGGTGCACCCAGAGTGGAAAGTGATAATTTCTCGGACTTGACACAGTTCTCTCCCGGTTGTCAAAGCCCATAGGCAGGTCTGTGGGCGTCCCAGGACACTCTGCTCTGAGCTGCCCTTTGGTGGGAGCGATGGGGGCCGGGGCGGGGGGGTTAGAGGGCCGGCCCCGAGGCTCATGGAGGCCCCTCCCTGTTTGTCCTGAAGGGAGGGCTGGCTGGTCTGCCCACGCTTGGGGACCTGGGAGGCACCCTGTGAGCAGAGGGCTATGTGCCTTTACATCCCAGTGGTGGGGGCTATTCCTCTGTGTTTGGGAGCAGGGCAGATGGGCTGGCGCTGCTCGCTCATTGGTCGAAAGGACCAGGGGCGTGGATTCCGGAACCAGGAGGCGGGCCCAGGCCCACAGCTGAGCCCGGTCAAGTCAAGGAGGGAGGGGGGCCAGGTGAGCAGCTGGAGGCGGTCACGGGATCGCGGGGGCGGGGCCAGGTGAACAGCCTGAAGTGGTGAGGTAAGCAGGAGAGAGGGTCGCGGGCAGGGACACGGGTGACCAGCAGGCGGGTCTGCCGGCGGCAGGGACCTAAAGAGGGGGCCCTGCGGCTTGGCCGGCCGCTTAGCTGACCGGCGGGAAGCGGTCAAGGGAAGAGTGGGTTGCGGCCCTTTTCAAAAGCTGGAGGTGGTCCAGTGGGGAAGGCCCTGGGGCCCGGTGAAGGAGCCCCAGGAGCGCAAAGTGATTTTCTCGGACTTGACACATCTCTATCCCCGTTGTCAAAGACTAACCCTAACCCTAAAACTTAGCCTACCCCTCAACCTAACCCTCACCAGTGGCTAAGGCCCTGGGGCCCTGTGAAACCTGGACGAGGGTCTCAAGTGCCCACAAAAGCCTCTCCTGCCTGAGCTTCAGACTGGATGCCAGCAAGAGGGACCCTTGTCCTCAGGGCAGGGCGTTCCAGGCGAATGGGGCGGAAAGCAGGCCCCTGGGGCCGGGCCACCAGACCAGTCAGAACCTCCGGAGGGGCCGGGGAGGTGCACCCAGAGTGGAAAGTGATAATTTCTCGGACTTGACACAGTTCTCTCCCGGTTGTCAAAGCCCATAGGCAGGTCTGTGGGCGTCCCAGGACACTCTGCTCTGAGCTGCCCTTTGGTGGGAGCGATGGGGGCCGGGGCGGGGGGGTTAGAGGGCCGGCCCCGAGGCTCATGGAGGCCCCTCCCTGTTTGTCCTGAAGGGAGGGCTGGCTGGTCTGCCCACGCTTGGGGACCTGGGAGGCACCCTGTGAGCAGAGGGCTATGTGCCTTTACATCCCAGTGGTGGGGGCTATTCCTCTGTGTTTGGGAGCAGGGCAGATGGGCTGGCGCTGCTCGCTCATTGGTCGAATGGACCAGGGGCGTGGATTCCGGAACCAGGAGGCGGGCCCAGGCCCACAGCTGAGCCCTGTCAAGTCAAGGAGGGAGCGGGGCCAGGTGAGCAGCTGGAGGCGGTCACGGGATCACGGGGGCGGGGCCAGGTGAACAGCCTGAAGTGGTGAGGTAAGCAGGAGAGAGGGTCGCGGGCAGGGACACGGGTGACCAGCAGGCGGGTCTGCCGGCGGCAGGGACCTAAAGAGGGGGCCCTGCGGCTTGGCCGGCCGCTTAGCTGACCGGCGGGAAGCCGTCAAGGGAAGAGTGGGTTGGGGCCCGTGTCAAAAGCTGGAGGTGGTCCAGTGGGGAAGGCCCTGGGGCCCGGTGAAGGAGCCCCAGGAGCGCAAAGTGATTTTCTCGGACTTGACACAGCTCTATCCCCGTTGTCAAAGACTAACCCTAACACTAAAACTTAGCCTATCCCTCAACCTAACCCTCACCAGTGGCTAAGGCCCTGGGGCCCTGTGAAACCTGGACGAGGGTCTCAAGTGCCCACAAAAGCCTCTCCTGCCTGAGCTTCAGACTGGATGCCAGCAAGAGGGACCCTTGTCCTCAGGGCAGGGCGTTCCAGGCGAATGGGGCGGAAAGCAGGCCCCCGGGGCCTTGCCACCAGACCAGTCAGAACCTCCGGAGGGGCCGGGGAGGTGCCCCCAGAGTGGAAAGTGATAATTTCTCGGACTTGACACAGCTCTCTCCCGTTTGTCAAAGCCCATAGGCAGGGCTGTGGGCGTCCCAGGACACTCTGCTCTGAGCTGCCCTTTGGTGGGAGCGATGGGGGCCGGGGCGGGGGGGTTAGAGGGCCGGCCCCGAGGCTCATGGAGGCCCCTGGTTGTCCTGAAGGGAGGGCTGGCTGGTCTGCCCACGCTTGGGGACCTGGGAGGCACCCTGTGAGCAGAGGGCTATGTGCCTTTACATCCCAGTGGTTGGGGCCATTCCTCTGTGTTTAGGAGTAGGGCAGATTGGCTGGCGCTGCTCGCTCATTGGTCGAATGGACCAGGGGCGTGGTTTCCGGAACCAGGAGGCGGGCCCAGGCCCACAGCTGAGACCTGTCAAGTCAAGGAGGGGGCGGGGCCAGGTGAGCAGCTGGAGGCGGTCACGGGATCACGGGGGCGGGGCCAGGTGAACAGCCTGAAGTGGTGAGGTAAGCAGGAGAGAGGGTCGCGGGCAGGGACACGGGTGACCAGCAGGCGGGTCTGCCGGCGGCAGGGACCTAAAGAGGGGGCCCTGCGGCTTGGCCGGCCGCTTAGCTGACCGGCGGGAAGCCGTCAAGGGAAGAGTGGGTTGGGGCCCGTGTCAAAAGCTGGAGGTGGTCCAGTGGGGAAGGCCCTGGGGCCCGGTGAAGGAGCCCCAGGAGCGCAAAGTGATTTTCTCGGACTTGACACAGCTCTATCCCCGTTGTCAAAGACTAACCCTAACACTAAAACTTAGCCTACCCCTCAACCTAACCCTCACCAGTGGCTAAGGCCCTGGGGCCCTGTGAAACCTGGACGAGGGTCTCAAGTGCCCACAAAAGCCTCTCCTGCCTGAGCTTCAGACTGGATGCCAGCAAGAGGGACCCTTGTCCTCAGGGCAGGGCGTTCCAGGCGAATGGGGCGGAAAGCAGGCCCCCGGGGCCTTGCCACCAGACCAGTCAGAACCTCCGGAGGGGCCGCGGAGGTGCACCCAGAGTGGAAAGTGATAATTTCTCGGACTTGACACAGTTCTCTCCCGGTTGTCAAAGCCCATAGGCAGGTCTGTGGGCGTCCCAGGACACTCTGCTCTGAGCTGCCCTTTGGTGGGAGCGATGGGGGCCGGGGCGGGGGGGTTAGAGGGCCGGCCCCGAGGCTCATGGAGGCCCCTCCCTGTTTGTCCTGAAGGGAGGGCTGGCTGGTCTGCCCACGCTTGGGGACCTGGGAGGCACCCTGTGAGCAGAGGGCTATGTGCCTTTACATCCCAGTGGTGGGGGCTATTCCTCTGTGTTTGGGAGCAGGGCAGATGGGCTGGCGCTGCTCGCTCATTGGTCGAAAGGACCAGGGGCGTGGATTCCGGAACCAGGAGGCGGGCCCAGGCCCACAGCTGAGCCCGGTCAAGTCAAGGAGGGAGGGGGGCCAGGTGAGCAGCTGGAGGCGGTCATGGGATCGCGGGGGCGGGGCCAGGTGAACAGCCTGAAGTGGTGAGGTAAGCAGGAGAGAGGGTCGCGGGCAGGGACACGGGTGACCAGCAGGCGGGTCTGCCGGCGGCAGGGACCTAAAGAGGGGGCCCTGCGGCTTGGCCGGCCGCTTAGCTGACCGGCGGGAAGCGGTCAAGGGAAGAGTGGGTTGCGGCCCTTTTCAAAAGCTGGAGGTGGTCCAGTGGGGAAGGCCCTGGGGCCCGGTGAAGGAGCCCCAGGAGCGCAAAGTGATTTTCTCGGACTTGACACATCTCTATCCCCGTTGTCAAAGACTAACCCTAACCCTAAAACTTAGCCTACCCCTCAACCTAACCCTCACCAGTGGCTAAGGCCCTGGGGCCCTGTGAAACCTGGACGAGGGTCTCAAGTGCCCACAAAAGCCTCTCCTGCCTGAGCTTCAGACTGGATGCCAGCAAGAGGGACCCTTGTCCTCAGGGCAGGGCGTTCCAGGCGAATGGGGCGGAAAGCAGGCCCCTGGGGCCGGGCCACCAGACCAGTCAGAACCTCCGGAGGGGCCGGGGAGGTGCACCCAGAGTGGAAAGTGATAATTTCTCGGACTTGACACAGTTCTCTCCCGGTTGTCAAAGCCCATAGGCAGGTCTGTGGGCGTCCCAGGACACTCTGCTCTGAGCTGCCCTTTGGTGGGAGCGATGGGGGCCGGGGCGGGGGGGTTAGAGGGCCGGCCCCGAGGCTCATGGAGGCCCCTCCCTGTTTGTCCTGAAGGGAGGGCTGGCTGGTCTGCCCACGCTTGGGGACCTGGGAGGCACCCTGTGAGCAGAGGGCTATGTGCCTTTACATCCCAGTGGTGGGGGCTATTCCTCTGTGTTTGGGAGCAGGGCAGATGGGCTGGCGCTGCTCGCTCATTGGTCGAATGGACCAGGGGCGTGGATTCCGGAACCAGGAGGCGGGCCCAGGCCCACAGCTGAGCCCTGTCAAGTCAAGGAGGGAGCGGGCCAGGTGAGCAGCTGGAGGCGGTCACGGGATCACGGGGGCGGGGCCAGGTGAACAGCCTGAAGTGGTGAGGTAAGCAGGAGAGAGGGTCGCGGGCAGGGACACGGGTGACCAGCAGGCGGGTCTGCCGGCGGCAGGGACCTAAAGAGGGGGCCCTGCGGCTTGGCCGGCCGCTTAGCTGACCGGCGGGAAGCCGTCAAGGGAAGAGTGGGTTGGGGCCCGTGTCAAAAGCTGGAGGTGGTCCAGTGGGGAAGGCCCTGGGGCCCGGTGAAGGAGCCCCAGGAGCGCAAAGTGATTTTCTCGGACTTGACACAGCTCTATCCCCGTTGTCAAAGACTAACCCTAACACTAAAACTTAGCCTACCCCTCAACCTAACCCTCACCAGTGGCTAAGGCCCTGGGGCCCTGTGAAACCTGGACGAGGGTCTCAAGTGCCCACAAAAGCCTCTCCTGCCTGAGCTTCAGACTGGATGCCAGCAAGAGGGACCCTTGTCCTCAGGGCAGGGCGTTCCAGGCGAATGGGGCGGAAAGCAGGCCCCTGGGGCCGGGCCACCAGACCAGTCAGAACCTCCGGAGGGGCCGGGGAGGTGCACCCAGAGTGGAAAGTGATAATTTCTCGGACTTGACACAGTTCTCTCCCGGTTGTCAAAGCCCATAGGCAGGTCTGTGGGCGTCCCAGGACACTCTGCTCTGAGCTGCCCTTTGGTGGGAGCGATGGGGGCCGGGGCGGGGGGGTTAGAGGGCCGGCCCCGAGGCTCATGGAGGCCCCTCCCTGTTTGTCCTGAAGGGAGGGCTGGCTGGTCTGCCCACGCTTGGGGACCTGGGAGGCACCCTGTGAGCAGAGGGCTATGTGCCTTTACATCCCAGTGGTGGGGGCTATTCCTCTGTGTTTGGGAGCAGGGCAGATGGGCTGGCGCTGCTCGCTCATTGGTCGAATGGACCAGGGGCGTGGATTCCGGAACCAGGAGGCGGGCCCAGGCCCACAGCTGAGCCCTGTCAAGTCAAGGAGGGAGCGGGGCCAGGTGAGCAGCTGGAGGCGGTCACGGGATCACGGGGGCGGGGCCAGGTGAACAGCCTGAAGTGGTGAGGTAAGCAGGAGAGAGGGTCGCGGGCAGGGACACGGGTGACCAGCAGGCGGGTCTGCCGGCGGCAGGGACCTAAAGAGGGGGCCCTGCGGCTTGGCCGGCCGCTTAGCTGACCGGCGGGAAGCCGTCAAGGGAAGAGTGGGTTGGGGCCCGTGTCAAAAGCTGGAGGTGGTCCAGTGGGGAAGGCCCTGGGGCCCGGTGAAGGAGCCCCAGGAGCGCAAAGTGATTTTCTCGGACTTGACACAGCTCTATCCCCGTTGTCAAAGACTAACCCTAACACTAAAACTTAGCCTATCCCTCAACCTAACCCTCACCAGTGGCTAAGGCCCTGGGGCCCTGTGAAACCTGGACGAGGGTCTCAAGTGCCCACAAAAGCCTCTCCTGCCTGAGCTTCAGACTGGATGCCAGCAAGAGGGACCCTTGTCCTCAGGGCAGGGCGTTCCAGGCGAATGGGGCGGAAAGCAGGCCCCCGGGGCCTTGCCACCAGACCAGTCAGAACCTCCGGAGGGGCCGGGGAGGTGCCCCCAGAGTGGAAAGTGATAATTTCTCGGACTTGACACAGCTCTCTCCCGTTTGTCAAAGCCCATAGGCAGGGCTGTGGGCGTCCCAGGACACTCTGCTCTGAGCTGCCCTTTGGTGGGAGCGATGGGGGCCGGGGCGGGGGGGTTAGAGGGCCGGCCCCGAGGCTCATGGAGGCCCCTGGGTGTCCTGAAGGGAGGGCTGGCTGGTCTGCCCACGCTTGGGGACCTGGGAGGCACCCTGTGAGCAGAGGGCTATGTGCCTTTACATCCCAGTGGTTGGGGCCATTCCTCTGTGTTTAGGAGTAGGGCAGATTGGCTGGCGCTGCTCGCTCATTGGTCGAATGGACCAGGGGCGTGGTTTCCGGAACCAGGAGGCGGGCCCAGGCCCACAGCTGAGACCTGTCAAGTCAAGGAGGGGGCGGGGCCAGGTGAGCAGCTGGAGGCGGTCACGGGATCACGGGGTCGGGGCCAGGTGAACAGCCTGAAGTGGTGAGGTAAGCAGGAGAGAGGGTCGCGGGCAGGGACACGGGTGACCAGCAGGCGGGTCTGCCGGCGGCAGGGACCTAAAGAGGGGGCCCTGCGGCTTGGCCGGCCCCTTAGCTGACCGGCGGGAAGCCGTCAAGGGAAGAGTGGGTTGGGGCCCGTGTCAAAAGCTGGAGGTGGTCCAGTGGGGAAGGCCCTGGGGCCCGGTGAAGGAGCCCCAGGAGCGCAAAGTGATTTTCTCGGACTTGACACAGCTCTATCCCCGTTGTCAAAGACTAACCCTAACACTAAAACTTAGCCTACCCCTCAACCTAACCCTCACCAGTGGCTAAGGCCCTGGGGCCCTGTGAAACCTGGACGAGGGTCTCAAGTGCCCACAAAAGCCTCTCCTGCCTGAGCTTCAGACTGGATGCCAGCAAGAGGGACCCTTGTCCTCAGGGCAGGGCGTTCCAGGCGAATGGGGCGGAAAGCAGGCCCCCGGGGCCTTGCCACCAGACCAGTCAGAACCTCCGGAGGGGCCGCGGAGGTGCACCCAGAGTGGAAAGTGATAATTTCTCGGACTTGACACAGTTCTCTCCCGGTTGTCAAAGCCCATAGGCAGGTCTGTGGGCGTCCCAGGACACTCTGCTCTGAGCTGCCCTTTGGTGGGAGCGATGGGGGCCGGGGCGGGGGGGTTAGAGGGCCGGCCCCGAGGCTCATGGAGGCCCCTCCCTGTTTGTCCTGAAGGGAGGGCTGGCTGGTCTGCCCACGCTTGGGGACCTGGGAGGCACCCTGTGAGCAGAGGGCTATGTGCCTTTACATCCCAGTGGTGGGGGCTATTCCTCTGTGTTTGGGAGCAGGGCAGATGGGCTGGCGCTGCTCGCTCATTGGTCGAAAGGACCAGGGGCGTGGATTCCGGAACCAGGAGGCGGGCCCAGGCCCACAGCTGAGCCCGGTCAAGTCAAGGAGGGAGGGGGGCCAGGTGAGCAGCTGGAGGCGGTCACGGGATCGCGGGGGCGGGGCCAGGTGAACAGCCTGAAGTGGTGAGGTAAGCAGGAGAGAGGGTCGCGGGCAGGGACACGGGTGACCAGCAGGCGGGTCTGCCGGCGGCAGGGACCTAAAGAGGGGGCCCTGCGGCTTGGCCGGCCGCTTAGCTGACCGGCGGGAAGCGGTCAAGGGAAGAGTGGGTTGCGGCCCTTTTCAAAAGCTGGAGGTGGTCCAGTGGGGAAGGCCCTGGGGCCCGGTGAAGGAGCCCCAGGAGCGCAAAGTGATTTTCTCGGACTTGACACATCTCTATCCCCGTTGTCAAAGACTAACCCTAACCCTAAAACTTAGCCTACCCCTCAACCTAACCCTCACCAGTGGCTAAGGCCCTGGGGCCCTGTGAAACCTGGACGAGGGTCTCAAGTGCCCACAAAAGCCTCTCCTGCCTGAGCTTCAGACTGGATGCCAGCAAGAGGGACCCTTGTCCTCAGGGCAGGGCGTTCCAGGCGAATGGGGCGGAAAGCAGGCCCCTGGGGCCGGGCCACCAGACCAGTCAGAACCTCCGGAGGGGCCGGGGAGGTGCACCCAGAGTGGAAAGTGATAATTTCTCGGACTTGACACAGTTCTCTCCCGGTTGTCAAAGCCCATAGGCAGGTCTGTGGGCGTCCCAGGACACTCTGCTCTGAGCTGCCCTTTGGTGGGAGCGATGGGGGCCGGGGCGGGGGGGTTAGAGGGCCGGCCCCGAGGCTCATGGAGGCCCCTCCCTGTTTGTCCTGAAGGGAGGGCTGGCTGGTCTGCCCACGCTTGGGGACCTGGGAGGCACCCTGTGAGCAGAGGGCTATGTGCCTTTACATCCCAGTGGTGGGGGCTATTCCTCTGTGTTTGGGAGCAGGGCAGATGGGCTGGCGCTGCTCGCTCATTGGTCGAATGGACCAGGGGCGTGGATTCCGGAACCAGGAGGCGGGCCCAGGCCCACAGCTGAGCCCTGTCAAGTCAAGGAGGGAGCGGGGCCAGGTGAGCAGCTGGAGGCGGTCACGGGATCACGGGGGCGGGGCCAGGTGAACAGCCTGAAGTGGTGAGGTAAGCAGGAGAGAGGGTCGCGGGCAGGGACACGGGTGACCAGCAGGCGGGTCTGCCGGCGGCAGGGACCTAAAGAGGGGGCCCTGCGGCTTGGCCGGCCGCTTAGCTGACCGGCGGGAAGCCGTCAAGGGAAGAGTGGGTTGGGGCCCGTGTCAAAAGCTGGAGGTGGTCCAGTGGGGAAGGCCCTGGGGCCCGGTGAAGGAGCCCCAGGAGCGCAAAGTGATTTTCTCGGACTTGACACAGCTCTATCCCCGTTGTCAAAGACTAACCCTAACACTAAAACTTAGCCTATCCCTCAACCTAACCCTCACCAGTGGCTAAGGCCCTGGGGCCCTGTGAAACCTGGACGAGGGTCTCAAGTGCCCACAAAAGCCTCTCCTGCCTGAGCTTCAGACTGGATGCCAGCAAGAGGGACCCTTGTCCTCAGGGCAGGGCGTTCCAGGCGAATGGGGCGGAAAGCAGGCCCCCGGGGCCTTGCCACCAGACCAGTCAGAACCTCCGGAGGGGCCGGGGAGGTGCCCCCAGAGTGGAAAGTGATAATTTCTCGGACTTGACACAGCTCTCTCCCGTTTGTCAAAGCCCATAGGCAGGGCTGTGGGCGTCCCAGGACACTCTGCTCTGAGCTGCCCTTTGGTGGGAGCGATGGGGGCCGGGGCGGGGGGGTTAGAGGGCCGGCCCCGAGGCTCATGGAGGCCCCTGGGTGTCCTGAAGGGAGGGCTGGCTGGTCTGCCCACGCTTGGGGACCTGGGAGGCACCCTGTGAGCAGAGGGCTATGTGCCTTTACATCCCAGTGGTTGGGGCCATTCCTCTGTGTTTAGGAGTAGGGCAGATTGGCTGGCGCTGCTCGCTCATTGGTCGAATGGACCAGGGGCGTGGTTTCCGGAACCAGGAGGCGGGCCCAGGCCCACAGCTGAGACCTGTCAAGTCAAGGAGGGGGCGGGGCCAGGTGAGCAGCTGGAGGCGGTCACGGGATCACGGGGGCGGGGCCAGGTGAACAGCCTGAAGTGGTGAGGTAAGCAGGAGAGAGGGTCGCGGGCAGGGACACGGGTGACCAGCAGGCGGGTCTGCCGGCGGCAGGGACCTAAAGAGGGGGCCCTGCGGCTTGGCCGGCCGCTTAGCTGACCGGCGGGAAGCCGTCAAGGGAAGAGTGGGTTGGGGCCCGTGTCAAAAGCTGGAGGTGGTCCAGTGGGGAAGGCCCTGGGGCCCGGTGAAGGAGCCCCAGGAGCGCAAAGTGATTTTCTCGGACTTGACACAGCTCTATCCCCGTTGTCAAAGACTAACCCTAACACTAAAACTTAGCCTACCCCTCAACCTAACCCTCACCAGTGGCTAAGGCCCTGGGGCCCTGTGAAACCTGGACGAGGGTCTCAAGTGCCCACAAAAGCCTCTCCTGCCTGAGCTTCAGACTGGATGCCAGCAAGAGGGACCCTTGTCCTCAGGGCAGGGCGTTCCAGGCGAATGGGGCGGAAAGCAGGCCCCCGGGGCCTTGCCACCAGACCAGTCAGAACCTCCGGAGGGGCCGCGGAGGTGCACCCAGAGTGGAAAGTGATAATTTCTCGGACTTGACACAGTTCTCTCCCGGTTGTCAAAGCCCATAGGCAGGTCTGTGGGCGTCCCAGGACACTCTGCTCTGAGCTGCCCTTTGGTGGGAGCGATGGGGGCCGGGGCGGGGGGGTTAGAGGGCCGGCCCCGAGGCTCATGGAGGCCCCTCCCTGTTTGTCCTGAAGGGAGGGCTGGCTGGTCTGCCCACGCTTGGGGACCTGGGAGGCACCCTGTGAGCAGAGGGCTATGTGCCTTTACATCCCAGTGGTGGGGGCTATTCCTCTGTGTTTGGGAGCAGGGCAGATGGGCTGGCGCTGCTCGCTCATTGGTCGAAAGGACCAGGGGCGTGGATTCCGGAACCAGGAGGCGGGCCCAGGCCCACAGCTGAGCCCGGTCAAGTCAAGGAGGGAGGGGGGCCAGGTGAGCAGCTGGAGGCGGTCACGGGATCGCGGGGGCGGGGCCAGGTGAACAGCCTGAAGTGGTGAGGTAAGCAGGAGAGAGGGTCGCAGGCAGGGACACGGGTGACCAGCAGGCGGGTCTGCCGGCGGCAGGGACCTAAAGAGGGGGCCCTGCGGCTTGGCCGGCCGCTTAGCTGACCGGCGGGAAGCGGTCAAGGGAAGAGTGGGTTGCGGCCCTTTTCAAAAGCTGGAGGTGGTCCAGTGGGGAAGGCCCTGGGGCCCGGTGAAGGAGCCCCAGGAGCGCAAAGTGATTTTCTCGGACTTGACACATCTCTATCCCCGTTGTCAAAGACTAACCCTAACCCTAAAACTTAGCCTACCCCTCAACCTAACCCTCACCAGTGGCTAAGGCCCTGGGGCCCTGTGAAACCTGGACGAGGGTCTCAAGTGCCCACAAAAGCCTCTCCTGCCTGAGCTTCAGACTGGATGCCAGCAAGAGGGACCCTTGTCCTCAGGGCAGGGCGTTCCAGGCGAATGGGGCGGAAAGCAGGCCCCTGGGGCCGGGCCACCAGACCAGTCAGAACCTCCGGAGGGGCCGGGGAGGTGCACCCAGAGTGGAAAGTGATAATTTCTCGGACTTGACACAGTTCTCTCCCGGTTGTCAAAGCCCATAGGCAGGTCTGTGGGCGTCCCAGGACACTCTGCTCTGAGCTGCCCTTTGGTGGGAGCGATGGGGGCCGGGGCGGGGGGGTTAGAGGGCCGGCCCCGAGGCTCATGGAGGCCCCTCCCTGTTTGTCCTGAAGGGAGGGCTGGCTGGTCTGCCCACGCTTGGGGACCTGGGAGGCACCCTGTGAGCAGAGGGCTATGTGCCTTTACATCCCAGTGGTGGGGGCTATTCCTCTGTGTTTGGGAGCAGGGCAGATGGGCTGGCGCTGCTCGCTCATTGGTCGAATGGACCAGGGGCGTGGATTCCGGAACCAGGAGGCGGGCCCAGGCCCACAGCTGAGCCCTGTCAAGTCAAGGAGGGAGCGGGGCCAGGTGAGCAGCTGGAGGCGGTCACGGGATCACGGGGGCGGGGCCAGGTGAACAGCCTGAAGTGGTGAGGTAAGCAGGAGAGAGGGTCGCGGGCAGGGACACGGGTGACCAGCAGGCGGGTCTGCCGGCGGCAGGGACCTAAAGAGGGGGCCCTGCGGCTTGGCCGGCCGCTTAGCTGACCGGCGGGAAGCCGTCAAGGGAAGAGTGGGTTGGGGCCCGTGTCAAAAGCTGGAGGTGGTCCAGTGGGGAAGGCCCTGGGGCCCGGTGAAGGAGCCCCAGGAGCGCAAAGTGATTTTCTCGGACTTGACACAGCTCTATCCCCGTTGTCAAAGACTAACCCTAACACTAAAACTTAGCCTATCCCTCAACCTAACCCTCACCAGTGGCTAAGGCCCTGGGGCCCTGTGAAACCTGGACGAGGGTCTCAAGTGCCCACAAAAGCCTCTCCTGCCTGAGCTTCAGACTGGATGCCAGCAAGAGGGACCCTTGTCCTCAGGGCAGGGCGTTCCAGGCGAATGGGGCGGAAAGCAGGCCCCCGGGGCCTTGCCACCAGACCAGTCAGAACCTCCGGAGGGGCCGGGGAGGTGCCCCCAGAGTGGAAAGTGATAATTTCTCGGACTTGACACAGCTCTCTCCCGTTTGTCAAAGCCCATAGGCAGGGCTGTGGGCGTCCCAGGACACTCTGCTCTGAGCTGCCCTTTGGTGGGAGCGATGGGGGCCGGGGCGGGGGGGTTAGAGGGCCGGCCCCGAGGCTCATGGAGGCCCCTGGGTGTCCTGAAGGGAGGGCTGGCTGGTCTGCCCACGCTTGGGGACCTG
Source organism: Pipistrellus hanaki (assembly GCF_964339955.1). Lineage (NCBI taxonomy): Eukaryota > Metazoa > Chordata > Mammalia > Chiroptera > Vespertilionidae > Pipistrellus > Pipistrellus hanaki. The sequence continues at coordinate 202,662 of NW_028182280.1, read as the reverse complement.
GGAGGCACCCTGTGAGCAGAGGGCTATGTGCCTTTACATCCCAGTGGTTGGGGCCATTCCTCTGTGTTTAGGAGTAGGGCAGATTGGCTGGCGCTGCTCGCTCATTGGTCGAATGGACCAGGGGCGTGGTTTCCGGAACCAGGAGGCGGGCCCAGGCCCACAGCTGAGACCTGTCAAGTCAAGGAGGGGGCGGGGCCAGGTGAGCAGCTGGAGGCGGTCACGGGATCACGGGGGCGGGGCCAGGTGAACAGCCTGAAGTGGTGAGGTAAGCAGGAGAGAGGGTCGCGGGCAGGGACACGGGTGACCAGCAGGCGGGTCTGCCGGCGGCAGGGACCTAAAGAGGGGGCCCTGCGGCTTGGCCGGCCCCTTAGCTGACCGGCGGGAAGCCGTCAAGGGAAGAGTGGGTTGGGGCCCGTGTCAAAAGCTGGAGGTGGTCCAGTGGGGAAGGCCCTGGGGCCCGGTGAAGGAGCCCCAGGAGCGCAAAGTGATTTTCTCGGACTTGACACAGCTCTATCCCCGTTGTCAAAGACTAACCCTAACACTAAAACTTAGCCTACCCCTCAACCTAACCCTCACCAGTGGCTAAGGCCCTGGGGCCCTGTGAAACCTGGACGAGGGTCTCAAGTGCCCACAAAAGCCTCTCCTGCCTGAGCTTCAGACTGGATGCCAGCAAGAGGGACCCTTGTCCTCAGGGCAGGGCGTTCCAGGCGAATGGGGCGGAAAGCAGGCCCCCGGGGCCTTGCCACCAGACCAGTCAGAACCTCCGGAGGGGCCGGGGAGGTGCACCCAGAGTGGAAAGTGATAATTTCTCGGACTTGACACAGTTCTCTCCCGGTTGTCAAAGCCCATAGGCAGGTCTGTGGGCGTCCCAGGACACTCTGCTCTGAGCTGCCCTTTGGTGGGAGCGATGGGGGCCGGGGCGGGGGGGTTAGAGGGCCGGCCCCGAGGCTCATGGAGGCCCCTCCCTGTTTGTCCTGAAGGGAGGGCTGGCTGGTCTGCCCACGCTTGGGGACCTGGGAGGCACCCTGTGAGCAGAGGGCTATGTGCCTTTACATCCCAGTGGTTGGGGCCATTCCTCTGTGTTTAGGAGTAGGGCAGATTGGCTGGCGCTGCTCGCTCATTGGTCGAATGGACCAGGGGCGTGGTTTCCGGAACCAGGAGGCGGGCCCAGGCCCACAGCTGAGACCTGTCAAGTCAAGGAGGGGGCGGGGCCAGGTGAGCAGCTGGAGGTGGTCACGGGATCACGGGCTCGGGGCCAGGTGAACAGCCTGAAGTGGTGAGGTAAGCAGGAGAGAGGGTCGCGGGCAGGGACACGGGTGACCAGCAGGCGGGTCTGCCGGCGGCAGGGACCTAAAGAGGGGGCCCTGCGGCTTGGCCGGCCGCTTAGCTGACCGGCGGGAAGCCGTCAAGGGAAGAGTGGGTTGGGGCCCGTGTCAAAAGCTGGAGGTGGTCCAGTGGGGAAGGCCCTGGGGCCCGGTGAAGGAGCCCCAGGAGCGCAAAGTGATTTTCTCGGACTTGACACAGCTCTATCCCCGTTGTCAAAGACTAACCCTAACACTAAAACTTAGCCTATCCCTCAACCTAACCCTCACCAGTGGCTAAGGCCCTGGGGCCCTGTGAAACCTGGACGAGGGTCTCAAGTGCCCACAAAAGCCTCTCCTGCCTGAGCTTCAGACTGGATGCCAGCAAGAGGGACCCTTGTCCTCAGGGCAGGGCGTTCCAGGCGAATGGGGCGGAAAGCAGGCCCCCGGGGCCTTGCCACCAGACCAGTCAGAACCTCCGGAGGGGCCGGGGAGGTGCACCCAGAGTGGAAAGTGATAATTTCTCGGACTTGACACAGTTCTCTCCCAGTTGTCAAAGCCCATAGGCAGGTCTGTGGGCGTCCCAGGACACTCTGCTCTGAGCTGCCCTTTGGTGGGAGCGATGGGGGCCGGGGCGGGGGGGTTAGAGGGCCGGCCCCGAGGCTCATGGAGGCCCCTGGGTGTCCTGAAGGGAGGGCTGGCTGGTCTGCCCACGCTTGGGGACCTGGGAGGCACCCTGTGAGTAGAGGGCTATGTGCCTTTACATCCCAGTGGTTGGGGCCATTCCTCTGTGTTTAGGAGTAGGGCAGATTGGCTGGCGCTGCTCGCTCATTGGTCGAATGGACCAGGGGCGTGGTTTCCGGAACCAGGAGGCGGGCCCAGGCCCACAGCTGAGACCTGTCAAGTCAAGGAGGGGGCGGGGCCAGGTGAGCAGCTGGAGGCGGTCACGGGATCACGGGGGCGGGGCCAGGTGAACAGCCTGAAGTGGTGAGGTAAGCAGGAGAGAGGGTTGCGGGCAGGGACACGGGTGACCAGCAGGCGGGTCTGCCGGCGGCAGGGACCTAAAGAGGGGGCCCTGCGGCTTGGCCGACCGCTTAGCTGACCGGCGGGAAGCCGTCAAGGGAAGAGTGGGTTGGGGCCCGTGTCAAAAGCTGGAGGTGGTCCAGTGGGGAAGGCCCTGGGGCCCGGTGAAGGAGCCCCAGGAGCGCAAAGTGATTTTCTCGGACTTGACACATCTCTATCCCCGTTGTCAAAGACTAACCCTAACACTAAAACTTAGCCTACCCCTCAACCTAACCCTCACCAGTGGCTAAGGCCCTGGGGCCCTGTGAAACCTGGACGAGGGTCTCAAGTGCCCACAAAAGCCTCTCCTGCCTGAGCTTCAGACTGGATGCCAGCAAGAGGGACCCTTGTCCTCAGGGCAGGGCGTTCCAGGCGAATGGGGCGGAAAGCAGGCCCCTGGGGCCGGGCCACCAGACCAGTCAGAACCTCCGGAGGGGCCGGGGAGGTGCACCCAGAGTGGAAAGTGATAATTTCTCGGACTTGACACAGTTCTCTCCCGGTTGTCAAAGCCCATAGGCAGGTCTGTGGGCGTCCCAGGACACTCTGCTCTGAGCTGCCCTTTGGTGGGAGCGATGGGGGCCGGGGCGGGGGGGTTAGAGGGCCGGCCCCGAGGCTCATGGAGGCCCCTCCCTGTTTGTCCTGAAGGGAGGGCTGGCTGGTCTGCCCACGCTTGGGGACCTGGGAGGCACCCTGTGAGCAGAGGGCTATGTGCCTTTACATCCCAGTGGTGGGGGCTATTCCTCTGTGTTTGGGAGCAGGGCAGATGGGCTGGCGCTGCTCGCTCATTGGTCGAATGGACCAGGGGCGTGGATTCCGGAACCAGGAGGCGGGCCCAGGCCCACAGCTGAGCCCTGTCAAGTCAAGGAGGGAGCGGGGCCAGGTGAGCAGCTGGAGGCGGTCTCGGGATCACGGGGGCGGGGCCAGGTGAACAGCCTGAAGTGGTGAGGTAAGCAGGAGAGAGGGTCGCGGGCAGGGACACGGGTGACCAGCAGGCGGGTCTGCCGGCGGCAGGGACCTAAAGAGGGGGCCCTGCGGCTTGGCCGGCCGCTTAGCTGACCGGCGGGAAGCCGTCAAGGGAAGAGTGGGTTGGGGCCCGTGTCAAAAGCTGGAGGTGGTCCAGTGGGGAAGGCCCTGGGGCCCGGTGAAGGAGCCCCAGGAGCGCAAAGTGATTTTCTCGGACTTGACACAGCTCTATCCCCGTTGTCAAAGACTAACCCTAACACTAAAACTTAGCCTATCCCTCAACCTAACCCTCACCAGTGGCTAAGGCCCTGGGGCCCTGTGAAACCTGGACGAGGGTCTCAAGTGCCCACAAAAGCCTCTCCTGCCTGAGCTTCAGACTGGATGCCAGCAAGAGGGACCCTTGTCCTCAGGGCAGGGCGTTCCAGGCGAATGGGGCGGAAAGCAGGCCCCCGGGGCCTTGCCACCAGACCAGTCAGAACCTCCGGAGGGGCCGGGGAGGTGCCCCCAGAGTGGAAAGTGATAATTTCTCGGACTTGACACAGCTCTCTCCCGTTTGTCAAAGCCCATAGGCAGGGCTGTGGGCGTCCCAGGACACTCTGCTCTGAGCTGCCCTTTGGTGGGAGCGATGGGGGCCGGGGCGGGGGGGTTAGAGGGCCGGCCCCGAGGCTCATGGAGGCCCCTGGGTGTCCTGAAGGGAGGGCTGGCTGGTCTGCCCACGCTTGGGGACCTGGGAGGCACCCTGTGAGCAGAGGGCTATGTGCCTTTACATCCCAGTGGTTGGGGCCATTCCTCTGTGTTTAGGAGTAGGGCAGATTGGCTGGCGCTGCTCGCTCATTGGTCGAATGGACCAGGGGCGTGGTTTCCGGAACCAGGAGGCGGGCCCAGGCCCACAGCTGAGACCTGTCAAGTCAAGGAGGGGGCGGGGCCAGGTGAGCAGCTGGAGGCGGTCACGGGATCACGGGGGCGGGGCCAGGTGAACAGCCTGAAGTGGTGAGGTAAGCAGGAGAGAGGGTCGCGGGCAGGGACACGGGTGACCAGCAGGCGGGTCTGCCGGCGGCAGGGACCTAAAGAGCGGGCCCTGCGGCTTGGCCGGCCCCTTAGCTGACCGGCGGGAAGCCGTCAAGGGAAGAGTGGGTTGGGGCCCGTGTCAAAAGCTGGAGGTGGTCCAGTGGGGAAGGCCCTGGGGCCCGGTGAAGGAGCCCCAGGAGCGCAAAGTGATTTTCTCGGACTTGACACAGCTCTATCCCCGTTGTCAAAGACACTAAAACTTAGCCTACCCCTCAACCTAACCCTCACCAGTGGCTAAGGCCCTGGGGCCCTGTGAAACCTGGACGAGGGTCTCAAGTGCCCACAAAAGCCTCTCCTGCCTGAGCTTCAGACTGGATGCCAGCAAGAGGGACCCTTGTCCTCAGGGCAGGGCGTTCCAGGCGAATGGGGCGGAAAGCAGGCCCCCGGGGCCTTGCCACCAGACCAGTCAGAACCTCCGGAGGGGCCGGGGAGGTGCACCCAGAGTGGAAAGTGATAATTTCTCGGACTTGACACAGTTCTCTCCCGGTTGTCAAAGCCCATAGGCAGGTCTGTGGGCGTCCCAGGACACTCTGCTCTGAGCTGCCCTTTGGTGGCAGCGATGGGGGCCGGGGCGGGGGGGTTAGAGGGCCGGCCCCGAGGCTCATGGAGGCCCCTCCCTGTTTGTCCTGAAGGGAGGGCTGGCTGGTCTGCCCACGCTTGGGGACCTGGGAGGCACCCTGTGAGCAGAGGGCTATGTGCCTTTACATCCCAGTGGTTGGGGCCATTCCTCTGTGTTTAGGAGTAGGGCAGATTGGCTGGCGCTGCTCGCTCATTGGTCGAATGGACCAGGGGCGTGGTTTCCGGAACCAGGAGGCGGGCCCAGGCCCACAGCTGAGACCTGTCAAGTCAAGGAGGGGGCGGGGCCAGGTGAGCAGCTGGAGGTGGTCACGGGATCACGGGCTCGGGGCCAGGTGAACAGCCTGAAGTGGTGAGGTAAGCAGGAGAGAGGGTCGCGGGCAGGGACACGGGTGACCAGCAGGCGGGTCTGCCGGCGGCAGGGACCTAAAGAGGGGGCCCTGCGGCTTGGCCGGCCGCTTAGCTGACCGGCGGGAAGCCGTCAAGGGAAGAGTGGGTTGGGGCCCGTGTCAAAAGCTGGAGGTGGTCCAGTGGGGAAGGCCCTGGGGCCCGGTGAAGGAGCCCCAGGAGCGCAAAGTGATTTTCTCGGACTTGACACAGCTCTATCCCCGTTGTCAAAGACTAACCCTAACACTAAAACTTAGCCTATCCCTCAACCTAACCCTCACCAGTGGCTAAGGCCCTGGGGCCCTGTGAAACCTGGACGAGGGTCTCAAGTGCCCACAAAAGCCTCTCCTGCCTGAGCTTCAGACTGGATGCCAGCAAGAGGGACCCTTGTCCTCAGGGCAGGGCGTTCCAGGCGAATGGGGCGGAAAGCAGGCCCCCGGGGCCTTGCCACCAGACCAGTCAGAACCTCCGGAGGGGCCGGGGAGGTGCACCCAGAGTGGAAAGTGATAATTTCTCGGACTTGACACAGTTCTCTCCCAGTTGTCAAAGCCCATAGGCAGGTCTGTGGGCGTCCCAGGACACTCTGCTCTGAGCTGCCCTTTGGTGGGAGCGATGGGGGCCGGGGCGGGGGGGTTAGAGGGCCGGCCCCGAGGCTCATGGAGGCCCCTGGGTGTCCTGAAGGGAGGGCTGGCTGGTCTGCCCACGCTTGGGGACCTGGGAGGCACCCTGTGAGTAGAGGGCTATGTGCCTTTACATCCCAGTGGTTGGGGCCATTCCTCTGTGTTTAGGAGTAGGGCAGATTGGCTGGCGCTGCTCGCTCATTGGTCGAATGGACCAGGGGCGTGGTTTCCGGAACCAGGAGGCGGGCCCAGGCCCACAGCTGAGACCTGTCAAGTCAAGGAGGGGGCGGGGCCAGGTGAGCAGCTGGAGGCGGTCACGGGATCACGGGGGCGGGGCCAGGTGAACAGCCTGAAGTGGTGAGGTAAGCAGGAGAGAGGGTTGCGGGCAGGGACACGGGTGACCAGCAGGCGGGTCTGCCGGCGGCAGGGACCTAAAGAGGGGGCCCTGCGGCTTGGCCGGCCGCTTAGCTGACCGGCGGGAAGCCGTCAAGGGAAGAGTGGGTTGGGGCCCGTGTCAAAAGCTGGAGGTGGTCCAGTGGGGAAGGCCCTGGGGCCCGGTGAAGGAGCCCCAGGAGCGCAAAGTGATTTTCTCGGACTTGACACATCTCTATCCCCGTTGTCAAAGACTAACCCTAACACTAAAACTTAGCCTACCCCTCAACCTAACCCTCACCAGTGGCTAAGGCCCTGGGGCCCTGTGAAACCTGGACGAGGGTCTCAAGTGCCCACAAAAGCCTCTCCTGCCTGAGCTTCAGACTGGATGCCAGCAAGAGGGACCCTTGTCCTCAGGGCAGGGCGTTCCAGGCGAATGGGGCGGAAAGCAGGCCCCTGGGGCCGGGCCACCAGACCAGTCAGAACCTCCGGAGGGGCCGGGGAGGTGCACCCAGAGTGGAAAGTGATAATTTCTCGGACTTGACACAGTTCTCTCCCGGTTGTCAAAGCCCATAGGCAGGTCTGTGGGCGTCCCAGGACACTCTGCTCTGAGCTGCCCTTTGGTGGGAGCGATGGGGGCCGGGGCGGGGGGGTTAGAGGGCCGGCCCCGAGGCTCATGGAGGCCCCTCCCTGTTTGTCCTGAAGGGAGGGCTGGCTGGTCTGCCCACGCTTGGGGACCTGGGAGGCACCCTGTGAGCAGAGGGCTATGTGCCTTTACATCCCAGTGGTGGGGGCTATTCCTCTGTGTTTGGGAGCAGGGCAGATGGGCTGGCGCTGCTCGCTCATTGGTCGAATGGACCAGGGGCGTGGATTCCGGAACCAGGAGGCGGGCCCAGGCCCACAGCTGAGCCCTGTCAAGTCAAGGAGGGAGCGGGGCCAGGTGAGCAGCTGGAGGCGGTCACGGGATCACGGGGGCGGGGCCAGGTGAACAGCCTGAAGTGGTGAGGTAAGCAGGAGAGAGGGTCGCGGGCAGGGACACGGGTGACCAGCAGGCGGGTCTGCCGGCGGCAGGGACCTAAAGAGGGGGCCCTGCGGCTTGGCCGGCCGCTTAGCTGACCGGCGGGAAGCCGTCAAGGGAAGAGTGGGTTGGGGCCCGTGTCAAAAGCTGGAGGTGGTCCAGTGGGGAAGGCCCTGGGGCCCGGTGAAGGAGCCCCAGGAGCGCAAAGTGATTTTCTCGGACTTGACACAGCTCTATCCCCGTTGTCAAAGACTAACCCTAACACTAAAACTTAGCCTATCCCTCAACCTAACCCTCACCAGTGGCTAAGGCCCTGGGGCCCTGTGAAACCTGGACGAGGGTCTCAAGTGCCCACAAAAGCCTCTCCTGCCTGAGCTTCAGACTGGATGCCAGCAAGAGGGACCCTTGTCCTCAGGGCAGGGCGTTCCAGGCGAATGGGGCGGAAAGCAGGCCCCCGGGGCCTTGCCACCAGACCAGTCAGAACCTCCGGAGGGGCCGGGGAGGTGCCCCCAGAGTGGAAAGTGATAATTTCTCGGACTTGACACAGCTCTCTCCCGTTTGTCAAAGCCCATAGGCAGGGCTGTGGGCGTCCCAGGACACTCTGCTCTGAGCTGCCCTTTGGTGGGAGCGATGGGGGCCGGGGCGGGGGGGTTAGAGGGCCGGCCCCGAGGCTCATGGAGGCCCCTGGGTGTCCTGAAGGGAGGGCTGGCTGGTCTGCCCACGCTTGGGGACCTGGGAGGCACCCTGTGAGCAGAGGGCTATGTGCCTTTACATCCCAGTGGTTGGGGCCATTCCTCTGTGTTTAGGAGTAGGGCAGATTGGCTGGCGCTGCTCGCTCATTGGTCGAATGGACCAGGGGCGTGGTTTCCGGAACCAGGAGGCGGGCCCAGGCCCACAGCTGAGACCTGTCAAGTCAAGGAGGGGGCGGGGCCAGGTGAGCAGCTGGAGGCGGTCACGGGATCACGGGGGCGGGGCCAGGTGAACAGCCTGAAGTGGTGAGGTAAGCAGGAGAGAGGGTCGCGGGCAGGGACACGGGTGACCAGCAGGCGGGTCTGCCGGCAGCAGGGACCTAAAGAGGGGGCCCTGCGGCTTGGCCGGCCCCTTAGCTGACCGGCGGGAAGCCGTCAAGGGAAGAGTGGGTTGGGGCCCGTGTCAAAAGCTGGAGGTGGTCCAGTGGGGAAGGCCCTGGGGCCCGGTGAAGGAGCCCCAGGAGCGCAAAGTGATTTTCTCGGACTTGACACAGCTCTATCCCCGTTGTCAAAGACTAACCCTAACACTAAAACTTAGCCTACCCCTCAACCTAACCCTCACCAGTGGCTAAGGCCCTGGGGCCCTGTGAAACCTGGACGAGGGTCTCAAGTGCCCACAAAAGCCTCTCCTGCCTGAGCTTCAGACTGGATGCCAGCAAGAGGGACCCTTGTCCTCAGGGCAGGGCGTTCCAGGCGAATGGGGCGGAAAGCAGGCCCCCGGGGCCTTGCCACCAGACCAGTCAGAACCTCCGGAGGGGCCGGGGAGGTGCACCCAGAGTGGAAAGTGATAATTTCTCGGACTTGACACAGTTCTCTCCCGGTTGTCAAAGCCCATAGGCAGGTCTGTGGGCGTCCCAGGACACTCTGCTCTGAGCTGCCCTTTGGTGGGAGCGATGGGGGCCGGGGCGGGGGGGTTAGAGGGCCGGCCCCGAGGCTCATGGAGGCCCCTCCCTGTTTGTCCTGAAGGGAGGGCTGGCTGGTCTGCCCACGCTTGGGGACCTGGGAGGCACCCTGTGAGCAGAGGGCTATGTGCCTTTACATCCCAGTGGTTGGGGCCATTCCTCTGTGTTTAGGAGTAGGGCAGATTGGCTGGCGCTGCTCGCTCATTGGTCGAATGGACCAGGGGCGTGGTTTCCGGAACCAGGAGGCGGGCCCAGGCCCACAGCTGAGACCTGTCAAGTCAAGGAGGGGGCGGGGCCAGGTGAGCAGCTGGAGGTGGTCACGGGATCACGGGCTCGGGGCCAGGTGAACAGCCTGAAGTGGTGAGGTAAGCAGGAGAGAGGGTCGCGGGCAGGGACACGGGTGACCAGCAGGCGGGTCTGCCGGCGGCAGGGACCTAAAGAGGGGGCCCTGCGGCTTGGCCGGCCGCTTAGCTGACCGGCGGGAAGCCGTCAAGGGAAGAGTGGGTTGGGGCCCGTGTCAAAAGCTGGAGGTGGTCCAGTGGGGAAGGCCCTGGGGCCCGGTGAAGGAGCCCCAGGAGCGCAAAGTGATTTTCTCGGACTTGACACAGCTCTATCCCCGTTGTCAAAGACTAACCCTAACACTAAAACTTAGCCTATCCCTCAACCTAACCCTCACCAGTGGCTAAGGCCCTGGGGCCCTGTGAAACCTGGACGAGGGTCTCAAGTGCCCACAAAAGCCTCTCCTGCCTGAGCTTCAGACTGGATGCCAGCAAGAGGGACCCTTGTCCTCAGGGCAGGGCGTTCCAGGCGAATGGGGCGGAAAGCAGGCCCCCGGGGCCTTGCCACCAGACCAGTCAGAACCTCCGGAGGGGCCGGGGAGGTGCCCCCAGAGTGGAAAGTGATAATTTCTCGGACTTGACACAGCTCTCTCCCGTTTGTCAAAGCCCATAGGCAGGGCTGTGGGCGTCCCAGGACACTCTGCTCTGAGCTGCCCTTTGGTGGGAGCGATGGGGGCCGGGGCGGGGGGGTTAGAGGGCCGGCCCCGAGGCTCATGGAGGCCCCTGGGTGTCCTGAAGGGAGGGCTGGCTGGTCTGCCCACGCTTGGGGACCTGGGAGGCACCCTGTGAGCAGAGGGCTATGTGCCTTTACATCCCAGTGGTTGGGGCCATTCCTCTGTGTTTAGGAGTAGGGCAGATTGGCTGGCGCTGCTCGCTCATTGGTCGAATGGACCAGGGGCGTGGTTTCCGGAACCAGGAGGCGGGCCCAGGCCCACAGCTGAGACCTGTCAAGTCAAGGAGGGGGCGGGGCCAGGTGAGCAGCTGGAGGCGGTCACGGGATCACGGGGGCGGGGCCAGGTGAACAGCCTGAAGTGGTGAGGTAAGCAGGAGAGAGGGTCGCGGGCAGGGACACGGGTGACCAGCAGGCGGGTCTGCCGGCGGCAGGGACCTAAAGAGGGGGCCCTGCGGCTTGGCCGGCCCCTTAGCTGACCGGCGGGAAGCCGTCAAGGGAAGAGTGGGTTGGGGCCCGTGTCAAAAGCTGGAGGTGGTCCAGTGGGGAAGGCCCTGGGGCCCGGTGAAGGAGCCCCAGGAGCGCAAAGTGATTTTCTCGGACTTGACACAGCTCTATCCCCGTTGTCAAAGACTAACCCTAACACTAAAACTTAGCCTACCCCTCAACCTAACCCTCACCAGTGGCTAAGGCCCTGGGGCCCTGTGAAACCTGGACGAGGGTCTCAAGTGCCCACAAAAGCCTCTCCTGCCTGAGCTTCAGACTGGATGCCAGCAAGAGGGACCCTTGTCCTCAGGGCAGGGCGTTCCAGGCGAATGGGGCGGAAAGCAGGCCCCCGGGGCCTTGCCACCAGACCAGTCAGAACCTCCGGAGGGGCCGGGGAGGTGCACCCAGAGTGGAAAGTGATAATTTCTCGGACTTGACACAGTTCTCTCCCGGTTGTCAAAGCCCATAGGCAGGTCTGTGGGCGTCCCAGGACACTCTGCTCTGAGCTGCCCTTTGGTGGCAGCGATGGGGGCCGGGGCGGGGGGGTTAGAGGGCCGGCCCCGAGGCTCATGGAGGCCCCTCCCTGTTTGTCCTGAAGGGAGGGCTGGCTGGTCTGCCCACGCTTGGGGACCTGGGAGGCACCCTGTGAGCAGAGGGCTATGTGCCTTTACATCCCAGTGGTTGGGGCCATTCCTCTGTGTTTAGGAGTAGGGCAGATTGGCTGGCGCTGCTCGCTCATTGGTCGAATGGACCAGGGGCGTGGTTTCCGGAACCAGGAGGCGGGCCCAGGCCCACAGCTGAGACCTGTCAAGTCAAGGAGGGGGCGGGGCCAGGTGAGCAGCTGGAGGTGGTCACGGGATCACGGGCTCGGGGCCAGGTGAACAGCCTGAAGTGGTGAGGTAAGCAGGAGAGAGGGTCGCGGGCAGGGACACGGGTGACCAGCAGGCGGGTCTGCCGGCGGCAGGGACCTAAAGAGGGGGCCCTGCGGCTTGGCCGGCCGCTTAGCTGACCGGCGGGAAGCCGTCAAGGGAAGAGTGGGTTGGGGCCCGTGTCAAAAGCTGGAGGTGGTCCAGTGGGGAAGGCCCTGGGGCCCGGTGAAGGAGCCCCAGGAGCGCAAAGTGATTTTCTCGGACTTGACACAGCTCTATCCCCGTTGTCAAAGACTAACCCTAACACTAAAACTTAGCCTATCCCTCAACCTAACCCTCACCAGTGGCTAAGGCCCTGGGGCCCTGTGAAACCTGGACGAGGGTCTCAAGTGCCCACAAAAGCCTCTCCTGCCTGAGCTTCAGACTGGATGCCAGCAAGAGGGACCCTTGTCCTCAGGGCAGGGCGTTCCAGGCGAATGGGGCGGAAAGCAGGCCCCCGGGGCCTTGCCACCAGACCAGTCAGAACCTCCGGAGGGGCCGGGGAGGTGCCCCCAGAGTGGAAAGTGATAATTTCTCGGACTTGACACAGCTCTCTCCCGTTTGTCAAAGCCCATAGGCAGGGCTGTGGGCGTCCCAGGACACTCTGCTCTGAGCTGCCCTTTGGTGGGAGCGATGGGGGCCGGGGCGGGGGGGTTAGAGGGCCGGCCCCGAGGCTCATGGAGGCCCCTGGGTGTCCTGAAGGGAGGGCTGGCTGGTCTGCCCACGCTTGGGGACCTGGGAGGCACCCTGTGAGCAGAGGGCTATGTGCCTTTACATCCCAGTGGTTGGGGCCATTCCTCTGTGTTTAGGAGTAGGGCAGATTGGCTGGCGCTGCTCGCTCATTGGTCGAATGGACCAGGGGCGTGGTTTCCGGAACCAGGAGGCGGGCCCAGGCCCACAGCTGAGACCTGTCAAGTCAAGGAGGGGGCGGGGCCAGGTGAGCAGCTGGAGGCGGTCACGGGATCACGGGGGCGGGGCCAGGTGAACAGCCTGAAGTGGTGAGGTAAGCAGGAGAGAGGGTCGCGGGCAGGGACACGGGTGACCAGCAGGCGGGTCTGCCGGCGGCAGGGACCTAAAGAGGGGGCCCTGCGGCTTGGCCGGCCCCTTAGCTGACCGGCGGGAAGCCGTCAAGGGAAGAGTGGGTTGGGGCCCGTGTCAAAAGCTGGAGGTGGTCCAGTGGGGAAGGCCCTGGGGCCCGGTGAAGGAGCCCCAGGAGCGCAAAGTGATTTTCTCGGACTTGACACAGCTCTATCCCCGTTGTCAAAGACTAACCCTAACACTAAAACTTAGCCTACCCCTCAACCTAACCCTCACCAGTGGCTAAGGCCCTGGGGCCCTGTGAAACCTGGACGAGGGTCTCAAGTGCCCACAAAAGCCTCTCCTGCCTGAGCTTCAGACTGGATGCCAGCAAGAGGGACCCTTGTCCTCAGGGCAGGGCGTTCCAGGCGAATGGGGCGGAAAGCAGGCCCCCGGGGCCTTGCCACCAGACCAGTCAGAACCTCCGGAGGGGCCGGGGAGGTGCACCCAGAGTGGAAAGTGATAATTTCTCGGACTTGACACAGTTCTCTCCCGGTTGTCAAAGCCCATAGGCAGGTCTGTGGGCGTCCCAGGACACTCTGCTCTGAGCTGCCCTTTGGTGGCAGCGATGGGGGCCGGGGCGGGGGGGTTAGAGGGCCGGCCCCGAGGCTCATGGAGGCCCCTCCCTGTTTGTCCTGAAGGGAGGGCTGGCTGGTCTGCCCACGCTTGGGGACCTGGGAGGCACCCTGTGAGCAGAGGGCTATGTGCCTTTACATCCCAGTGGTTGGGGCCATTCCTCTGTGTTTAGGAGTAGGGCAGATTGGCTGGCGCTGCTCGCTCATTGGTCGAATGGACCAGGGGCGTGGTTTCCGGAACCAGGAGGCGGGCCCAGGCCCACAGCTGAGACCTGTCAAGTCAAGGAGGGGGCGGGGCCAGGTGAGCAGCTGGAGGTGGTCACGGGATCACGGGCTCGGGGCCAGGTGAACAGCCTGAAGTGGTGAGGTAAGCAGGAGAGAGGGTCGCGGGCAGGGACACGGGTGACCAGCAGGCGGGTCTGCCGGCGGCAGGGACCTAAAGAGGGGGCCCTGCGGCTTGGCCGGCCGCTTAGCTGACCGGCGGGAAGCCGTCAAGGGAAGAGTGGGTTGGGGCCCGTGTCAAAAGCTGGAGGTGGTCCAGTGGGGAAGGCCCTGGGGCCCGGTGAAGGAGCCCCAGGAGCGCAAAGTGATTTTCTCGGACTTGACACAGCTCTATCCCCGTTGTCAAAGACTAACCCTAACACTAAAACTTAGCCTATCCCTCAACCTAACCCTCACCAGTGGCTAAGGCCCTGGGGCCCTGTGAAACCTGGACGAGGGTCTCAAGTGCCCACAAAAGCCTCTCCTGCCTGAGCTTCAGACTGGATGCCAGCAAGAGGGACCCTTGTCCTCAGGGCAGGGCGTTCCAGGCGAATGGGGCGGAAAGCAGGCCCCCGGGGCCTTGCCACCAGACCAGTCAGAACCTCCGGAGGGGCCGGGGAGGTGCACCCAGAGTGGAAAGTGATAATTTCTCGGACTTGACACAGCTCTCTCCCGTTTGTCAAAGCCCATAGGCAGGGCTGTGGGCGTCCCAGGACACTCTGCTCTGAGCTGCCCTTTGGTGGGAGCGATGGGGGCCGGGGCGGGGGGGTTAGAGGGCCGGCCCCGAGGCTCATGGAGGCCCCTGGGTGTCCTGAAGGGAGGGCTGGCTGGTCTGCCCACGCTTGGGGACCTGGGAGGCACCCTGTGAGCAGAGGGCTATGTGCCTTTACATCCCAGTGGTTGGGGCCATTCCTCTGTGTTTAGGAGTAGGGCAGATTGGCTGGCGCTGCTCGCTCATTGGTCGAATGGACCAGGGGCGTGGTTTCCGGAACCAGGAGGCGGGCCCAGGCCCACAGCTGAGACCTGTCAAGTCAAGGAGGGGGCGGGGCCAGGTGAGCAGCTGGAGGCGGTCACGGGATCACGGGGGCGGGGCCAGGTGAACAGCCTGAAGTGGTGAGGTAAGCAGGAGAGAGGGTCGCGGGCAGGGACACGGGTGACCAGCAGGCGGGTCTGCCGGCGGCAGGGACCTAAAGAGCGGGCCCTGCGGCTTGGCCGGCCCCTTAGCTGACCGGCGGGAAGCCGTCAAGGGAAGAGTGGGTTGGGGCCCGTGTCAAAAGCTGGAGGTGGTCCAGTGGGGAAGGCCCTGGGGCCCGGTGAAGGAGCCCCAGGAGCGCAAAGTGATTTTCTCGGACTTGACACAGCTCTATCCCCGTTGTCAAAGACACTAAAACTTAGCCTACCCCTCAACCTAACCCTCACCAGTGGCTAAGGCCCTGGGGCCCTGTGAAACCTGGACGAGGGTCTCAAGTGCCCACAAAAGCCTCTCCTGCCTGAGCTTCAGACTGGATGCCAGCAAGAGGGACCCTTGTCCTCAGGGCAGGGCGTTCCAGGCGAATGGGGCGGAAAGCAGGCCCCCGGGGCCTTGCCACCAGACCAGTCAGAACCTCCGGAGGGGCCGGGGAGGTGCACCCAGAGTGGAAAGTGATAATTTCTCGGACTTGACACAGTTCTCTCCCGGTTGTCAAAGCCCATAGGCAGGTCTGTGGGCGTCCCAGGACACTCTGCTCTGAGCTGCCCTTTGGTGGCAGCGATGGGGGCCGGGGCGGGGGGGTTAGAGGGCCGGCCCCGAGGCTCATGGAGGCCCCTCCCTGTTTGTCCTGAAGGGAGGGCTGGCTGGTCTGCCCACGCTTGGGGACCTGGGAGGCACCCTGTGAGCAGAGGGCTATGTGCCTTTACATCCCAGTGGTTGGGGCCATTCCTCTGTGTTTAGGAGTAGGGCAGATTGGCTGGCGCTGCTCGCTCATTGGTCGAATGGACCAGGGGCGTGGTTTCCGGAACCAGGAGGCGGGCCCAGGCCCACAGCTGAGACCTGTCAAGTCAAGGAGGGGGCGGGGCCAGGTGAGCAGCTGGAGGTGGTCACGGGATCACGGGCTCGGGGCCAGGTGAACAGCCTGAAGTGGTGAGGTAAGCAGGAGAGAGGGTCGCGGGCAGGGACACGGGTGACCAGCAGGCGGGTCTGCCGGCGGCAGGGACCTAAAGAGGGGGCCCTGCGGCTTGGCCGGCCGCTTAGCTGACCGGCGGGAAGCCGTCAAGGGAAGAGTGGGTTGGGGCCCGTGTCAAAAGCTGGAGGTGGTCCAGTGGGGAAGGCCCTGGGGCCCGGTGAAGGAGCCCCAGGAGCGCAAAGTGATTTTCTCGGACTTGACACAGCTCTATCCCCGTTGTCAAAGACTAACCCTAACACTAAAACTTAGCCTATCCCTCAACCTAACCCTCACCAGTGGCTAAGGCCCTGGGGCCCTGTGAAACCTGGACGAGGGTCTCAAGTGCCCACAAAAGCCTCTCCTGCCTGAGCTTCAGACTGGATGCCAGCAAGAGGGACCCTTGTCCTCAGGGCAGGGCGTTCCAGGCGAATGGGGCGGAAAGCAGGCCCCCGGGGCCTTGCCACCAGACCAGTCAGAACCTCCGGAGGGGCCGGGGAGGTGCACCCAGAGTGGAAAGTGATAATTTCTCGGACTTGACACAGTTCTCTCCCAGTTGTCAAAGCCCATAGGCAGGTCTGTGGGCGTCCCAGGACACTCTGCTCTGAGCTGCCCTTTGGTGGGAGCGATGGGGGCCGGGGCGGGGGGGTTAGAGGGCCGGCCCCGAGGCTCATGGAGGCCCCTGGGTGTCCTGAAGGGAGGGCTGGCTGGTCTGCCCACGCTTGGGGACCTGGGAGGCACCCTGTGAGTAGAGGGCTATGTGCCTTTACATCCCAGTGGTTGGGGCCATTCCTCTGTGTTTAGGAGTAGGGCAGATTGGCTGGCGCTGCTCGCTCATTGGTCGAATGGACCAGGGGCGTGGTTTCCGGAACCAGGAGGCGGGCCCAGGCCCACAGCTGAGACCTGTCAAGTCAAGGAGGGGGCGGGGCCAGGTGAGCAGCTGGAGGCGGTCACGGGATCACGGGGGCGGGGCCAGGTGAACAGCCTGAAGTGGTGAGGTAAGCAGGAGAGAGGGTTGCGGGCAGGGACACGGGTGACCAGCAGGCGGGTCTGCCGGCGGCAGGGACCTAAAGAGGGGGCCCTGCGGCTTGGCCGGCCGCTTAGCTGACCGGCGGGAAGCCGTCAAGGGAAGAGTGGGTTGGGGCCCGTGTCAAAAGCTGGAGGTGGTCCAGTGGGGAAGGCCCTGGGGCCCGGTGAAGGAGCCCCAGGAGCGCAAAGTGATTTTCTCGGACTTGACACATCTCTATCCCCGTTGTCAAAGACTAACCCTAACACTAAAACTTAGCCTACCCCTCAACCTAACCCTCACCAGTGGCTAAGGCCCTGGGGCCCTGTGAAACCTGGACGAGGGTCTCAAGTGCCCACAAAAGCCTCTCCTGCCTGAGCTTCAGACTGGATGCCAGCAAGAGGGACCCTTGTCCTCAGGGCAGGGCGTTCCAGGCGAATGGGGCGGAAAGCAGGCCCCTGGGGCCGGGCCACCAGACCAGTCAGAACCTCCGGAGGGGCCGGGGAGGTGCACCCAGAGTGGAAAGTGATAATTTCTCGGACTTGACACAGTTCTCTCCCGGTTGTCAAAGCCCATAGGCAGGTCTGTGGGCGTCCCAGGACACTCTGCTCTGAGCTGCCCTTTGGTGGGAGCGATGGGGGCCGGGGCGGGGGGGTTAGAGGGCCGGCCCCGAGGCTCATGGAGGCCCCTCCCTGTTTGTCCTGAAGGGAGGGCTGGCTGGTCTGCCCACGCTTGGGGACCTGGGAGGCACCCTGTGAGCAGAGGGCTATGTGCCTTTACATCCCAGTGGTGGGGGCTATTCCTCTGTGTTTGGGAGCAGGGCAGATGGGCTGGCGCTGCTCGCTCATTGGTCGAATGGACCAGGGGCGTGGATTCCGGAACCAGGAGGCGGGCCCAGGCCCACAGCTGAGCCCTGTCAAGTCAAGGAGGGAGCGGGGCCAGGTGAGCAGCTGGAGGCGGTCACGGGATCACGGGGGCGGGGCCAGGTGAACAGCCTGAAGTGGTGAGGTAAGCAGGAGAGAGGGTCGCGGGCAGGGACACGGGTGACCAGCAGGCGGGTCTGCCGGCGGCAGGGACCTAAAGAGGGGGCCCTGCGGCTTGGCCGGCCGCTTAGCTGACCGGCGGGAAGCCGTCAAGGGAAGAGTGGGTTGGGGCCCGTGTCAAAAGCTGGAGGTGGTCCAGTGGGGAAGGCCCTGGGGCCCGGTGAAGGAGCCCCAGGAGCGCAAAGTGATTTTCTCGGACTTGACACAGCTCTATCCCCGTTGTCAAAGACTAACCCTAACACTAAAACTTAGCCTATCCCTCAACCTAACCCTCACCAGTGGCTAAGGCCCTGGGGCCCTGTGAAACCTGGACGAGGGTCTCAAGTGCCCACAAAAGCCTCTCCTGCCTGAGCTTCAGACTGGATGCCAGCAAGAGGGACCCTTGTCCTCAGGGCAGGGCGTTCCAGGCGAATGGGGCGGAAAGCAGGCCCCCGGGGCCTTGCCACCAGACCAGTCAGAACCTCCGGAGGGGCCGGGGAGGTGCCCCCAGAGTGGAAAGTGATAATTTCTCGGACTTGACACAGCTCTCTCCCGTTTGTCAAAGCCCATAGGCAGGGCTGTGGGCGTCCCAGGACACTCTGCTCTGAGCTGCCCTTTGGTGGGAGCGATGGGGGCCGGGGCGGGGGGGTTAGAGGGCCGGCCCCGAGGCTCATGGAGGCCCCTGGGTGTCCTGAAGGGAGGGCTGGCTGGTCTGCCCACGCTTGGGGACCTGGGAGGCACCCTGTGAGCAGAGGGCTATGTGCCTTTACATCCCAGTGGTTGGGGCCATTCCTCTGTGTTTAGGAGTAGGGCAGATTGGCTGGCGCTGCTCGCTCATTGGTCGAATGGACCAGGGGCGTGGTTTCCGGAACCAGGAGGCGGGCCCAGGCCCACAGCTGAGACCTGTCAAGTCAAGGAGGGGGCGGGGCCAGGTGAGCAGCTGGAGGCGGTCACGGGATCACGGGGGCGGGGCCAGGTGAACAGCCTGAAGTGGTGAGGTAAGCAGGAGAGAGGGTCGCGGGCAGGGACACGGGTGACCAGCAGGCGGGTCTGCCGGCGGCAGGGACCTAAAGAGGGGGCCCTGCGGCTTGGCCGGCCCCTTAGCTGACCGGCGGGAAGCCGTCAAGGGAAGAGTGGGTTGGGGCCCGTGTCAAAAGCTGGAGGTGGTCCAGTGGGGAAGGCCCTGGGGCCCGGTGAAGGAGCCCCAGGAGCGCAAAGTGATTTTCTCGGACTTGACACAGCTCTATCCCCGTTGTCAAAGACTAACCCTAACACTAAAACTTAGCCTACCCCTCAACCTAACCCTCACCAGTGGCTAAGGCCCTGGGGCCCTGTGAAACCTGGACGAGGGTCTCAAGTGCCCACAAAAGCCTCTCCTGCCTGAGCTTCAGACTGGATGCCAGCAAGAGGGACCCTTGTCCTCAGGGCAGGGCGTTCCAGGCGAATGGGGCGGAAAGCAGGCCCCCGGGGCCTTGCCACCAGACCAGTCAGAACCTCCGGAGGGGCCGGGGAGGTGCACCCAGAGTGGAAAGTGATAATTTCTCGGACTTGACACAGTTCTCTCCCGGTTGTCAAAGCCCATAGGCAGGTCTGTGGGCGTCCCAGGACACTCTGCTCTGAGCTGCCCTTTGGTGGGAGCGATGGGGGCCGGGGCGGGGGGGTTAGAGGGCCGGCCCCGAGGCTCATGGAGGCCCCTCCCTGTTTGTCCTGAAGGGAGGGCTGGCTGGTCTGCCCACGCTTGGGGACCTGGGAGGCACCCTGTGAGCAGAGGGCTATGTGCCTTTACATCCCAGTGGTTGGGGCCATTCCTCTGTGTTTAGGAGTAGGGCAGATTGGCTGGCGCTGCTCGCTCATTGGTCGAATGGACCAGGGGCGTGGTTTCCGGAACCAGGAGGCGGGCCCAGGCCCACAGCTGAGACCTGTCAAGTCAAGGAGGGGGCGGGGCCAGGTGAGCAGCTGGAGGTGGTCACGGGATCACGGGCTCGGGGCCAGGTGAACAGCCTGAAGTGGTGAGGTAAGCAGGAGAGAGGGTCGCGGGCAGGGACACGGGTGACCAGCAGGCGGGTCTGCCGGCGGCAGGGACCTAAAGAGGGGGCCCTGCGGCTTGGCCGGCCGCTTAGCTGACCGGCGGGAAGCCGTCAAGGGAAGAGTGGGTTGGGGCCCGTGTCAAAAGCTGGAGGTGGTCCAGTGGGGAAGGCCCTGGGGCCCGGTGAAGGAGCCCCAGGAGCGCAAAGTGATTTTCTCGGACTTGACACAGCTCTATCCCCGTTGTCAAAGACTAACCCTAACACTAAAACTTAGCCTATCCCTCAACCTAACCCTCACCAGTGGCTAAGGCCCTGGGGCCCTGTGAAACCTGGACGAGGGTCTCAAGTGCCCACAAAAGCCTCTCCTGCCTGAGCTTCAGACTGGATGCCAGCAAGAGGGACCCTTGTCCTCAGGGCAGGGCGTTCCAGGCGAATGGGGCGGAAAGCAGGCCCCCGGGGCCTTGCCACCAGACCAGTCAGAACCTCCGGAGGGGCCGGGGAGGTGCCCCCAGAGTGGAAAGTGATAATTTCTCGGACTTGACACAGCTCTCTCCCGTTTGTCAAAGCCCATAGGCAGGGCTGTGGGCGTCCCAGGACACTCTGCTCTGAGCTGCCCTTTGGTGGGAGTGATGGGGGCCGGGGCGGGGGGGTTAGAGGGCCGGCCCCGAGGCTCATGGAGGCCCCTGGGTGTCCTGAAGGGAGGGCTGGCTGGTCTGCCCACGCTTGGGGACCTGGGAGGCACCCTGTGAGCAGAGGGCTATGTGCCTTTACATCCCAGTGGTTGGGGCCATTCCTCTGTGTTTAGGAGTAGGGCAGATTGGCTGGCGCTGCTCGCTCATTGGTCGAATGGACCAGGGGCGTGGTTTCCGGAACCAGGAGGCGGGCCCAGGCCCACAGCTGAGACCTGTCAAGTCAAGGAGGGGGCGGGGCCAGGTGAGCAGCTGGAGGCGGTCACGGGATCACGGGGGCGGGGCCAGGTGAACAGCCTGAAGTGGTGAGGTAAGCAGGAGAGAGGGTCGCGGGCAGGGACACGGGTGACCAGCAGGCGGGTCTGCCGGCGGCAGGGACCTAAAGAGGGGGCCCTGCGGCTTGGCCGGCCCCTTAGCTGACCGGCGGGAAGCCGTCAAGGGAAGAGTGGGTTGGGGCCCGTGTCAAAAGCTGGAGGTGGTCCAGTGGGGAAGGCCCTGGGGCCCGGTGAAGGAGCCCCAGGAGCGCAAAGTGATTTTCTCGGACTTGACACAGCTCTATCCCCGTTGTCAAAGACTAACCCTAACACTAAAACTTAGCCTACCCCTCAACCTAACCCTCACCAGTGGCTAAGGCCCTGGGGCCCTGTGAAACCTGGACGAGGGTCTCAAGTGCCCACAAAAGCCTCTCCTGCCTGAGCTTCAGACTGGATGCCAGCAAGAGGGACCCTTGTCCTCAGGGCAGGGCGTTCCAGGCGAATGGGGCGGAAAGCAGGCCCCCGGGGCCTTGCCACCAGACCAGTCAGAACCTCCGGAGGGGCCGGGGAGGTGCACCCAGAGTGGAAAGTGATAATTTCTCGGACTTGACACAGTTCTCTCCCGGTTGTCAAAGCCCATAGGCAGGTCTGTGGGCGTCCCAGGACACTCTGCTCTGAGCTGCCCTTTGGTGGCAGCGATGGGGGCCGGGGCGGGGGGGTTAGAGGGCCGGCCCCGAGGCTCATGGAGGCCCCTCCCTGTTTGTCCTGAAGGGAGGGCTGGCTGGTCTGCCCACGCTTGGGGACCTGGGAGGCACCCTGTGAGCAGAGGGCTATGTGCCTTTACATCCCAGTGGTTGGGGCCATTCCTCTGTGTTTAGGAGTAGGGCAGATTGGCTGGCGCTGCTCGCTCATTGGTCGAATGGACCAGGGGCGTGGTTTCCGGAACCAGGAGGCGGGCCCAGGCCCACAGCTGAGACCTGTCAAGTCAAGGAGGGGGCGGGGCCAGGTGAGCAGCTGGAGGTGGTCACGGGATCACGGGCTCGGGGCCAGGTGAACAGCCTGAAGTGGTGAGGTAAGCAGGAGAGAGGGTCGCGGGCAGGGACACGGGTGACCAGCAGGCGGGTCTGCCGGCGGCAGGGACCTAAAGAGGGGGCCCTGCGGCTTGGCCGGCCGCTTAGCTGACCGGCGGGAAGCCGTCAAGGGAAGAGTGGGTTGGGGCCCGTGTCAAAAGCTGGAGGTGGTCCAGTGGGGAAGGCCCTGGGGCCCGGTGAAGGAGCCCCAGGAGCGCAAAGTGATTTTCTCGGACTTGACACAGCTCTATCCCCGTTGTCAAAGACTAACCCTAACACTAAAACTTAGCCTATCCCTCAACCTAACCCTCACCAGTGGCTAAGGCCCTGGGGCCCTGTGAAACCTGGACGAGGGTCTCAAGTGCCCACAAAAGCCTCTCCTGCCTGAGCTTCAGACTGGATGCCAGCAAGAGGGACCCTTGTCCTCAGGGCAGGGCGTTCCAGGCGAATGGGGCGGAAAGCAGGCCCCCGGGGCCTTGCCACCAGACCAGTCAGAACCTCCGGAGGGGCCGGGGAGGTGCACCCAGAGTGGAAAGTGATAATTTCTCGGACTTGACACAGTTCTCTCCCAGTTGTCAAAGCCCATAGGCAGGTCTGTGGGCGTCCCAGGACACTCTGCTCTGAGCTGCCCTTTGGTGGGAGCGATGGGGGCCGGGGCGGGGGGGTTAGAGGGCCGGCCCCGAGGCTCATGGAGGCCCCTGGGTGTCCTGAAGGGAGGGCTGGCTGGTCTGCCCACGCTTGGGGACCTGGGAGGCACCCTGTGAGTAGAGGGCTATGTGCCTTTACATCCCAGTGGTTGGGGCCATTCCTCTGTGTTTAGGAGTAGGGCAGATTGGCTGGCGCTGCTCGCTCATTGGTCGAATGGACCAGGGGCGTGGTTTCCGGAACCAGGAGGCGGGCCCAGGCCCACAGCTGAGACCTGTCAAGTCAAGGAGGGGGCGGGGCCAGGTGAGCAGCTGGAGGCGGTCACGGGATCACGGGGGCGGGGCCAGGTGAACAGCCTGAAGTGGTGAGGTAAGCAGGAGAGAGGGTTGCGGGCAGGGACACGGGTGACCAGCAGGCGGGTCTGCCGGCGGCAGGGACCTAAAGAGGGGGCCCTGCGGCTTGGCCGGCCGCTTAGCTGACCGGCGGGAAGCCGTCAAGGGAAGAGTGGGTTGGGGCCCGTGTCAAAAGCTGGAGGTGGTCCAGTGGGGAAGGCCCTGGGGCCCGGTGAAGGAGCCCCAGGAGCGCAAAGTGATTTTCTCGGACTTGACACATCTCTATCCCCGTTGTCAAAGACTAACCCTAACACTAAAACTTAGCCTACCCCTCAACCTAACCCTCACCAGTGGCTAAGGCCCTGGGGCCCTGTGAAACCTGGACGAGGGTCTCAAGTGCCCACAAAAGCCTCTCCTGCCTGAGCTTCAGACTGGATGCCAGCAAGAGGGACCCTTGTCCTCAGGGCAGGGCGTTCCAGGCGAATGGGGCGGAAAGCAGGCCCCTGGGGCCGGGCCACCAGACCAGTCAGAACCTCCGGAGGGGCCGGGGAGGTGCACCCAGAGTGGAAAGTGATAATTTCTCGGACTTGACACAGTTCTCTCCCGGTTGTCAAAGCCCATAGGCAGGTCTGTGGGCGTCCCAGGACACTCTGCTCTGAGCTGCCCTTTGGTGGGAGCGATGGGGGCCGGGGCGGGGGGGTTAGAGGGCCGGCCCCGAGGCTCATGGAGGCCCCTCCCTGTTTGTCCTGAAGGGAGGGCTGGCTGGTCTGCCCACGCTTGGGGACCTGGGAGGCACCCTGTGAGCAGAGGGCTATGTGCCTTTACATCCCAGTGGTGGGGGCTATTCCTCTGTGTTTGGGAGCAGGGCAGATGGGCTGGCGCTGCTCGCTCATTGGTCGAATGGACCAGGGGCGTGGATTCCGGAACCAGGAGGCGGGCCCAGGCCCACAGCTGAGCCCTGTCAAGTCAAGGAGGGAGCGGGGCCAGGTGAGCAGCTGGAGGCGGTCACGGGATCACGGGGGCGGGGCCAGGTGAACAGCCTGAAGTGGTGAGGTAAGCAGGAGAGAGGGTCGCGGGCAGGGACACGGGTGACCAGCAGGCGGGTCTGCCGGCGGCAGGGACCTAAAGAGGGGGCCCTGCGGCTTGGCCGGCCGCTTAGCTGACCGGCGGGAAGCCGTCAAGGGAAGAGTGGGTTGGGGCCCGTGTCAAAAGCTGGAGGTGGTCCAGTGGGGAAGGCCCTGGGGCCCGGTGAAGGAGCCCCAGGAGCGCAAAGTGATTTTCTCGGACTTGACACAGCTCTATCCCCGTTGTCAAAGACTAACCCTAACACTAAAACTTAGCCTATCCCTCAACCTAACCCTCACCAGTGGCTAAGGCCCTGGGGCCCTGTGAAACCTGGACGAGGGTCTCAAGTGCCCACAAAAGCCTCTCCTGCCTGAGCTTCAGACTGGATGCCAGCAAGAGGGACCCTTGTCCTCAGGGCAGGGCGTTCCAGGCGAATGGGGCGGAAAGCAGGCCCCCGGGGCCTTGCCACCAGACCAGTCAGAACCTCCGGAGGGGCCGGGGAGGTGCCCCCAGAGTGGAAAGTGATAATTTCTCGGACTTGACACAGCTCTCTCCCGTTTGTCAAAGCCCATAGGCAGGGCTGTGGGCGTCCCAGGACACTCTGCTCTGAGCTGCCCTTTGGTGGGAGCGATGGGGGCCGGGGCGGGGGGGTTAGAGGGCCGGCCCCGAGGCTCATGGAGGCCCCTGGGTGTCCTGAAGGGAGGGCTGGCTGGTCTGCCCACGCTTGGGGACCTGGGAGGCACCCTGTGAGCAGAGGGCTATGTGCCTTTACATCCCAGTGGTTGGGGCCATTCCTCTGTGTTTAGGAGTAGGGCAGATTGGCTGGCGCTGCTCGCTCATTGGTCGAATGGACCAGGGGCGTGGTTTCCGGAACCAGGAGGCGGGCCCAGGCCCACAGCTGAGACCTGTCAAGTCAAGGAGGGGGCGGGGCCAGGTGAGCAGCTGGAGGCGGTCACGGGATCACGGGGGCGGGGCCAGGTGAACAGCCTGAAGTGGTGAGGTAAGCAGGAGAGAGGGTCGCGGGCAGGGACACGGGTGACCAGCAGGCGGGTCTGCCGGCGGCAGGGACCTAAAGAGGGGGCCCTGCGGCTTGGCCGGCCCCTTAGCTGACCGGCGGGAAGCCGTCAAGGGAAGAGTGGGTTGGGGCCCGTGTCAAAAGCTGGAGGTGGTCCAGTGGGGAAGGCCCTGGGGCCCGGTGAAGGAGCCCCAGGAGCGCAAAGTGATTTTCTCGGACTTGACACAGCTCTATCCCCGTTGTCAAAGACTAACCCTAACACTAAAACTTAGCCTACCCCTCAACCTAACCCTCACCAGTGGCTAAGGCCCTGGGGCCCTGTGAAACCTGGACGAGGGTCTCAAGTGCCCACAAAAGCCTCTCCTGCCTGAGCTTCAGACTGGATGCCAGCAAGAGGGACCCTTGTCCTCAGGGCAGGGCGTTCCAGGCGAATGGGGCGGAAAGCAGGCCCCCGGGGCCTTGCCACCAGACCAGTCAGAACCTCCGGAGGGGCCGGGGAGGTGCACCCAGAGTGGAAAGTGATAATTTCTCGGACTTGACACAGTTCTCTCCCGGTTGTCAAAGCCCATAGGCAGGTCTGTGGGCGTCCCAGGACACTCTGCTCTGAGCTGCCCTTTGGTGGGAGCGATGGGGGCCGGGGCGGGGGGGTTAGAGGGCCGGCCCCGAGGCTCATGGAGGCCCCTCCCTGTTTGTCCTGAAGGGAGGGCTGGCTGGTCTGCCCACGCTTGGGGACCTGGGAGGCACCCTGTGAGCAGAGGGCTATGTGCCTTTACATCCCAGTGGTTGGGGCCATTCCTCTGTGTTTAGGAGTAGGGCAGATTGGCTGGCGCTGCTCGCTCATTGGTCGAATGGACCAGGGGCGTGGTTTCCGGAACCAGGAGGCGGGCCCAGGCCCACAGCTGAGACCTGTCAAGTCAAGGAGGGGGCGGGGCCAGGTGAGCAGCTGGAGGTGGTCACGGGATCACGGGCTCGGGGCCAGGTGAACAGCCTGAAGTGGTGAGGTAAGCAGGAGAGAGGGTCGCGGGCAGGGACACGGGTGACCAGCAGGCGGGTCTGCCGGCGGCAGGGACCTAAAGAGGGGGCCCTGCGGCTTGGCCGGCCGCTTAGCTGACCGGCGGGAAGCCGTCAAGGGAAGAGTGGGTTGGGGCCCGTGTCAAAAGCTGGAGGTGGTCCAGTGGGGAAGGCCCTGGGGCCCGGTGAAGGAGCCCCAGGAGCGCAAAGTGATTTTCTCGGACTTGACACAGCTCTATCCCCGTTGTCAAAGACTAACCCTAACACTAAAACTTAGCCTATCCCTCAACCTAACCCTCACCAGTGGCTAAGGCCCTGGGGCCCTGTGAAACCTGGACGAGGGTCTCAAGTGCCCACAAAAGCCTCTCCTGCCTGAGCTTCAGACTGGATGCCAGCAAGAGGGACCCTTGTCCTCAGGGCAGGGCGTTCCAGGCGAATGGGGCGGAAAGCAGGCCCCCGGGGCCTTGCCACCAGACCAGTCAGAACCTCCGGAGGGGCCGGGGAGGTGCCCCCAGAGTGGAAAGTGATAATTTCTCGGACTTGACACAGCTCTCTCCCGTTTGTCAAAGCCCATAGGCAGGGCTGTGGGCGTCCCAGGACACTCTGCTCTGAGCTGCCCTTTGGTGGGAGTGATGGGGGCCGGGGCGGGGGGGTTAGAGGGCCGGCCCCGAGGCTCATGGAGGCCCCTGGGTGTCCTGAAGGGAGGGCTGGCTGGTCTGCCCACGCTTGGGGACCTGGGAGGCACCCTGTGAGCAGAGGGCTATGTGCCTTTACATCCCAGTGGTTGGGGCCATTCCTCTGTGTTTAGGAGTAGGGCAGATTGGCTGGCGCTGCTCGCTCATTGGTCGAATGGACCAGGGGCGTGGTTTCCGGAACCAGGAGGCGGGCCCAGGCCCACAGCTGAGACCTGTCAAGTCAAGGAGGGGGCGGGGCCAGGTGAGCAGCTGGAGGCGGTCACGGGATCACGGGGGCGGGGCCAGGTGAACAGCCTGAAGTGGTGAGGTAAGCAGGAGAGAGGGTCGCGGGCAGGGACACGGGTGACCAGCAGGCGGGTCTGCCGGCGGCAGGGACCTAAAGAGGGGGCCCTGCGGCTTGGCCGGCCCCTTAGCTGACCGGCGGGAAGCCGTCAAGGGAAGAGTGGGTTGGGGCCCGTGTCAAAAGCTGGAGGTGGTCCAGTGGGGAAGGCCCTGGGGCCCGGTGAAGGAGCCCCAGGAGCGCAAAGTGATTTTCTCGGACTTGACACAGCTCTATCCCCGTTGTCAAAGACTAACCCTAACACTAAAACTTAGCCTACCCCTCAACCTAACCCTCACCAGTGGCTAAGGCCCTGGGGCCCTGTGAAACCTGGACGAGGGTCTCAAGTGCCCACAAAAGCCTCTCCTGCCTGAGCTTCAGACTGGATGCCAGCAAGAGGGACCCTTGTCCTCAGGGCAGGGCGTTCCAGGCGAATGGGGCGGAAAGCAGGCCCCCGGGGCCTTGCCACCAGACCAGTCAGAACCTCCGGAGGGGCCGGGGAGGTGCACCCAGAGTGGAAAGTGATAATTTCTCGGACTTGACACAGTTCTCTCCCGGTTGTCAAAGCCCATAGGCAGGTCTGTGGGCGTCCCAGGACACTCTGCTCTGAGCTGCCCTTTGGTGGCAGCGATGGGGGCCGGGGCGGGGGGGTTAGAGGGCCGGCCCCGAGGCTCATGGAGGCCCCTCCCTGTTTGTCCTGAAGGGAGGGCTGGCTGGTCTGCCCACGCTTGGGGACCTGGGAGGCACCCTGTGAGCAGAGGGCTATGTGCCTTTACATCCCAGTGGTTGGGGCCATTCCTCTGTGTTTAGGAGTAGGGCAGATTGGCTGGCGCTGCTCGCTCATTGGTCGAATGGACCAGGGGCGTGGTTTCCGGAACCAGGAGGCGGGCCCAGGCCCACAGCTGAGACCTGTCAAGTCAAGGAGGGGGCGGGGCCAGGTGAGCAGCTGGAGGTGGTCACGGGATCACGGGCTCGGGGCCAGGTGAACAGCCTGAAGTGGTGAGGTAAGCAGGAGAGAGGGTCGCGGGCAGGGACACGGGTGACCAGCAGGCGGGTCTGCCGGCGGCAGGGACCTAAAGAGGGGGCCCTGCGGCTTGGCCGGCCGCTTAGCTGACCGGCGGGAAGCCGTCAAGGGAAGAGTGGGTTGGGGCCCGTGTCAAAAGCTGGAGGTGGTCCAGTGGGGAAGGCCCTGGGGCCCGGTGAAGGAGCCCCAGGAGCGCAAAGTGATTTTCTCGGACTTGACACAGCTCTATCCCCGTTGTCAAAGACTAACCCTAACACTAAAACTTAGCCTATCCCTCAACCTAACCCTCACCAGTGGCTAAGGCCCTGGGGCCCTGTGAAACCTGGACGAGGGTCTCAAGTGCCCACAAAAGCCTCTCCTGCCTGAGCTTCAGACTGGATGCCAGCAAGAGGGACCCTTGTCCTCAGGGCAGGGCGTTCCAGGCGAATGGGGCGGAAAGCAGGCCCCCGGGGCCTTGCCACCAGACCAGTCAGAACCTCCGGAGGGGCCGGGGAGGTGCACCCAGAGTGGAAAGTGATAATTTCTCGGACTTGACACAGTTCTCTCCCAGTTGTCAAAGCCCATAGGCAGGTCTGTGGGCGTCCCAGGACACTCTGCTCTGAGCTGCCCTTTGGTGGGAGCGATGGGGGCCGGGGCGGGGGGGTTAGAGGGCCGGCCCCGAGGCTCATGGAGGCCCCTGGGTGTCCTGAAGGGAGGGCTGGCTGGTCTGCCCACGCTTGGGGACCTGGGAGGCACCCTGTGAGTAGAGGGCTATGTGCCTTTACATCCCAGTGGTTGGGGCCATTCCTCTGTGTTTAGGAGTAGGGCAGATTGGCTGGCGCTGCTCGCTCATTGGTCGAATGGACCAGGGGCGTGGTTTCCGGAACCAGGAGGCGGGCCCAGGCCCACAGCTGAGACCTGTCAAGTCAAGGAGGGGGCGGGGCCAGGTGAGCAGCTGGAGGCGGTCACGGGATCACGGGGGCGGGGCCAGGTGAACAGCCTGAAGTGGTGAGGTAAGCAGGAGAGAGGGTTGCGGGCAGGGACACGGGTGACCAGCAGGCGGGTCTGCCGGCGGCAGGGACCTAAAGAGGGGGCCCTGCGGCTTGGCCGGCCGCTTAGCTGACCGGCGGGAAGCCGTCAAGGGAAGAGTGGGTTGGGGCCCGTGTCAAAAGCTGGAGGTGGTCCAGTGGGGAAGGCCCTGGGGCCCGGTGAAGGAGCCCCAGGAGCGCAAAGTGATTTTCTCGGACTTGACACATCTCTATCCCCGTTGTCAAAGACTAACCCTAACACTAAAACTTAGCCTACCCCTCAACCTAACCCTCACCAGTGGCTAAGGCCCTGGGGCCCTGTGAAACCTGGACGAGGGTCTCAAGTGCCCACAAAAGCCTCTCCTGCCTGAGCTTCAGACTGGATGCCAGCAAGAGGGACCCTTGTCCTCAGGGCAGGGCGTTCCAGGCGAATGGGGCGGAAAGCAGGCCCCTGGGGCCGGGCCACCAGACCAGTCAGAACCTCCGGAGGGGCCGGGGAGGTGCACCCAGAGTGGAAAGTGATAATTTCTCGGACTTGACACAGTTCTCTCCCGGTTGTCAAAGCCCATAGGCAGGTCTGTGGGCGTCCCAGGACACTCTGCTCTGAGCTGCCCTTTGGTGGGAGCGATGGGGGCCGGGGCGGGGGGGTTAGAGGGCCGGCCCCGAGGCTCATGGAGGCCCCTCCCTGTTTGTCCTGAAGGGAGGGCTGGCTGGTCTGCCCACGCTTGGGGACCTGGGAGGCACCCTGTGAGCAGAGGGCTATGTGCCTTTACATCCCAGTGGTGGGGGCTATTCCTCTGTGTTTGGGAGCAGGGCAGATGGGCTGGCGCTGCTCGCTCATTGGTCGAATGGACCAGGGGCGTGGATTCCGGAACCAGGAGGCGGGCCCAGGCCCACAGCTGAGCCCTGTCAAGTCAAGGAGGGAGCGGGGCCAGGTGAGCAGCTGGAGGCGGTCTCGGGATCACGGGGGCGGGGCCAGGTGAACAGCCTGAAGTGGTGAGGTAAGCAGGAGAGAGGGTCGCGGGCAGGGACACGGGTGACCAGCAGGCGGGTCTGCCGGCGGCAGGGACCTAAAGAGGGGGCCCTGCGGCTTGGCCGGCCGCTTAGCTGACCGGCGGGAAGCCGTCAAGGGAAGAGTGGGTTGGGGCCCGTGTCAAAAGCTGGAGGTGGTCCAGTGGGGAAGGCCCTGGGGCCCGGTGAAGGAGCCCCAGGAGCGCAAAGTGATTTTCTCGGACTTGACACAGCTCTATCCCCGTTGTCAAAGACTAACCCTAACACTAAAACTTAGCCTATCCCTCAACCTAACCCTCACCAGTGGCTAAGGCCCTGGGGCCCTGTGAAACCTGGACGAGGGTCTCAAGTGCCCACAAAAGCCTCTCCTGCCTGAGCTTCAGACTGGATGCCAGCAAGAGGGACCCTTGTCCTCAGGGCAGGGCGTTCCAGGCGAATGGGGCGGAAAGCAGGCCCCCGGGGCCTTGCCACCAGACCAGTCAGAACCTCCGGAGGGGCCGGGGAGGTGCCCCCAGAGTGGAAAGTGATAATTTCTCGGACTTGACACAGCTCTCTCCCGTTTGTCAAAGCCCATAGGCAGGGCTGTGGGCGTCCCAGGACACTCTGCTCTGAGCTGCCCTTTGGTGGGAGCGATGGGGGCCGGGGCGGGGGGGTTAGAGGGCCGGCCCCGAGGCTCATGGAGGCCCCTGGGTGTCCTGAAGGGAGGGCTGGCTGGTCTGCCCACGCTTGGGGACCTGGGAGGCACCCTGTGAGCAGAGGGCTATGTGCCTTTACATCCCAGTGGTTGGGGCCATTCCTCTGTGTTTAGGAGTAGGGCAGATTGGCTGGCGCTGCTCGCTCATTGGTCGAATGGACCAGGGGCGTGGTTTCCGGAACCAGGAGGCGGGCCCAGGCCCACAGCTGAGACCTGTCAAGTCAAGGAGGGGGCGGGGCCAGGTGAGCAGCTGGAGGCGGTCACGGGATCACGGGGGCGGGGCCAGGTGAACAGCCTGAAGTGGTGAGGTAAGCAGGAGAGAGGGTCGCGGGCAGGGACACGGGTGACCAGCAGGCGGGTCTGCCGGCGGCAGGGACCTAAAGAGCGGGCCCTGCGGCTTGGCCGGCCCCTTAGCTGACCGGCGGGAAGCCGTCAAGGGAAGAGTGGGTTGGGGCCCGTGTCAAAAGCTGGAGGTGGTCCAGTGGGGAAGGCCCTGGGGCCCGGTGAAGGAGCCCCAGGAGCGCAAAGTGATTTTCTCGGACTTGACACAGCTCTATCCCCGTTGTCAAAGACACTAAAACTTAGCCTACCCCTCAACCTAACCCTCACCAGTGGCTAAGGCCCTGGGGCCCTGTGAAACCTGGACGAGGGTCTCAAGTGCCCACAAAAGCCTCTCCTGCCTGAGCTTCAGACTGGATGCCAGCAAGAGGGACCCTTGTCCTCAGGGCAGGGCGTTCCAGGCGAATGGGGCGGAAAGCAGGCCCCCGGGGCCTTGCCACCAGACCAGTCAGAACCTCCGGAGGGGCCGGGGAGGTGCACCCAGAGTGGAAAGTGATAATTTCTCGGACTTGACACAGTTCTCTCCCGGTTGTCAAAGCCCATAGGCAGGTCTGTGGGCGTCCCAGGACACTCTGCTCTGAGCTGCCCTTTGGTGGCAGCGATGGGGGCCGGGGCGGGGGGGTTAGAGGGCCGGCCCCGAGGCTCATGGAGGCCCCTCCCTGTTTGTCCTGAAGGGAGGGCTGGCTGGTCTGCCCACGCTTGGGGACCTGGGAGGCACCCTGTGAGCAGAGGGCTATGTGCCTTTACATCCCAGTGGTTGGGGCCATTCCTCTGTGTTTAGGAGTAGGGCAGATTGGCTGGCGCTGCTCGCTCATTGGTCGAATGGACCAGGGGCGTGGTTTCCGGAACCAGGAGGCGGGCCCAGGCCCACAGCTGAGACCTGTCAAGTCAAGGAGGGGGCGGGGCCAGGTGAGCAGCTGGAGGTGGTCACGGGATCACGGGCTCGGGGCCAGGTGAACAGCCTGAAGTGGTGAGGTAAGCAGGAGAGAGGGTCGCGGGCAGGGACACGGGTGACCAGCAGGCGGGTCTGCCGGCGGCAGGGACCTAAAGAGGGGGCCCTGCGGCTTGGCCGGCCGCTTAGCTGACCGGCGGGAAGCCGTCAAGGGAAGAGTGGGTTGGGGCCCGTGTCAAAAGCTGGAGGTGGTCCAGTGGGGAAGGCCCTGGGGCCCGGTGAAGGAGCCCCAGGAGCGCAAAGTGATTTTCTCGGACTTGACACAGCTCTATCCCCGTTGTCAAAGACTAACCCTAACACTAAAA
This sequence comes from Pipistrellus hanaki, assembly GCF_964339955.1. NCBI lineage: Eukaryota > Metazoa > Chordata > Mammalia > Chiroptera > Vespertilionidae > Pipistrellus > Pipistrellus hanaki. Next base: position 170,709 of record NW_028182280.1, on the reverse strand, counting down.
CTTAGCCTATCCCTCAACCTAACCCTCACCAGTGGCTAAGGCCCTGGGGCCCTGTGAAACCTGGACGAGGGTCTCAAGTGCCCACAAAAGCCTCTCCTGCCTGAGCTTCAGACTGGATGCCAGCAAGAGGGACCCTTGTCCTCAGGGCAGGGCGTTCCAGGCGAATGGGGCGGAAAGCAGGCCCCCGGGGCCTTGCCACCAGACCAGTCAGAACCTCCGGAGGGGCCGGGGAGGTGCACCCAGAGTGGAAAGTGATAATTTCTCGGACTTGACACAGTTCTCTCCCAGTTGTCAAAGCCCATAGGCAGGTCTGTGGGCGTCCCAGGACACTCTGCTCTGAGCTGCCCTTTGGTGGGAGCGATGGGGGCCGGGGCGGGGGGGTTAGAGGGCCGGCCCCGAGGCTCATGGAGGCCCCTGGGTGTCCTGAAGGGAGGGCTGGCTGGTCTGCCCACGCTTGGGGACCTGGGAGGCACCCTGTGAGTAGAGGGCTATGTGCCTTTACATCCCAGTGGTTGGGGCCATTCCTCTGTGTTTAGGAGTAGGGCAGATTGGCTGGCGCTGCTCGCTCATTGGTCGAATGGACCAGGGGCGTGGTTTCCGGAACCAGGAGGCGGGCCCAGGCCCACAGCTGAGACCTGTCAAGTCAAGGAGGGGGCGGGGCCAGGTGAGCAGCTGGAGGCGGTCACGGGATCACGGGGGCGGGGCCAGGTGAACAGCCTGAAGTGGTGAGGTAAGCAGGAGAGAGGGTTGCGGGCAGGGACACGGGTGACCAGCAGGCGGGTCTGCCGGCGGCAGGGACCTAAAGAGGGGGCCCTGCGGCTTGGCCGGCCGCTTAGCTGACCGGCGGGAAGCCGTCAAGGGAAGAGTGGGTTGGGGCCCGTGTCAAAAGCTGGAGGTGGTCCAGTGGGGAAGGCCCTGGGGCCCGGTGAAGGAGCCCCAGGAGCGCAAAGTGATTTTCTCGGACTTGACACATCTCTATCCCCGTTGTCAAAGACTAACCCTAACACTAAAACTTAGCCTACCCCTCAACCTAACCCTCACCAGTGGCTAAGGCCCTGGGGCCCTGTGAAACCTGGACGAGGGTCTCAAGTGCCCACAAAAGCCTCTCCTGCCTGAGCTTCAGACTGGATGCCAGCAAGAGGGACCCTTGTCCTCAGGGCAGGGCGTTCCAGGCGAATGGGGCGGAAAGCAGGCCCCTGGGGCCGGGCCACCAGACCAGTCAGAACCTCCGGAGGGGCCGGGGAGGTGCACCCAGAGTGGAAAGTGATAATTTCTCGGACTTGACACAGTTCTCTCCCGGTTGTCAAAGCCCATAGGCAGGTCTGTGGGCGTCCCAGGACACTCTGCTCTGAGCTGCCCTTTGGTGGGAGCGATGGGGGCCGGGGCGGGGGGGTTAGAGGGCCGGCCCCGAGGCTCATGGAGGCCCCTCCCTGTTTGTCCTGAAGGGAGGGCTGGCTGGTCTGCCCACGCTTGGGGACCTGGGAGGCACCCTGTGAGCAGAGGGCTATGTGCCTTTACATCCCAGTGGTGGGGGCTATTCCTCTGTGTTTGGGAGCAGGGCAGATGGGCTGGCGCTGCTCGCTCATTGGTCGAATGGACCAGGGGCGTGGATTCCGGAACCAGGAGGCGGGCCCAGGCCCACAGCTGAGCCCTGTCAAGTCAAGGAGGGAGCGGGGCCAGGTGAGCAGCTGGAGGCGGTCACGGGATCACGGGGGCGGGGCCAGGTGAACAGCCTGAAGTGGTGAGGTAAGCAGGAGAGAGGGTCGCGGGCAGGGACACGGGTGACCAGCAGGCGGGTCTGCCGGCGGCAGGGACCTAAAGAGGGGGCCCTGCGGCTTGGCCGGCCGCTTAGCTGACCGGCGGGAAGCCGTCAAGGGAAGAGTGGGTTGGGGCCCGTGTCAAAAGCTGGAGGTGGTCCAGTGGGGAAGGCCCTGGGGCCCGGTGAAGGAGCCCCAGGAGCGCAAAGTGATTTTCTCGGACTTGACACAGCTCTATCCCCGTTGTCAAAGACTAACCCTAACACTAAAACTTAGCCTATCCCTCAACCTAACCCTCACCAGTGGCTAAGGCCCTGGGGCCCTGTGAAACCTGGACGAGGGTCTCAAGTGCCCACAAAAGCCTCTCCTGCCTGAGCTTCAGACTGGATGCCAGCAAGAGGGACCCTTGTCCTCAGGGCAGGGCGTTCCAGGCGAATGGGGCGGAAAGCAGGCCCCCGGGGCCTTGCCACCAGACCAGTCAGAACCTCCGGAGGGGCCGGGGAGGTGCCCCCAGAGTGGAAAGTGATAATTTCTCGGACTTGACACAGCTCTCTCCCGTTTGTCAAAGCCCATAGGCAGGGCTGTGGGCGTCCCAGGACACTCTGCTCTGAGCTGCCCTTTGGTGGGAGCGATGGGGGCCGGGGCGGGGGGGTTAGAGGGCCGGCCCCGAGGCTCATGGAGGCCCCTGGGTGTCCTGAAGGGAGGGCTGGCTGGTCTGCCCACGCTTGGGGACCTGGGAGGCACCCTGTGAGCAGAGGGCTATGTGCCTTTACATCCCAGTGGTTGGGGCCATTCCTCTGTGTTTAGGAGTAGGGCAGATTGGCTGGCGCTGCTCGCTCATTGGTCGAATGGACCAGGGGCGTGGTTTCCGGAACCAGGAGGCGGGCCCAGGCCCACAGCTGAGACCTGTCAAGTCAAGGAGGGGGCGGGGCCAGGTGAGCAGCTGGAGGCGGTCACGGGATCACGGGGGCGGGGCCAGGTGAACAGCCTGAAGTGGTGAGGTAAGCAGGAGAGAGGGTCGCGGGCAGGGACACGGGTGACCAGCAGGCGGGTCTGCCGGCGGCAGGGACCTAAAGAGGGGGCCCTGCGGCTTGGCCGGCCCCTTAGCTGACCGGCGGGAAGCCGTCAAGGGAAGAGTGGGTTGGGGCCCGTGTCAAAAGCTGGAGGTGGTCCAGTGGGGAAGGCCCTGGGGCCCGGTGAAGGAGCCCCAGGAGCGCAAAGTGATTTTCTCGGACTTGACACAGCTCTATCCCCGTTGTCAAAGACTAACCCTAACACTAAAACTTAGCCTACCCCTCAACCTAACCCTCACCAGTGGCTAAGGCCCTGGGGCCCTGTGAAACCTGGACGAGGGTCTCAAGTGCCCACAAAAGCCTCTCCTGCCTGAGCTTCAGACTGGATGCCAGCAAGAGGGACCCTTGTCCTCAGGGCAGGGCGTTCCAGGCGAATGGGGCGGAAAGCAGGCCCCCGGGGCCTTGCCACCAGACCAGTCAGAACCTCCGGAGGGGCCGGGGAGGTGCACCCAGAGTGGAAAGTGATAATTTCTCGGACTTGACACAGTTCTCTCCCAGTTGTCAAAGCCCATAGGCAGGTCTGTGGGCGTCCCAGGACACTCTGCTCTGAGCTGCCCTTTGGTGGGAGCGATGGGGGCCGGGGCGGGGGGGTTAGAGGGCCGGCCCCGAGGCTCATGGAGGCCCCTGGGTGTCCTGAAGGGAGGGCTGGCTGGCCTGCCCACGCTTGGGGACCTGGGAGGCACCCTGTGAGTAGAGGGCTATGTGCCTTTACATCCCAGTGGTTGGGGCCATTCCTCTGTGTTTAGGAGTAGGGCAGATTGGCTGGCGCTGCTCGCTCATTGGTCGAATGGACCAGGGGCGTGGTTTCCGGAACCAGGAGGCGGGCCCAGGCCCACAGCTGAGACCTGTCAAGTCAAGGAGGGGGCGGGGCCAGGTGAGCAGCTGGAGGCGGTCACGTGATCACGGGGGCGGGGCCAGGTGAACAGCCTGAAGTGGTGAGGTAAGCAGGAGAGAGGGTTGCGGGCAGGGACACGGGTGACCAGCAGGCGGGTCTGCCGGCGGCAGGGACCTAAAGAGGGGGCCCTGCGGCTTGGCCGGCCGCTTAGCTGACCGGCGGGAAGCCGTCAAGGGAAGAGTGGGTTGGGGCCCCTGTCAAAAGCTGGAGGTGGTCCAGTGGGGAAGGCCCTGGGGCCCGGTGAAGGAGCCCCAGGAGCGCAAAGTGATTTTCTCGGACTTGACACATCTCTATCCCCGTTGTCAAAGACTAACCCTAACACTAAAACTTAGCCTACCCCTCAACCTAACCCTCACCAGTGGCTAAGGCCCTGGGGCCCTGTGAAACCTGGACGAGGGTCTCAAGTGCCCACAAAAGCCTCTCCTGCCTGAGCTTCAGACTGGATGCCAGCAAGAGGGACCCTTGTCCTCAGGGCAGGGCGTTCCAGGCGAATGGGGCGGAAAGCAGGCCCCTGGGGCCGGGCCACCAGACCAGTCAGAACCTCCGGAGGGGCCGGGGAGGTGCACCCAGAGTGGAAAGTGATAATTTCTCGGACTTGACACAGTTCTCTCCCGGTTGTCAAAGCCCATAGGCAGGTCTGTGGGCGTCCCAGGACACTCTGCTCTGAGCTGCCCTTTGGTGGGAGCGATGGGGGCCGGGGCGGGGGGGTTAGAGGGCCGGCCCCGAGGCTCATGGAGGCCCCTCCCTGTTTGTCCTGAAGGGAGGGCTGGCTGGTCTGCCCACGCTTGGGGACCTGGGAGGCACCCTGTGAGCAGAGGGCTATGTGCCTTTACATCCCAGTGGTGGGGGCTATTCCTCTGTGTTTGGGAGCAGGGCAGATGGGCTGGCGCTGCTCGCTCATTGGTCGAATGGACCAGGGGCGTGGATTCCGGAACCAGGAGGCGGGCCCAGGCCCACAGCTGAGCCCTGTCAAGTCAAGGAGGGAGCGGGGCCAGGTGAGCAGCTGGAGGCGGTCACGGGATCACGGGGGCGGGGCCAGGTGAACAGCCTGAAGTGGTGAGGTAAGCAGGAGAGAGGGTCGCGGGCAGGGACACGGGTGACCAGCAGGCGGGTCTGCCGGCGGCAGGGACCTAAAGAGGGGGCCCTGCGGCTTGGCCGGCCGCTTAGCTGACCGGCGGGAAGCCGTCAAGGGAAGAGTGGGTTGGGGCCCGTGTCAAAAGCTGGAGGTGGTCCAGTGGGGAAGGCCCTGGGGCCCGGTGAAGGAGCCCCAGGAGCGCAAAGTGATTTTCTCGGACTTGACACAGCTCTATCCCCGTTGTCAAAGACTAACCCTAACACTAAAACTTAGCCTACCCCTCAACCTAACCCTCACCAGTGGCTAAGGCCCTGGGGCCCTGTGAAACCTGGACGAGGGTCTCAAGTGCCCACAAAAGCCTCTCCTGCCTGAGCTTCAGACTGGAGGCCAGCAAGAGGGACCCTTGTCCTCAGGGCAGGGCGTTCCAGGCGAATGGGGCGGAAAGCAGGCCCCTGGGGCCGGGCCACCAGACCAGTCAGAACCTCCGGAGGGTCCGGGGAGGTGCACCCAGAGTGGAAAGTGATAATTTCTCGGACTTGACACAGTTCTCTCCCGGTTGTCAAAGCCCATAGGCAGGTCTGTGGGCGTCCCAGGACACTCTGCTCTGAGCTGCCCTTTGGTGGGAGCGATGGGGGCCGGGGCGGGGGGGTTAGAGGGCCGGCCCCGAGGCTCATGGAGGCCCCTCCCTGTTTGTCCTGAAGGGAGGGCTGGCTGGTCTGCCCACGCTTGGGGACCTGGGAGGCACCCTGTGAGCAGAGGGCTATGTGCCTTTACATCCCAGTGGTGGGGGCTATTCCTCTGTGTTTGGGAGCAGGGCAGATGGGCTGGCGCTGCTCGCTCATTGGTCGAACAGGTGAACAGCCTGAAGTGGTGAGGTAAGCAGGAGAGAGGGTCGCGGGCAGGGACACGGGTGACCAGCAGGCGGGTCTGCCGGCGGCAGGGACCTAAAGAGGGGGCCCTGCGGCTTGGCCGGCCGCTTAGCTGACCGGCGGGAAGCCGTCAAGGGAAGAGTGGGTTGGGGCCCGTGTCAAAAGCTGGAGGTGGTCCAGTGGGGAAGGCCCTGGGGCCCGGTGAAGGAGCCCCAGGAGCGCAAAGTGATTTTCTCGGACTTGACACAGCTCTATCCCCGTTGTCAAAGACTAACCCTAACACTAAAACTTAGCCTACCCCTCAACCTAACCCTCACCAGTGGCTAAGGCCCTGGGGCCCTGTGAAACCTGGACGAGGGTCTCAAGTGCCCACAAAAGCCTCTCCTGCCTGAGCTTCAGACTGGAGGCCAGCAAGAGGGACCCTTGTCCTCAGGGCAGGGCGTTCCAGGCGAATGGGGCGGAAAGCAGGCCCCTGGGGCCGGGCCACCAGACCAGTCAGAACCTCCGGAGGGGCCGGGGAGGTGCACCCAGAGTGGAAAGTGATAATTTCTCGGACTTGACACAGTTCTCTCCCGGTTGTCAAAGCCCATAGGCAGGTCTGTGGGCGTCCCAGGACACTCTGCTCTGAGCTGCCCTTTGGTGGGAGCGATGGGGGCCGGGGCGGGGGGGTTAGAGGGCCGGCCCCGAGGCTCATGGAGGCCCCTCCCTGTTTGTCCTGAAGGGAGGGCTGGCTGGTCTGCCCACGCTTGGGGACCTGGGAGGCACCCTGTGAGCAGAGGGCTATGTGCCTTTACATCCCAGTGGTGGGGGCTATTCCTCTGTGTTTGGGAGCAGGGCAGATGGGCTGGCGCTGCTCGCTCATTGGTCGAATGGACCAGGGGCGTGGATTCCGGAACCAGGAGGCGGGCCCAGGCCCACAGCTGAGCCCTGTCAAGTCAAGGAGGGAGCGGGGCCAGGTGAGCAGCTGGAGGCGGTCACGGGATCACGGGGGCGGGGCCAGGTGAACAGCCTGAAGTGGTGAGGTAAGCAGGAGAGAGGGTCGCGGGCAGGGACACGGGTGACCAGCAGGCGGGTCTGCCGGCGGCAGGGACCTAAAGAGGGGGCCCTGCGGCTTGGCCGGCCGCTTAGCTGACCGGCGGGAAGCCGTCAAGGGAAGAGTGGGTTGGGGCCCGTGTCAAAAGCTGGAGGTGGTCCAGTGGGGAAGGCCCTGGGGCCCGGTGAAGGAGCCCCAGGAGCGCAAAGTGATTTTCTCGGACTTGACACAGCTCTATCCCCGTTGTCAAAGACTAACCCTAACACTAAAACTTAGCCTATCCCTCAACCTAACCCTCACCAGTGGCTAAGGCCCTGGGGCCCTGTGAAACCTGGACGAGGGTCTCAAGTGCCCACAAAAGCCTCTCCTGCCTGAGCTTCAGACTGGATGCCAGCAAGAGGGACCCTTGTCCTCAGGGCAGGGCGTTCCAGGCGAATGGGGCGGAAAGCAGGCCCCCGGGGCCTTGCCACCAGACCAGTCAGAACCTCCGGAGGGGCCGGGGAGGTACCCCCAGAGTGGAAAGTGATAATTTCTCAGACTTGACACAGCTCTCTCCCGTTTGTCAAAGACCATAGGCAGGGCTGTGGGCGTCCCAGGACACTCTGCTCTGAGCTGCCCTTTGGTGGGAGCGATGGGGGCCGGGGCGGGGGGGTTAGAGGGCCGGCCCCGAGGCTCATGGAGGCCCCTGGGTGTCCTGAAGGGAGGGCTGGCTGGTCTGCCCACGCTTGGGGACCTGGGAGGCACCCTGTGAGCAGAGGGCTATGTGCCTTTACATCCCAGTGGTTGGGGCCATTCCTCTGTGTTTAGGAGTAGGGCAGATTGGCTGGCGCTGCTCGCTCATTGGTCGAATGGACCAGGGGCGTGGTTTCCGGAACCAGGAGGCGGGCCCAGGCCCACAGCTGAGCCCTGTCAAGTCAAGGAGGGAGCGGGGCCAGGTGAGCAGCTGGAGGCGGTCACGGGATCACGGGGGCGGGGCCAGGTGAACAGCCTGAAGTGGTGAGGTAAGCAGGAGAGAGGGTCGCGGGCAGGGACACGGGTGACCAGCAGGCGGGTCTGCCGGCGGCAGGGACCTAAAGAGGGGGCCCTGCGGCTTGGCCGGCCGCTTAGCTGACCGGCGGGAAGCCGTCAAGGGAAGAGTGGGTTGGGGCCCGTGTCAAAAGCTGGAGGTGGTCCAGTGGGGAAGGCCCTGGGGCCCGGTGAAGGAGCCCCAGGAGCGCAAAGTGATTTTCTCGGACTTGACACAGCTCTATCCCCGTTGTCAAAGACTAACCCTAACACTAAAACTTAGCCTACCCCTCAACCTAACCCTCACCAGTGGCTAAGGCCCTGGGGCCCTGTGAAACCTGGACGAGGGTCTCAAGTGCCCACAAAAGCCTCTCCTGCCTGAGCTTCAGACTGGATGCCAGCAAGAGGGACCCTTGTCCTCAGGGCAGGGCGTTCCAGGCGAATGGGGCGGAAAGCAGGCCCCTGGGGCCGGGCCACCAGACCAGTCAGAACCTCCGGAGGGGCCGGGGAGGTGCACCCAGAGTGGAAAGTGATAATTTCTCGGACTTGACACAGTTCTCTCCCGGTTGTCAAAGCCCATAGGCAGGTCTGTGGGCGTCCCAGGACACTCTGCTCTGAGCTGCCCTTTGGTGGGAGCGATGGGGGCCGGGGCGGGGGGGTTAGAGGGCCGGCCCCGAGGCTCATGGAGGCCCCTCCCTGTTTGTCCTGAAGGGAGGGCTGGCTGGTCTGCCCACGCTTGGGGACCTGGGAGGCACCCTGTGAGCAGAGGGCTATGTGCCTTTACATCCCAGTGGTGGGGGCTATTCCTCTGTGTTTGGGAGCAGGGCAGATGGGCTGGCGCTGCTCGCTCATTGGTCGAATGGACCAGGGGCGTGGATTCCGGAACCAGGAGGCGGGCCCAGGCCCACAGCTGAGCCCTGTCAAGTCAAGGAGGGAGCGGGGCCAGGTGAGCAGCTGGAGGCGGTCACGGGATCACGGGGGCGGGGCCAGGTGAACAGCCTGAAGTGGTGAGGTAAGCAGGAGAGAGGGTCGCGGGCAGGGACACGGGTGACCAGCAGGCGGGTCTGCCGGCGGCAGGGACCTAAAGAGGGGGCCCTGCGGCTTGGCCGGCCGCTTAGCTGACCGGCGGGAAGCCGTCAAGGGAAGAGTGGGTTGGGGCCCGTGTCAAAAGCTGGAGGTGGTCCAGTGGGGAAGGCCCTGGGGCCCGGTGAAGGAGCCCCAGGAGCGCAAAGTGATTTTCTCGGACTTGACACAGCTCTATCCCCGTTGTCAAAGACTAACCCTAACACTAAAACTTAGCCTATCCCTCAACCTAACCCTCACCAGTGGCTAAGGCCCTGGGGCCCTGTGAAACCTGGACGAGGGTCTCAAGTGCCCACAAAAGCCTCTCCTGCCTGAGCTTCAGACTGGATGCCAGCAAGAGGGACCCTTGTCCTCAGGGCAGGGCGTTCCAGGCGAATGGGGCGGAAAGCAGGCCCCCGGGGCCTTGCCACCAGACCAGTCAGAACCTCCGGAGGGGCCGGGGAGGTGCCCCCAGAGTGGAAAGTGATAATTTCTCGGACTTGACACAGCTCTCTCCCGTTTGTCAAAGCCCATAGGCAGGGCTGTGGGCGTCCCAGGACACTCTGCTCTGAGCTGCCCTTTGGTGGGAGCGATGGGGGCCGGGGCGGGGGGGTTAGAGGGCCGGCCCCGAGGCTCATGGAGGCCCCTGGGTGTCCTGAAGGGAGGGCTGGCTGGTCTGCCCACGCTTGGGGACCTGGGAGGCACCCTGTGAGCAGAGGGCTATGTGCCTTTACATCCCAGTGGTTGGGGCCATTCCTCTGTGTTTAGGAGTAGGGCAGATTGGCTGGCGCTGCTCGCTCATTGGTCGAATGGACCAGGGGCGTGGTTTCCGGAACCAGGAGGCGGGCCCAGGCCCACAGCTGAGACCTGTCCAGTCAAGGAGGGGGCGGGGCCAGGTGAGCAGCTGGAGGCGGTCACGGGATCACGGGGGCGGGGCCAGGTGAACAGCCTGAAGTGGTGAGGTAAGCAGGAGAGAGGGTCGCGGGCAGGGACACGGGTGACCAGCAGGCGGGTCTGCCGGCGGCAGGGACCTAAAGAGGGGGCCCTGCGGCTTGGCCGGCCGCTTAGCTGACCGGCGGGAAGCCGTCAAGGGAAGAGTGGGTTGGGGCCCGTGTCAAAAGCTGGAGGTGGTCCAGTGGGGAAGGCCCTGGGGCCCGGTGAAGGAGCCCCAGGAGCGCAAAGTGATTTTCTCGGACTTGACACAGCTCTATCCCCGTTGTCAAAGACTAACCCTAACACTAAAACTTAGCCTACCCCTCAACCTAACCCTCACCAGTGGCTAAGGCCCTGGGGCCCTGTGAAACCTGGACGAGGGTCTCAAGTGCCCACAAAAGCCTCTCCTGCCTGAGCTTCAGACTGGATGCCAGCAAGAGGGACCCTTGTCCTCAGGGCAGGGCGTTCCAGGCGAATGGGGCGGAAAGCAGGCCCCTGGGGCCGGGCCACCAGACCAGTCAGAACCTCCGGAGGGGCCGGGGAGGTGCACCCAGAGTGGAAAGTGATAATTTCTCGGACTTGACACAGTTCTCTCCCGGTTGTCAAAGCCCATAGGCAGGTCTGTGGGCGTCCCAGGACACTCTGCTCTGAGCTGCCCTTTGGTGGGAGCGATGGGGGCCGGGGCGGGGGGGTTAGAGGGCCGGCCCCGAGGCTCATGGAGGCCCCTCCCTGTTTTTCCTGAAGGGAGGGCTGGCTGGTCTGCCCACGCTTGGGGACCTGGGAGGCACCCTGTGAGCAGAGGGCTATGTGCCTTTACATCCCAGTGGTTGGGGCCATTCCTCTGTGTTTAGGAGTAGGGCAGATTGGCTGGCGCTGCTCGCTCATTGGTCGAATGGACCAGGGGCGTGGTTTCCGGAACCAGGAGGCGGGCCCAGGCCCACAGCTGAGCCCTGTCAAGTCAAGGAGGGAGCGGGGCCAGGTGAGCAGCTGGAGGCGGTCACGGGATCACGGGGGCGGGGCCAGGTGAACAGCCTGAAGTGGTGAGGTAAGCAGGAGAGAGGGTCGCGGGCAGGGACACGGGTGACCAGCAGGCGGGTCTGCCGGCGGCAGGGACCTAAAGAGGGGGCCCTGCGGCTTGGCCGGCCGCTTAGCTGACCGGCGGGAAGCCGTCAAGGGAAGAGTGGGTTGGGGCCCGTGTCAAAAGCTGGAGGTGGTCCAGTGGGGAAGGCCCTGGGGCCCGGTGAAGGAGCCCCAGGAGCGCAAAGTGATTTTCTCGGACTTGACACAGCTCTATCCCCGTTGTCAAAGACTAACCCTAACACTAAAACTTAGCCTACCCCTCAACCTAACCCTCACCAGTGGCTAAGGCCCTGGGGCCCTGTGAAACCTGGACGAGGGTCTCAAGTGCCCACAAAAGCCTCTCCTGCCTGAGCTTCAGACTGGATGCCAGCAAGAGGGACCCTTGTCCTCAGGGCAGGGCGTTCCAGGCGAATGGGGCGGAAAGCAGGCCCCTGGGGCCGGGCCACCAGACCAGTCAGAACCTCCGGAGGGGCCGGGGAGGTGCACCCAGAGTGGAAAGTGATAATTTCTCGGACTTGACACAGTTCTCTCCCGGTTGTCAAAGCCCATAGGCAGGTCTGTGGGCGTCCCAGGACACTCTGCTCTGAGCTGCCCTTTGGTGGGAGCGATGGGGGCCGGGGCGGGGGGGTTAGAGGGCCGGCCCCGAGGCTCATGGAGGCCCCTCCCTGTTTGTCCTGAAGGGAGGGCTGGCTGGTCTGCCCACGCTTGGGGACCTGGGAGGCACCCTGTGAGCAGAGGGCTATGTGCCTTTACATCCCAGTGGTGGGGGCTATTCCTCTGTGTTTGGGAGCAGGGCAGATGGGCTGGCGCTGCTCGCTCATTGGTCGAATGGACCAGGGGCGTGGATTCCGGAACCAGGAGGCTGGCCCGGCCCACAGCTGAGCCCTGTCAAGTCAAGGAGGGAGCGGGGCCAGGTGAGCAGCTGGAGGCGGTCACGGGATCACGGGGGCGGGGCCAGGTGAACAGCCTGAAGTGGTGAGGTAAGCAGGAGAGAGGGTCGCGGGCAGGGACACGGGTGACCAGCAGGCGGGTCTGCCGGCGGCAGGGACCTAAAGAGGGGGCCCTGCGGCTTGGCCGGCCGCTTAGCTGACCGGCGGGAAGCCGTCAAGGGAAGAGTGGGTTGGGGCCCGTGTCAAAAGCTGGAGGTGGTCCAGTGGGGAAGGCCCTGGGGCCCGGTGAAGGAGCCCCAGGAGCGCAAAGTGATTTTCTCGGACTTGACACAGCTCTATCCCCGTTGTCAAAGACTAACCCTAACACTAAAACTTAGCCTACCCCTCAACCTAACCCTCACCAGTGGCTAAGGCCCTGGGGCCCTGTGAAACCTGGACGAGGGTCTCAAGTGCCCACAAAAGCCTCTCCTGCCTGAGCTTCAGACTGGATGCCAGCAAGAGGGACCCTTGTCCTCAGGGCAGGGCGTTCCAGGCGAATGGGGCGGAAAGCAGGCCCCTGGGGCCGGGCCACCAGACCAGTCAGAACCTCCGGAGGGGCCGGGGAGGTGCACCCAGAGTGGAAAGTGATAATTTCTCGGACTTGACACAGTTCTCTCCCGGTTGTCAAAGCCCATAGGCAGGTCTGTGGGCGTCCCAGGACACTCTGCTCTGAGCTGCCCTTTGGTGGGAGCGATGGGGGCCGGGGCGGGGGGGTTAGAGGGCCGGCCCCGAGGCTCATGGAGGCCCCTCCCTGTTTGTCCTGAAGGGAGGGCTGGCTGGTCTGCCCACGCTTGGGGACCTGGGAGGCACCCTGTGAGCAGAGGGCTATGTGCCTTTACATCCCAGTGGTGGGGGCTATTCCTCTGTGTTTGGGAGCAGGGCAGATGGGCTGGCGCTGCTCGCTCATTGGTCGAATGGACCAGGGGCGTGGATTCCGGAACCAGGAGGCGGGCCCAGGCCCACAGCTGAGCCCTGTCAAGTCAAGGAGGGAGCGGGGCCAGGTGAGCAGCTGGAGGCGGTCACGGGATCACGGGGGCGGGGCCAGGTGAACAGCCTGAAGTGGTGAGGTAAGCAGGAGAGAGGGTCGCGGGCAGGGACACGGGTGACCAGCAGGCGGGTCTGCCGGCGGCAGGGACCTAAAGAGGGGGCCCTGCGGCTTGGCCGGCCGCTTAGCTGACCGGCGGGAAGCCGTCAAGGGAAGAGTGGGTTGGGGCCCGTGTCAAAAGCTGGAGGTGGTCCAGTGGGGAAGGCCCTGGGGCCCGGTGAAGGAGCCCCAGGAGCGCAAAGTGATTTTCTCGGACTTGACACAGCTCTATCCCCGTTGTCAAAGACTAACCCTAACACTAAAACTTAGCCTACCCCTCAACCTAACCCTCACCAGTGGCTAAGGCCCTGGGGCCCTGTGAAACCTGGACGAGGGTCTCAAGTGCCCACAAAAGCCTCTCCTGCCTGAGCTTCAGACTGGATGCCAGCAAGAGGGACCCTTGTCCTCAGGGCAGGGCGTTCCAGGCGAATGGGGGGGAAAGCAGGCCCCCGGGGCCTTGCCACCAGACCAGTCAGAACCTCCGGAGGGGCCGGGGAGGTGCCCCCAGAGTGGAAAGTGATAATTTCTCGGACTTGACACAGCTCTCTCCCGTTTGTCAAAGCCCATAGGCAGGGCTGTGGGCGTCCCAGGACACTCTGCTCTGAGCTGCCCTTTGGTGGGAGCGATGGGGGCCGGGGCGGGGGGGTTAGAGGGCCGGCCCCGAGGCTCATGGAGGCCCCTGGGTGTCCTGAAGGGAGGGCTGGCTGGTCTGCCCACGCTTGGGGACCTGGGAGGCACCCTGTGAGCAGAGGGCTATGTGCCTTTACATCCCAGTGGTTGGGGCCATTCCTCTGTGTTTAGGAGTAGGGCAGATGGGCTGGCGCTGCTCGCTCATTGGTCGAATGGACCAGGGGCGTGGTTTCCGGAACCAGGAGGCGGGCCCAGGCCCACAGCTGAGACCTGTCCAGTCAAGGAGGGGGCGGGGCCAGGTGAGCAGCTGGAGGCGGTCACGGGATCACGGGGGCGGGGCCAGGTGAACAGCCTGAAGTGGTGAGGTAAGCAGGAGAGAGGGTCGCGGGCAGGGACACGGGTGACCAGCAGGCGGGTCTGCCGGCGGCAGGGACCTAAAGAGGGGGCCCTGCGGCTTGGCCGGCCGCTTAGCTGACCGGCGGGAAGCCGTCAAGGGAAGAGTGGGTTGGGGCCCGTGTCAAAAGCTGGAGGTGGTCCAGTGGGGAAGGCCCTGGGGCCCGGTGAAGGAGCCCCAGGAGCGCAAAGTGATTTTCTCGGACTTGACACAGCTCTATCCCCGTTGTCAAAGACTAACCCTAACACTAAAACTTAGCCTACCCCTCAACCTAACCCTCACCAGTGGCTAAGGCCCTGGGGCCCTGTGAAACCTGGACGAGGGTCTCAAGTGCCCACAAAAGCCTCTCCTGCCTGAGCTTCAGACTGGATGCCAGCAAGAGGGACCCTTGTCCTCAGGGCAGGGCGTTCCAGGCGAATGGGGCGGAAAGCAGGCCCCTGGGGCCGGGCCACCAGACCAGTCAGAACCTCCGGAGGGGCCGGGGAGGTGCACCCAGAGTGGAAAGTGATAATTTCTCGGACTTGACACAGTTCTCTCCCGGTTGTCAAAGCCCATAGGCAGGTCTGTGGGCGTCCCAGGACACTCTGCTCTGAGCTGCCCTTTGGTGGGAGCGATGGGGGCCGGGGCGGGGGGGTTAGAGGGCCGGCCCCGAGGCTCATGGAGGCCCCTGGGTGTCCTGAAGGGAGGGCTGGCTGGTCTGCCCACGCTTGGGGACCTGGGAGGCACCCTGTGAGCAGAGGGCTATGTGCCTTTACATCCCAGTGGTTGGGGCCATTCCTCTGTGTTTAGGAGTAGGGCAGATTGGCTGGCGCTGCTCGCTCATTGGTCGAATGGACCAGGGGCGTGGTTTCCGGAACCAGGAGGCGGGCCCAGGCCCACAGCTGAGACCTGTCAAGTCAAGGAGGGGGCGGGGCCAGGTGAGCAGCTGGAGGCGGTCACGGGATCACGGGGGCGGGGCCAGGTGAACAGCCTGAAGTGGTGAGGTAAGCAGGAGAGAGGGTCGCGGGCAGGGACACGGGTGACCAGCAGGCGGGTCTGCCGGCGGCAGGGACCTAAAGAGGGGGCCCTGCGGCTTGGCCGGCCGCTTAGCTGACCGGCGGGAAGCCGTCAAGGGAAGAGTGGGTTGGGGCCCGTGTCAAAAGCTGGAGGTGGTCCAGTGGGGAAGGCCCTGGGGCCCGGTGAAGGAGCCCCAGGAGCGCAAAGTGATTTTCTCGGACTTGACACAGCTCTATCCCCGTTGTCAAAGACTAACCCTAACACTAAAACTTAGCCTACCCCTCAACCTAACCCTCACCAGTGGCTAAGGCCCTGGGGCCCTGTGAAACCTGGACGAGGGTCTCAAGTGCCCACAAAAGCCTCTCCTGCCTGAGCTTCAGACTGGATGCCAGCAAGAGGGACCCTTGTCCTCAGGGCAGGGCGTTCCAGGCGAATGGGGCGGAAAGCAGGCCCCTGGGGCCGGGCCACCAGACCAGTCAGAACCTCCGGAGGGGCCGGGGAGGTGCACCCAGAGTGGAAAGTGATAATTTCTCGGACTTGACACAGTTCTCTCCCGGTTGTCAAAGCCCATAGGCAGGTCTGTGGGCGTCCCAGGACACTCTGCTCTGAGCTGCCCTTTGGTGGGAGCGATGGGGGCCGGGGCGGGGGGGTTAGAGGGCCGGCCCCGAGGCTCATGGAGGCCCCTCCCTGTTTGTCCTGAAGGGAGGGCTGGCTGGTCTGCCCACGCTTGGGGACCTGGGAGGCACCCTGTGAGCAGAGGGCTATGTGCCTTTACATCCCAGTGGTGGGGGCTATTCCTCTGTGTTTGGGAGCAGGGCAGATGGGCTGGCGCTGCTCGCTCATTGGTCGAATGGACCAGGGGCGTGGATTCCGGAACCAGGAGGCGGGCCCAGGCCCACAGCTGAGCCCTGTCAAGTCAAGGAGGGAGCGGGGCCAGGTGAGCAGCTGGAGGCGGTCACGGGATCACGGGGGCGGGGCCAGGTGAACAGCCTGAAGTGGTGAGGTAAGCAGGAGAGAGGGTCGCGGGCAGGGACACGGGTGACCAGCAGGCGGGTCTGCCGGCGGCAGGGACCTAAAGAGGGGGCCCTGCGGCTTGGCCGGCCGCTTAGCTGACCGGCGGGAAGCCGTCAAGGGAAGAGTGGGTTGGGGCCCGTGTCAAAAGCTGGAGGTGGTCCAGTGGGGAAGGCCCTGGGGCCCGGTGAAGGAGCCCCAGGAGCGCAAAGTGATTTTCTCGGACTTGACACAGCTCTATCCCCGTTGTCAAAGACTAACCCTAACACTAAAACTTAGCCTATCCCTCAACCTAACCCTCACCAGTGGCTAAGGCCCTGGGGCCCTGTGAAACCTGGACGAGGGTCTCAAGTGCCCACAAAAGCCTCTCCTGCCTGAGCTTCAGACTGGATGCCAGCAAGAGGGACCCTTGTCCTCAGGGCAGGGCGTTCCAGGCGAATGGGGCGGAAAGCAGGCCCCCGGGGCCTTGCCACCAGACCAGTCAGAACCTCCGGAGGGGCCGGGGAGGTACCCCCAGAGTGGAAAGTGATAATTTCTCGGACTTGACACAGCTCTCTCCCGTTTGTCAAAGCCCATAGGCAGGTCTGTGGGCGTCCCAGGACACTCTGCTCTGAGCTGCCCTTTGGTGGGAGCGATGGGGGCCGGGGCGGGGGGGTTAGAGGGCCGGCCCCGAGGCTCATGGAGGCCCCTGGGTGTCCTGAAGGGAGGGCTGGCTGGTCTGCCCACGCTTGGGGACCTGGGAGGCACCCTGTGAGCAGAGGGCTATGTGCCTTTACATCCCAGTGGTGGGGGCTATTCCTCTGTGTTTGGGAGCAGGGCAGATGGGCTGGCGCTGCTCGCTCATTGGTCGAATGGACCAGGGGCGTGGATTCCGGAACCAGGAGGCGGGCCCAGGCCCACAGCTGAGCCCTGTCAAGTCAAGGAGGGAGCGGGGCCAGGTGAGCAGCTGGAGGCGGTCACGGGATCACGGGGGCGGGGCCAGGTGAACAGCCTGAAGTGGTGAGGTAAGCAGGAGAGAGGGTCGCGGGCAGGGACACGGGTGACCAGCAGGCGGGTCTGCCGGCGGCAGGGACCTAAAGAGGGGGCCCTGCGGCTTGGCCGGCCGCTTAGCTGACCGGCGGGAAGCCGTCAAGGGAAGAGTGGGTTGGGGCCCGTGTCAAAAGCTGGAGGTGGTCCAGTGGGGAAGGCCCTGGGGCCCGGTGAAGGAGCCCCAGGAGCGCAAAGTGATTTTCTCGGACTTGACACAGCTCTATCCCCGTTGTCAAAGACTAACCCTAACACTAAAACTTAGCCTATCCCTCAACCTAACCCTCACCAGTGGCTAAGGCCCTGGGGCCCTGTGAAACCTGGACGAGGGTCTCAAGTGCCCACAAAAGCCTCTCCTGCCTGAGCTTCAGACTGGATGCCAGCAAGAGGGACCCTTGTCCTCAGGGCAGGGCGTTCCAGGCGAATGGGGCGGAAAGCAGGCCCCCGGGGCCTTGCCACCAGACCAGTCAGAACCTCCGGAGGGGCCGGGGAGGTACCCCCAGAGTGGAAAGTGATAATTTCTCGGACTTGACACAGCTCTCTCCCGTTTGTCAAAGCCCATAGGCAGGTCTGTGGGCGTCCCAGGACACTCTGCTCTGAGCTGCCCTTTGGTGGGAGCGATGGGGGCCGGGGCGGGGGGGTTAGAGGGCCGGCCCCGAGGCTCATGGAGGCCCCTCCCTGTTTGTCCTGAAGGGAGGGCTGGCTGGTCTGCCCACGCTTGGGGACCTGGGAGGCACCCTGTGAGCAGAGGGCTATGTGCCTTTACATCCCAGTGGTGGGGGCTATTCCTCTGTGTTTGGGAGCAGGGCAGATGGGCTGGCACTGCTCGCTCATTGGTCGAATGGACCAGGGGCGTGGATTCCGGAACCAGGAGGCGGGCCCAGGCCCACAGCTGAGCCCGGTCAAGTCAAGGAGGGAGCGGGGCCAGGTGAGCAGCTGGAGGCGGTCACGGGATCACGGGGGCGGGGCCAGGTGAACAGCCTGAAGTGGTGAGGTAAGCAGGAGAGAGGGTCGCGGGCAGGGACACGGGTGACCAGCAGGCGGGTCTGCCGGCGGCAGGGACCTAAAGAGGGGGCCCTGCGGCTTGGCCGGCCGCTTAGCTGACCGGCGGGAAGCCGTCAAGGGAAGAGTGGGTTGGGGCCCGTGTCAAAAGCTGGAGGTGGTCCAGTGGGGAAGGCCCTGGGGCCCGGTGAAGGAGCCCCAGGAGCGCAAAGTGATTTTCTCGGACTTGACACAGCTCTATCCCCGTTGTCAAAGACTAACCCTAACACTAAAACTTAGCCTATCCCTCAACCTAACCCTCACCAGTGGCTAAGGCCCTGGGGCCCTGTGAAACCTGGACGAGGGTCTCAAGTGCCCACAAAAGCCTCTCCTGCCTGAGCTTCAGACTGGATGCCAGCAAGAGGGACCCTTGTCCTCAGGGCAGGGCGTTCCAGGCGAATGGGGCGGAAAGCAGGCCCCCGGGGCCTTGCCACCAGACCAGTCAGAACCTCCGGAGGGGCCGGGGAGGTGCCCCCAGAGTGGAAAGTGATAATTTCTCGGACTTGACACAGCTCTCTCCCGTTTGTCAAAGCCCATAGGCAGGGCTGTGGGCGTCCCAGGACACTCTGCTCTGAGCTGCCCTTTGGTGGGAGCGATGGGGGCCGGGGCGGGGGGGTTAGAGGGCCGGCCCCGAGGCTCATGGAGGCCCCTGGGTGTCCTGAAGGGAGGGCTGGCTGGTCTGCCCACGCTTGGGGACCTGGGAGGCACCCTGTGAGCAGAGGGCTATGTGCCTTTACATCCCAGTGGTTGGGGCCATTCCTCTGTGTTTAGGAGTAGGGCAGATTGGCTGGCGCTGCTCGCTCATTGGTCGAATGGACCAGGGGCGTGGTTTCCGGAACCAGGAGGCGGGCCCAGGCCCACAGCTGAGACCTGTCAAGTCAAGGAGGGGGCGGGGCCAGGTGAGCAGCTGGAGGCGGTCACGGGATCACGGGGGCGGGGCCAGGTGAACAGCCTGAAGTGGTGAGGTAAGCAGGAGAGAGGGTCGCGGGCAGGGACACGGGTGACCAGCAGGCGGGTCTGCCGGCGGCAGGGACCTAAAGAGGGGGCCCTGCGGCTTGGCCGGCCGCTTAGCTGACCGGCGGGAAGCCGTCAAGGGAAGAGTGGGTTGGGGCCCGTGTCAAAAGCTGGAGGTGGTCCAGTGGGGAAGGCCCTGGGGCCCGGTGAAGGAGCCCCAGGAGCGCAAAGTGATTTTCTCGGACTTGACACAGCTCTATCCCCGTTGTCAAAGACTAACCCTAACACTAAAACTTAGCCTACCCCTCAACCTAACCCTCACCAGTGGCTAAGGCCCTGGGGCCCTGTGAAACCTGGACGAGGGTCTCAAGTGCCCACAAAAGCCTCTCCTGCCTGAGCTTCAGACTGGATGCCAGCAAGAGGGACCCTTGTCCTCAGGGCAGGGCGTTCCAGGCGAATGGGGCGGAAAGCAGGCCCCTGGGGCCGGGCCACCAGACCAGTCAGAACCTCCGGAGGGGCCGGGGAGGTGCACCCAGAGTGGAAAGTGATAATTTCTCGGACTTGACACAGTTCTCTCCCGGTTGTCAAAGCCCATAGGCAGGTCTGTGGGCGTCCCAGGACACTCTGCTCTGAGCTGCCCTTTGGTGGGAGCGATGGGGGCCGGGGCGGGGGGGTTAGAGGGCCGGCCCCGAGGCTCATGGAGGCCCCTCCCTGTTTTTCCTGAAGGGAGGGCTGGCTGGTCTGCCCACGCTTGGGGACCTGGGAGGCACCCTGTGAGCAGAGGACTATGTGCCTTTACATCCCAGTGGTGGGGGCTATTCCTCTGTGTTTGGGAGCAGGGCAGATGGGCTGGCGCTGCTCGCTCATTGGTCGAATGGACCAGGGGCGTGGATTCCGGAACCAGGAGGCGGGCCCAGGCCCACAGCTGAGCCCTGTCAAGTCAAGGAGGGAGCGGGGCCAGGTGAGCAGCTTGAGGCGGTCACGGGATCACGGGGGCGGGGCCAGGTGAACAGCCTGAAGTGGTGAGGTAAGCATGAGAGAGGGTCGCGGGCAGGGACACGGGTGACCAGCAGGCGGGTCTGCCGGCGGCAGGGACCTAAAGAGGGGGCCCTGCGGCTTGGCCGGCCGCTTAGCTGACCGGCGGGAAGCCGTCAAGGGAAGAGTGGGTTGGGGCCCGTGTCAAAAGCTGGAGGTGGTCCAGTGGGGAAGGCCCTGGGGCCCGGTGAAGGAGCCCCAGGAGCGCAAAGTGATTTTCTCGGACTTGACACAGCTCTATCCCCGTTGTCAAAGACTAACCCTAACACTAAAACTTAGCCTACCCCTCAACCTAACCCTCACCAGTGGCTAAGGCCCTGGGGCACTGTGAAACCTGGACGAGGGTCTCAAGTGCCCACAAAAGCCTCTCCTGCCTGAGCTTCAGACTGGATGCCAGCAAGAGGGACCCTTGTCCTCAGGGCAGGGCGTTCCAGGCGAATGGGGCGGAAAGCAGGCCCCTGGGGCCGGGCCACCAGACCAGTCAGAACCTCCGGAGGGGCCGGGGAGGTGCACCCAGAGTGGAAAGTGATAATTTCTCGGACTTGACACAGTTCTCTCCCGGTTGTCAAAGCCCATAGGCAGGTCTGTGGGCGTCCCAGGACACTCTGCTCTGAGCTGCCCTTTGGTGGGAGCGATGGGGGCCGGGGCGGGGGGGTTAGAGGGCCAGCCCCGAGGCTCATGGAGGCCCCACCCTGTTTGTCCTGAAGGGAGGGCTGGCTGGTCTGCCCACGCTTGGGGACCTGGGAGGCACCCTGTGAGCAGAGGGCTATGTGCCTTTACATCCCAGTGGTGGGGGCTATTCCTCTGTGTTTGGGAGCAGGGCAGATGGGCTGGCGCTGCTCGCTCATTGGTCGAATGGACCAGGGGCGTGGATTCCGGAACCAGGAGGCGGGCCCAGGCCCACAGCTGAGCCCTGTCAAGTCAAGGAGGGAGCGGGGCCAGGTGAGCAGCTGGAGGCGGTCACGGGATCACGGGGGCGGGGCCAGGTGAACAGCCTGAAGTGGTGAGGTAAGCAGGAGAGAGGGTCGCGGGCAGGGACACGGGTGACCAGCAGGCGGGTCTGCCGGCGGCAGGGACCTAAAGAGGGGGCCCTGCGGCTTGGCCGGCCGCTTAGCTGACCGGCGGGAAGCCGTCAAGGGAAGAGTGGGTTGGGGCCCGTGTCAAAAGCTGGAGGTGGTCCAGTGGGGAAGGCCCTGGGGCCCGGTGAAGGAGCCCCAGGAGCGCAAAGTGATTTTCTCGGACTTGACACAGCTCTATCCCCGTTGTCAAAGACTAACCCTAACACTAAAACTTAGCCTACCCCTCAACCTAACCCTCACCAGTGGCTAAGGCCCTGGGGCCCTGTGAAACCTGGACGAGGGTCTCAAGTGCCCACAAAAGCCTCTCCTGCCTGAGCTTCAGACTGGATGCCAGCAAGAGGGACCCTTGTCCTCAGGGCAGGGCGTTCCAGGCGAATGGGGCGGAAAGCAGGCCCCTGGGGCCGGGCCACCAGACCAGTCAGAACCTCCGGAGGGGCCGGGGAGGTGCACCCAGAGTGGAAAGTGATAATTTCTCGGACTTGACACAGTTCTCTCCCGGTTGTCAAAGCCCATAGGCAGGTCTGTGGGCGTCCCAGGACACTCTGCTCTGAGCTGCCCTTTGGTGGGAGCGATGGGGGCCGGGGCGGGGGGGTTAGAGGGCCGGCCCCGAGGCTCATGGAGGCCCCTCCCTGTTTGTCCTGAAGGGAGGGCTGGCTGGTCTGCCCACGCTTGGGGACCTGGGAGGCACCCTGTGAGCAGAGGGCTATGTGCCTTTACATCCCAGTGGTGGGGGCTATTCCTCTGTGTTTGGGAGCAGGGCAGATGGGCTGGCGCTGCTCGCTCATTGGTCGAATGGACCAGGGGCGTGGATTCCGGAACCAGGAGGCGGGCCCAGGCCCACAGCTGAGCCCGGTCAAGTCAAGGAGGGAGCGGGGCCAGGTGAGCAGCTGGAGGCGGTCACGGGATCACGGGGGCGGGGCCAGGTGAACAGCCTGAAGTGGTGAGGTAAGCAGGAGAGAGGGTCGCGGGCAGGGACACGGGTGACCAGCAGGCGGGTCTGCCGGCGGCAGGGACCTAAAGAGGGGGCCCTGCGGCTTGGCCGGCCGCTTAGCTGACCGGCGGGAAGCCGTCAAGGGAAGAGTGGGTTGGGGCCCGTGTCAAAAGCTGGAGGTGGTCCAGTGGGGAAGGCCCTGGGGCCCGGTGAAGGAGCCCCAGGAGCGCAAAGTGATTTTCTCGGACTTGACACAGCTCTATCCCCGTTGTCAAAGACTAACCCTAACACTAAAACTTAGCCTACCCCTCAACCTAACCCTCACCAGTGGCTAAGGCCCTGGGGCCCTGTGAAACCTGGACGAGGGTCTCAAGTGCCCACAAAAGCCTCTCCTGCCTGAGCTTCAGACTGGATGCCAGCAAGAGGGACCCTTGTCCTCAGGGCAGGGCGTTCCAGGCGAATGGGGCGGAAAGCAGGCCCCTGGGGCCGGGCCACCAGACCAGTCAGAACCTCCGGAGGGGCCGGGGAGGTGCACCCAGAGTGGAAAGTGATAATTTCTCGGACTTGACACAGTTCTCTCCCGGTTGTCAAAGCCCATAGGCAGGTCTGTGGGCGTCCCAGGACACTCTGCTCTGAGCTGCCCTTTGGTGGGAGCGATGGGGGCCGGGGCGGGGGGGTTAGAGGGCCGGCCCCGAGGCTCATGGAGGCCCCTGGGTGTCCTGAAGGGAGGGCTGGCTGGTCTGCCCACGCTTGGGGACCTGGGAGGCACCCTGTGAGCAGAGGGCTATGTGCCTTTACATCCCAGTGGTTGGGGCCATTCCTCTGTGTTTAGGAGTAGGGCAGATTGGCTGGCGCTGCTCGCTCATTGGTCGAATGGACCAGGGGCGTGGTTTCCGGAACCAGGAGGCGGGCCCAGGCCCACAGCTGAGACCTGTCAAGTCAAGGAGGGGGCGGGGCCAGGTGAGCAGCTGGAGGCGGTCACGGGATCACGGGGGCGGGGCCAGGTGAACAGCCTGAAGTGGTGAGGTAAGCAGGAGAGAGGGTCGCGGGCAGGGACACGGGTGACCAGCAGGCGGGTCTGCCGGCGGCAGGGACCTAAAGAGGGGGCCCTGCGGCTTGGCCGGCCGCTTAGCTGACCGGCGGGAAGCCGTCAAGGGAAGAGTGGGTTGGGGCCCGTGTCAAAAGCTGGAGGTGGTCCAGTGGGGAAGGCCCTGGGGCCCGGTGAAGGAGCCCCAGGAGCGCAAAGTGATTTTCTCGGACTTGACACAGCTCTATCCCCGTTGTCAAAGACTAACCCTAACACTAAAACTTAGCCTACCCCTCAACCTAACCCTCACCAGTGGCTAAGGCCCTGGGGCCCTGTGAAACCTGGACGAGGGTCTCAAGTGCCCACAAAAGCCTCTCCTGCCTGAGCTTCAGACTGGATGCCAGCAAGAGGGACCCTTGTCCTCAGGGCAGGGCGTTCCAGGCGAATGGGGCGGAAAGCAGGCCCCTGGGGCCGGGCCACCAGACCAGTCAGAACCTCCGGAGGGGCCGGGGAGGTGCACCCAGAGTGGAAAGTGATAATTTCTCGGACTTGACACAGTTCTCTCCCGGTTGTCAAAGCCCATAGGCAGGTCTGTGGGCGTCCCAGGACACTCTGCTCTGAGCTGCCCTTTGGTGGGAGCGATGGGGGCCGGGGCGGGGGGGTTAGAGGGCCGGCCCCGAGGCTCATGGAGGCCCCTCCCTGTTTGTCCTGAAGGGAGGGCTGGCTGGTCTGCCCACGCTTGGGGACCTGGGAGGCACCCTGTGAGCAGAGGGCTATGTGCCTTTACATCCCAGTGGTGGGGGCTATTCCTCTGTGTTTGGGAGCAGGGCAGATGGGCTGGCGCTGCTCGCTCATTGGTCGAATGGACCAGGGGCGTGGATTCCGGAACCAGGAGGCGGGCCCAGGCCCACAGCTGAGCCCTGTCAAGTCAAGGAGGGAGCGGGGCCAGGTGAGCAGCTGGAGGCGGTCACGGGATCACGGGGGCGGGGCCAGGTGAACAGCCTGAAGTGGTGAGGTAAGCAGGAGAGAGGGTCGCGGGCAGGGACACGGGTGACCAGCAGGCGGGTCTGCCGGCGGCAGGGACCTAAAGAGGGGGCCCTGCGGCTTGGCCGGCCGCTTAGCTGACCGGCGGGAAGCCGTCAAGGGAAGAGTGGGTTGGGGCCCGTGTCAAAAGCTGGAGGTGGTCCAGTGGGGAAGGCCCTGGGGCCCGGTGAAGGAGCCCCAGGAGCGCAAAGTGATTTTCTCGGACTTGACACAGCTCTATCCCCGTTGTCAAAGACTAACCCTAACACTAAAACTTAGCCTATCCCTCAACCTAACCCTCACCAGTGGCTAAGGCCCTGGGGCCCTGTGAAACCTGGACGAGGGTCTCAAGTGCCCACAAAAGCCTCTCCTGCCTGAGCTTCAGACTGGATGCCAGCAAGAGGGACCCTTGTCCTCAGGGCAGGGCGTTCCAGGCGAATGGGGCGGAAAGCAGGCCCCCGGGGCCTTGCCACCAGACCAGTCAGAACCTCCGGAGGGGCCGGGGAGGTACCCCCAGAGTGGAAAGTGATAATTTCTCGGACTTGACACAGCTCTCTCCCGTTTGTCAAAGCCCATAGGCAGGTCTGTGGGCGTCCCAGGACACTCTGCTCTGAGCTGCCCTTTGGTGGGAGCGATGGGGGCCGGGGCGGGGGGGTTAGAGGGCCGGCCCCGAGGCTCATGGAGGCCCCTGGGTGTCCTGAAGGGAGGGCTGGCTGGTCTGCCCACGCTTGGGGACCTGGGAGGCACCCTGTGAGCAGAGGGCTATGTGCCTTTACATCCCAGTGGTGGGGGCTATTCCTCTGTGTTTGGGAGCAGGGCAGATGGGCTGGCGCTGCTCGCTCATTGGTCGAATGGACCAGGGGCGTGGATTCCGGAACCAGGAGGCGGGCCCAGGCCCACAGCTGAGCCCTGTCAAGTCAAGGAGGGAGCGGGGCCAGGTGAGCAGCTGGAGGCGGTCACGGGATCACGGGGGCGGGGCCAGGTGAACAGCCTGAAGTGGTGAGGTAAGCAGGAGAGAGGGTCGCGGGCAGGGACACGGGTGACCAGCAGGCGGGTCTGCCGGCGGCAGGGACCTAAAGAGGGGGCCCTGCGGCTTGGCCGGCCGCTTAGCTGACCGGCGGGAAGCCGTCAAGGGAAGAGTGGGTTGGGGCCCGTGTCAAAAGCTGGAGGTGGTCCAGTGGGGAAGGCCCTGGGGCCCGGTGAAGGAGCCCCAGGAGCGCAAAGTGATTTTCTCGGACTTGACACAGCTCTATCCCCGTTGTCAAAGACTAACCCTAACACTAAAACTTAGCCTATCCCTCAACCTAACCCTCACCAGTGGCTAAGGCCCTGGGGCCCTGTGAAACCTGGACGAGGGTCTCAAGTGCCCACAAAAGCCTCTCCTGCCTGAGCTTCAGACTGGATGCCAGCAAGAGGGACCCTTGTCCTCAGGGCAGGGCGTTCCAGGCGAATGGGGCGGAAAGCAGGCCCCCGGGGCCTTGCCACCAGACCAGTCAGAACCTCCGGAGGGGCCGGGGAGGTGCCCCCAGAGTGGAAAGTGATAATTTCTCGGATTTGACACAGCTCTCTCCCGTTTGTCAAAGCCCATAGGCAGGGCTGTGGGCGTCCCAGGACACTCTGCTCTGAGCTGCCCTTTGGTGGGAGCGATGGGGGCCGGGGCGGGGGGGTTAGAGGGCCGGCCCCGAGGCTCATGGAGGCCCCTGGGTGTCCTGAAGGGAGGGCTGGCTGGTCTGCCCACGCTTGGGGACCTGGGAGGCACCCTGTGAGCAGAGGGCTATGTGCCTTTACATCCCAGTGGTTGGGGCCATTCCTCTGTGTTTAGGAGTAGGGCAGATTGGCTGGCGCTGCTCGCTCATTGGTCGAATGGACCAGGGGCCTGGTTTCCGGAACCAGGAGGCGGGCCCAGGCCCACAGCTGAGACCTGTCAAGTCAAGGAGGGGGCGGGGCCAGGTGAGCAGCTGGAGGCGGTCACGGGATCACGGGGGCGGGGCCAGGTGAACAGCCTGAAGTGGTGAGGTAAGCAGGAGAGAGGGTCGCGGGCAGGGACACGGGTGACCAGCAGGCGGGTCTGCCGGCGGCAGGGACCTAAAAAGGGGGCCCTGCGGCTTGGCCGGCCGCTTAGCTGACCGGCGGGAAGCCGTCAAGGGAAGAGTGGGTTGGGGCCCGTGTCAAAAGCTGGAGGTGGTCCAGTGGGGAAGGCCCTGGGGCCCGGTGAAGGAGCCCCAGGAGCGCAAAGTGATTTTCTCGGACTTGACACAGCTCTATCCCCGTTGTCAAAGACTAACCCTAACACTAAAACTTAGCCTACCCCTCAACCTAACCCTCACCAGTGGCTAAGGCCCTGGGGCCCTGTGAAACCTGGACGAGGGTCTCAAGTGCCCACAAAAGCCTCTCCTGCCTGAGCTTCAGACTGGATGCCAGCAAGAGGGACCCTTGTCCTCAGGGCAGGGCGTTCCAGGCGAATGGGGCGGAAAGCAGGCCCCTGGGGCCGGGCCACCAGACCAGTCAGAACCTCCGGAGGGGCCGGGGAGGTGCACCCAGAGTGGAAAGTGATAATTTCTCGGACTTGACACAGTTCTCTCCCGGTTGTCAAAGCCCATAGGCAGGTCTGTGGGCGTCCCAGGACACTCTGCTCTGAGCTGCCCTTTGGTGGGAGCGATGGGGGCCGGGGCGGGGGGGTTAGAGGGCCGGCCCCGAGGCTCATGGAGGCCCCTCCCTGTTTGTCCTGAAGGGAGGGCTGGCTGGTCTGCCCACGCTTGGGGACCTGGGAGGCACCCTGTGAGCAGAGGACTATGTGCCTTTACATCCCAGTGGTGGGGGCTATTCCTCTGTGTTTGGGAGCAGGGCAGATGGGCTGGCGCTGCTCGCTCATTGGTCGAATGGACCAGGGGCGTGGATTCCGGAACCAGGAGGCGGGCCCAGGCCCACAGCTGAGCCCTGTCAAGTCAAGGAGGGAGCGGGGCCAGGTGAGCAGCTGGAGGCGGTCACGGGATCACGGGGGCGGGGCCAGGTGAACAGCCTGAAGTGGTGAGGTAAGCAGGAGAGAGGGTCGCGGGCAGGGACACGGGTGACCAGCAGGCGGGTCTGCCGGCGGCAGGGACCTAAAGAGGGGGCCCTGCGGCTTGGCCGGCCGCTTAGCTGACCGGCGGGAAGCCGTCAAGGGAAGAGTGGGTTGGGGCCCGTGTCAAAAGCTGGAGGTGGTCCAGTGGGGAAGGCCCTGGGGCCCGGTGAAGGAGCCCCAGGAGCGCAAAGTGATTTTCTCGGACTTGACACAGCTCTATCCCCGTTGTCAAAGACTAACCCTAACACTAAAACTTAGCCTACCCCTCAACCTAACCCTCACCAGTGGCTAAGGCCCTGGGGCCCTGTGAAACCTGGACGAGGGTCTCAAGTGCCCACAAAAGCCTCTCCTGCCTGAGCTTCAGACTGGATGCCAGCAAGAGGGACCCTTGTCCTCAGGGCAGGGCGTTCCAGGCGAATGGGGCGGAAAGCAGGCCCCTGGGGCCGGGCCACCAGACCAGTCAGAACCTCCGGAGGGGCCGGGGAGGTGCACCCAGAGTGGAAAGTGATAATTTCTCGGACTTGACACAGTTCTCTCCCGGTTGTCAAAGCCCATAGGCAGGTCTGTGGGCGTCCCAGGACACTCTGCTCTGAGCTGCCCTTTGGTGGGAGCGATGGGGGCCGGGGCGGGGGGGTTAGAGGGCCGGCCCCGAGGCTCATGGAGGCCCCTCCCTGTTTTTCCTGAAGGGAGGGCTGGCTGGTCTGCCCACGCTTGGGGACCTGGGAGGCACCCTGTGAGCAGAGGACTATGTGCCTTTACATCCCAGTGGTGGGGGCTATTCCTCTGTGTTTGGGAGCAGGGCAGATGGGCTGGCGCTGCTCGCTCATTGGTCGAATGGACCAGGGGCGTGGATTCCGGAACCAGGAGGCGGGCCCAGGCCCACAGCTGAGCCCTGTCAAGTCAAGGAGGGAGCGGGGCCAGGTGAGCAGCTGGAGGCGGTCACGGGATCACGGGGGCGGGGCCAGGTGAACAGCCTGAAGTGGTGAGGTAAGCATGAGAGAGGGTCGCGGGCAGGGACACGGGTGACCAGCAGGCGGGTCTGCCGGCGGCAGGGACCTAAAGAGGGGGCCCTGCGGCTTGGCCGGCCGCTTAGCTGACCGGCGGGAAGCCGTCAAGGGAAGAGTGGGTTGGGGCCCGTGTCAAAAGCTGGAGGTGGTCCAGTGGGGAAGGCCCTGGGGCCCGGTGAAGGAGCCCCAGGAGCGCAAAGTGATTTTCTCGGACTTGACACAGCTCTATCCCCGTTGTCAAAGACTAACCCTAACACTAAAACTTAGCCTACCCCTCAACCTAACCCTCACCAGTGGCTAAGGCCCTGGGGCACTGTGAAACCTGGACGAGGGTCTCAAGTGCCCACAAAAGCCTCTCCTGCCTGAGCTTCAGACTGGATGCCAGCAAGAGGGACCCTTGTCCTCAGGGCAGGGCGTTCCAGGCGAATGGGGCGGAAAGCAGGCCCCTGGGGCCGGGCCACCAGACCAGTCAGAACCTCCGGAGGGGCCGGGGAGGTGCACCCAGAGTGGAAAGTGATAATTTCTCGGACTTGACACAGTTCTCTCCCGGTTGTCAAAGCCCATAGGCAGGTCTGTGGGCGTCCCAGGACACTCTGCTCTGAGCTGCCCTTTGGTGGGAGCGATGGGGGCCGGGGCGGGGGGGTTAGAGGGCCAGCCCCGAGGCTCATGGAGGCCCCACCCTGTTTGTCCTGAAGGGAGGGCTGGCTGGTCTGCCCACGCTTGGGGACCTGGGAGGCACCCTGTGAGCAGAGGGCTATGTGCCTTTACATCCCAGTGGTGGGGGCTATTCCTCTGTGTTTGGGAGCAGGGCAGATGGGCTGGCGCTGCTCGCTCATTGGTCGAATGGACCAGGGGCGTGGATTCCGGAACCAGGAGGCGGGCCCAGGCCCACAGCTGAGCCCTGTCAAGTCAAGGAGGGAGCGGGGCCAGGTGAGCAGCTGGAGGCGGTCACGGGATCACGGGGGCGGGGCCAGGTGAACAGCCTGAAGTGGTGAGGTAAGCAGGAGAGAGGGTCGCGGGCAGGGACACGGGTGACCAGCAGGCGGGTCTGCCGGCGGCAGGGACCTAAAGAGGGGGCCCTGCGGCTTGGCCGGCCGCTTAGCTGACCGGCGGGAAGCCGTCAAGGGAAGAGTGGGTTGGGGCCCGTGTCAAAAGCTGGAGGTGGTCCAGTGGGGAAGGCCCTGGGGCCCGGTGAAGGAGCCCCAGGAGCGCAAAGTGATTTTCTCGGACTTGACACAGCTCTATCCCCGTTGTCAAAGACTAACCCTAACACTAAAACTTAGCCTACCCCTCAACCTAACCCTCACCAGTGGCTAAGGCCCTGGGGCCCTGTGAAACCTGGACGAGGGTCTCAAGTGCCCACAAAAGCCTCTCCTGCCTGAGCTTCAGACTGGATGCCAGCAAGAGGGACCCTTGTCCTCAGGGCAGGGCGTTCCAGGCGAATGGGGCGGAAAGCAGGCCCCTGGGGCCGGGCCACCAGACCAGTCAGAACCTCCGGAGGGGCCGGGGAGGTGCACCCAGAGTGGAAAGTGATAATTTCTCGGACTTGACACAGTTCTCTCCCGGTTGTCAAAGCCCATAGGCAGGTCTGTGGGCGTCCCAGGACACTCTGCTCTGAGCTGCCCTTTGGTGGGAGCGATGGGGGCCGGGGCGGGGGGGTTAGAGGGCCGGCCCCGAGGCTCATGGAGGCCCCTCCCTGTTTGTCCTGAAGGGAGGGCTGGCTGGTCTGCCCACGCTTGGGGACCTGGGAGGCACCCTGTGAGCAGAGGGCTATGTGCCTTTACATCCCAGTGGTGGGGGCTATTCCTCTGTGTTTGGGAGCAGGGCAGATGGGCTGGCGCTGCTCGCTCATTGGTCGAATGGACCAGGGGCGTGGATTCCGGAACCAGGAGGCGGGCCCAGGCCCACAGCTGAGCCCTGTCAAGTCAAGGAGGGAGCGGGGCCAGGTGAGCAGCTGGAGGCGGTCACGGGATCACGGGGGCGGGGCCAGGTGAACAGCCTGAAGTGGTGAGGTAAGCAGGAGAGAGGGTCGCGGGCAGGGACACGGGTGACCAGCAGGCGGGTCTGCCGGCGGCAGGGACCTAAAGAGGGGGCCCTGCGGCTTGGCCGGCCGCTTAGCTGACCGGCGGGAAGCCGTCAAGGGAAGAGTGGGTTGGGGCCCGTGTCAAAAGCTGGAGGTGGTCCAGTGGGGAAGGCCCTGGGGCCCGGTGAAGGAGCCCCAGGAGCGCAAAGTGATTTTCTCGGACTTGACACAGCTCTATCCCCGTTGTCAAAGACTAACCCTAACACTAAAACTTAGCCTATCCCTCAACCTAACCCTCACCAGTGGCTAAGGCCCTGGGGCCCTGTGAAACCTGGACGAGGGTCTCAAGTGCCCACAAAAGCCTCTCCTGCCTGAGCTTCAGACTGGATGCCAGCAAGAGGGACCCTTGTCCTCAGGGCAGGGCGTTCCAGGCGAATGGGGCGGAAAGCAGGCCCCCGGGGCCTTGCCACCAGACCAGTCAGAACCTCCGGAGGGGCCGGGGAGGTACCCCCAGAGTGGAAAGTGATAATTTCTCGGACTTGACACAGCTCTCTCCCGTTTGTCAAAGCCCATAGGCAGGGCTGTGGGCGTCCCAGGACACTCTTCTCTGAGCTGCCCTTTGGTGGGAGCGATGGGGGCCGGGGCGGGGGGTTAGAGGGCCGGCCCCGAGGCTCATGGAGGCCCCTGGGTGTCCTGAAGGGAGGGCTGGCTGGTCTGCCCACGCTTGGGGACCTGGGAGGCACCCTGTGAGCAGAGGGCTATGTGCCTTTACATCCCAGTGGTTGGGGCCATTCCTCTGTGTTTAGGAGTAGGGCAGATTGGCTGGCGCTGCTCGCTCATTGGTCGAATGGACCAGGGGCGTGGTTTCCGGAACCAGGAGGCGGGCCCAGGCCCACAGCTGAGCCCTGTCAAGTCAAGGAGGGAGCGGGGCCAGGTGAGCAGCTGGAGGCGGTCACGGGATCACGGGGGCGGGGCCAGGTGAACAGCCTGAAGTGGTGAGGTAAGCAGGAGAGAGGGTCGCGGGCAGGGACACGGGTGACCAGCAGGCGGGTCTGCCGGCGGCAGGGACCTAAAGAGGGGGCCCTGCGGCTTGGCCGGCCGCTTAGCTGACCGGCGGGAAGCCGTCAAGGGAAGAGTGGGTTGGGGCCCGTGTCAAAAGCTGGAGGTGGTCCAGTGGGGAAGGCCCTGGGGCCCGGTGAAGGAGCCCCAGGAGCGCAAAGTGATTTTCTCGGACTTGACACAGCTCTATCCCCGTTGTCAAAGACTAACCCTAACACTAAAACTTAGCCTACCCCTCAACCTAACCCTCACCAGTGGCTAAGGCCCTGGGGCCCTGTGAAACCTGGACGAGGGTCTCAAGTGCCCACAAAAGCCTCTCCTGCCTGAGCTTCAGACTGGATGCCAGCAAGAGGGACCCTTGTCCTCAGGGCAGGGCGTTCCAGGCGAATGGGGCGGAAAGCAGGCCCCTGGGGCCGGGCCACCAGACCAGTCAGAACCTCCGGAGGGGCCGGGGAGGTGCACCCAGAGTGGAAAGTGATAATTTCTCGGACTTGACACAGTTCTCTCCCGGTTGTCAAAGCCCATAGGCAGGTCTGTGGGCGTCCCAGGACACTCTGCTCTGAGCTGCCCTTTGGTGGGAGCGATGGGGGCCGGGGCGGGGGGGTTAGAGGGCCGGCCCCGAGGCTCATGGAGGCCCCTCCCTGTTTGTCCTGAAGGGAGGGCTGGCTGGTCTGCCCACGCTTGGGGACCTGGGAGGCACCCTGTGAGCAGAGGGCTATGTGCCTTTACATCCCAGTGGTGGGGGCTATTCCTCTGTGTTTGGGAGCAGGGCAGATGGGCTGGCGCTGCTCGCTCATTGGTCGAATGGACCAGGGGCGTGGATTCCGGAACCAGGAGGCTGGCCCAGGCCCACAGCTGAGCCCTGTCAAGTCAAGGAGGGAGCGGGGCCAGGTGAGCAGCTGGAGGCGGTCACGGGATCACGGGGGCGGGGCCAGGTGAACAGCCTGAAGTGGTGAGGTAAGCAGGAGAGAGGGTCGCGGGCAGGGACACGGGTGACCAGCAGGCGGGTCTGCCGGCGGCAGGGACCTAAAGAGGGGGCCCTGCGGCTTGGCCGGCCGCTTAGCTGACCGGCGGGAAGCCGTCAAGGGAAGAGTGGGTTGGGGCCCGTGTCAAAAGCTGGAGGTGGTCCAGTGGGGAAGGCCCTGGGGCCCGGTGAAGGAGCCCCAGGAGCGCAAAGTGATTTTCTCGGACTTGACACAGCTCTATCCCCGTTGTCAAAGACTAACCCTAACACTAAAACTTAGCCTATCCCTCAACCTAACCCTCACCAGTGGCTAAGGCCCTGGGGCCCTGTGAAACCTGGACGAGGGTCTCAAGTGCCCACAAAAGCCTCTCCTGCCTGAGCTTCAGACTGGATGCCAGCAAGAGGGACCCTTGTCCTCAGGGCAGGGCGTTCCAGGCGAATGGGGCGGAAAGCAGGCCCCCGGGGCCTTGCCACCAGACCAGTCAGAACCTCCGGAGGGGCCGGGGAGGTGCCCCCAGAGTGGAAAGTGATAATTTCTCGGACTTGACACAGCTCTCTCCCGTTTGTCAAAGCCCATAGGCAGGGCTGTGGGCGTCCCAGGACACTCTGCTCTGAGCTGCCCTTTGGTGGGAGCGATGGGGGCCGGGGCGGGGGGGTTAGAGGGCCGGCCCCGAGGCTCATGGAGGCCCCTGGGTGTCCTGAAGGGAGGGCTGGCTGGTCTGCCCACGCTTGGGGACCTGGGAGGCACCCTGTGAGCAGAGGGCTATGTGCCTTTACATCCCAGTGGTTGGGGCCATTCCTCTGTGTTTAGGAGTAGGGCAGATTGGCTGGCGCTGCTCGCTCATTGGTCGAATGGACCAGGGGCCTGGTTTCCGGAACCAGGAGGCGGGCCCAGGCCCACAGCTGAGACCTGTCAAGTCAAGGAGGGGGCGGGGCCAGGTGAGCAGCTGGAGGCGGTCACGGGATCACGGGGGCGGGGCCAGGTGAACAGCCTGAAGTGGTGAGGTAAGCAGGAGAGAGGGTCGCGGGCAGGGACACGGGTGACCAGCAGGCGGGTCTGCCGGCGGCAGGGACCTAAAGAGGGGGCCCTGCGGCTTGGCCGGCCGCTTAGCTGACCGGCGGGAAGCCGTCAAGGGAAGAGTGGGTTGGGGCCCGTGTCAAAAGCTGGAGGTGGTCCAGTGGGGAAGGCCCTGGGGCCCGGTGAAGGAGCCCCAGGAGCGCAAAGTGATTTTCTCGGACTTGACACAGCTCTATCCCCGTTGTCAAAGACTAACCCTAACACTAAAACTTAGCCTACCCCTCAACCTAACCCTCACCAGTGGCTAAGGCCCTGGGGCCCTGTGAAACCTGGACGAGGGTCTCAAGTGCCCACAAAAGCCTCTCCTGCCTGAGCTTCAGACTGGATGCCAGCAAGAGGGACCCTTGTCCTCAGGGCAGGGCGTTCCAGGCGAATGGGGCGGAAAGCAGGCCCCTGGGGCCGGGCCACCAGACCAGTCAGAACCTCCGGAGGGGCCGGGGAGGTGCCCCCAGAGTGGAAAGTGATAATTTCTCGGACTTGACACAGTTCTCTCCCGGTTGTCAAAGCCCATAGGCAGGTCTGTGGGCGTCCCAGGACACTCTGCTCTGAGCTGCCCTTTGGTGGGAGCGATGGGGGCCGGGGCGGGGGGGTTAGAGGGCCGGCCCCGAGGCTCATGGAGGCCCCTCCCTGTTTGTCCTGAAGGGAGGGCTGGCTGGTCTGCCCACGCTTGGGGACCTGGGAGGCACCCTGTGAGCAGAGGACTATGTGCCTTTACATCCCAGTGGTGGGGGCTATTCCTCTGTGTTTGGGAGCAGGGCAGATGGGCTGGCGCTGCTCGCTCATTGGTCGAATGGACCAGGGGCGTGGATTCCGGAACCAGGAGGCGGGCCCAGGCCCACAGCTGAGCCCTGTCAAGTCAAGGAGGGAGCGGGGCCAGGTGAGCAGCTGGAGGCGGTCACGGGATCACGGGGGCGGGGCCAGGTGAACAGCCTGAAGTGGTGAGGTAAGCAGGAGAGAGGGTCGCGGGCAGGGACACGGGTGACCAGCAGGCGGGTCTGCCGGCGGCAGGGACCTAAAGAGGGGGCCCTGCGGCTTGGCCGGCCGCTTAGCTGACCGGCGGGAAGCCGTCAAGGGAAGAGTGGGTTGGGGCCCGTGTCAAAAGCTGGAGGTGGTCCAGTGGGGAAGGCCCTGGGGCCCGGTGAAGGAGCCCCAGGAGCGCAAAGTGATTTTCTCGGACTTGACACAGCTCTATCCCCGTTGTCAAAGACTAACCCTAACACTAAAACTTAGCCTACCCCTCAACCTAACCCTCACCAGTGGCTAAGGCCCTGGGGCCCTGTGAAACCTGGACGAGGGTCTCAAGTGCCCACAAAAGCCTCTCCTGCCTGAGCTTCAGACTGGATGCCAGCAAGAGGGACCCTTGTCCTCAGGGCAGGGCGTTCCAGGCGAATGGGGCGGAAAGCAGGCCCCTGGGGCCGGGCCACCAGACCAGTCAGAACCTCCGGAGGGGCCGGGGAGGTGCACCCAGAGTGGAAAGTGATAATTTCTCGGACTTGACACAGTTCTCTCCCGGTTGTCAAAGCCCATAGGCAGGTCTGTGGGCGTCCCAGGACACTCTGCTCTGAGCTGCCCTTTGGTGGGAGCGATGGGGGCCGGGGCGGGGGGGTTAGAGGGCCGGCCCCGAGGCTCATGGAGGCCCCTCCCTGTTTGTCCTGAAGGGAGGGCTGGCTGGTCTGCCCACGCTTGGGGACCTGGGAGGCACCCTGTGAGCAGAGGGCTATGTGCCTTTACATCCCAGTGGTGGGGGCTATTCCTCTGTGTTTGGGAGCAGGGCAGATGGGCTGGCGCTGCTCGCTCATTGGTCGAATGGACCAGGGGCGTGGATTCCGGAACCAGGAGGCGGGCCCAGGCCCACAGCTGAGCCCTGTCAAGTCAAGGAGGGAGCGGGGCCAGGTGAGCAGCTGGAGGCGGTCACGGGATCACGGGGGCGGGGCCAGGTGAACAGCCTGAAGTGGTGAGGTAAGCAGGAGAGAGGGTCGCGGGCAGGGACACGGGTGACCAGCAGGCGGGTCTGCCGGCGGCAGGGACCTAAAGAGGGGGCCCTGCGGCTTGGCCGGCCGCTTAGCTGACCGGCGGGAAGCCGTCAAGGGAAGAGTGGGTTGGGGCCCGTGTCAAAAGCTGGAGGTGGTCCAGTGGGGAAGGCCCTGGGGCCCGGTGAAGGAGCCCCAGGAGCGCAAAGTGATTTTCTCGGACTTGACACAGCTCTATCCCCGTTGTCAAAGACTAACCCTAACACTAAAACTTAGCCTATCCCTCAACCTAACCCTCACCAGTGGCTAAGGCCCTGGGGCCCTGTGAAACCTGGACGAGGGTCTCAAGTGCCCACAAAAGCCTCTCCTGCCTGAGCTTCAGACTGGATGCCAGCAAGAGGGACCCTTGTCCTCACGGCAGGGCGTTCCAGGCGAATGGGGCGGAAAGCAGGCCCCCGGGGCCTTGCCACCAGACCAGTCAGAACCTCCGGAGGGGCCGGGGAAGTACCCCCAGAGTGGAAAGTGATAATTTCTCGGACTTGACACAGCTCTCTCCCGTTTGTCAAAGCCCATAGGCAGGGCTGTGGGCGTCCCAGGACACTCTTCTCTGAGCTGCCCTTTGGTGGGAGCGATGGGGGCCGGGGCGGGGGGTTAGAGGGCCGGCCCCGAGGCTCATGGAGGCCCCTGGGTGTCCTGAAGGGAGGGCTGGCTGGTCTGCCCACGCTTGGGGACCTGGGAGGCACCCTGTGAGCAGAGGGCTATGTGCCTTTACATCCCAGTGGTTGGGGCCATTCCTCTGTGTTTAGGAGTAGGGCAGATTGGCTGGCGCTGCTCGCTCATTGGTCGAATGGACCAGGGGCGTGGTTTCCGGAACCAGGAGGCGGGCCCAGGCCCACAGCTGAGCCCTGTCAAGTCAAGGAGGGAGCGGGGCCAGGTGAGCAGCTGGAGGCGGTCACGGGATCACGGGGGCGGGGCCAGGTGAACAGCCTGAAGTGGTGAGGTAAGCAGGAGAGAGGGTCGCGGGCAGGGACACGGGTGACCAGCAGGCGGGTCTGCCGGCGGCAGGGACCTAAAGAGGGGGCCCTGCGGCTTGGCCGGCCGCTTAGCTGACCGGCGGGAAGCCGTCAAGGGAAGAGTGGGTTGGGGCCCGTGTCAAAAGCTGGAGGTGGTCCAGTGGGGAAGGCCCTGGGGCCCGGTGAAGGAGCCCCAGGAGCGCAAAGTGATTTTCTCGGACTTGACACAGCTCTATCCCCGTTGTCAAAGACTAACCCTAACACTAAAACTTAGCCTACCCCTCAACCTAACCCTCACCAGTGGCTAAGGCCCTGGGGCCCTGTGAAACCTGGACGAGGGTCTCAAGTGCCCACAAAAGCCTCTCCTGCCTGAGCTTCAGACTGGATGCCAGCAAGAGGGACCCTTGTCCTCAGGGCAGGGCGTTCCAGGCGAATGGGGCGGAAAGCAGGCCCCTGGGGCCGGGCCACCAGACCAGTCAGAACCTCCGGAGGGGCCGGGGAGGTGCACCCAGAGTGGAAAGTGATAATTTCTCGGACTTGACACAGTTCTCTCCCGGTTGTCAAAGCCCATAGGCAGGTCTGTGGGCGTCCCAGGACACTCTGCTCTGAGCTGCCCTTTGGTGGGAGCGATGGGGGCCGGGGCGGGGGGGTTAGAGGGCCGGCCCCGAGGCTCATGGAGGCCCCTCCCTGTTTGTCCTGAAGGGAGGGCTGGCTGGTCTGCCCACGCTTGGGGACCTGGGAGGCACCCTGTGAGCAGAGGGCTATGTGCCTTTACATCCCAGTGGTGGGGGCTATTCCTCTGTGTTTGGGAGCAGGGCAGATGGGCTGGCGCTGCTCGCTCATTGGTCGAATGGACCAGGGGCGTGGATTCCGGAACCAGGAGGCGGGCCCAGGCCCACAGCTGAGCCCTGTCAAGTCAAGGAGGGAGCGGGGCCAGGTGAGCAGCTGGAGGCGGTCACGGGATCACGGGGGCGGGGCCAGGTGAACAGCCTGAAGTGGTGAGGTAAGCAGGAGAGAGGGTCGCGGGCAGGGACACGGGTGACCAGCAGGCGGGTCTGCCGGCGGCAGGGACCTAAAGAGGGGGCCCTGCGGCTTGGCCGGCCGCTTAGCTGACCGGCGGGAAGCCGTCAAGGGAAGAGTGGGTTGGGGCCCGTGTCAAAAGCTGGAGGTGGTCCAGTGGGGAAGGCCCTGGGGCCCGGTGAAGGAGCCCCAGGAGCGCAAAATGATTTTCTCGGACTTGACACAGCTCTATCCCCGTTGTCAAAGACTAACCCTAACACTAAAACTTAGCCTACCCCTCAACCAAACCCTCACCAGTGGCTAAGGCCCTGGGGCCCTGTGAAACCTGGACGAGGGTCTCAAGTGCCCACAAAAGCCTCTCCTGCCTGAGCTTCAGACTGGATGCCAGCAAGAGGGACCCTTGTCCTCAGGGCAGGGCGTTCCAGGCGAATGGGGCGGAAAGCAGGCCCCCGGGGCCTTGCCACCAGAC
Organism: Pipistrellus hanaki; assembly: GCF_964339955.1. NCBI lineage: Eukaryota > Metazoa > Chordata > Mammalia > Chiroptera > Vespertilionidae > Pipistrellus > Pipistrellus hanaki. Next base: position 133,103 of record NW_028182280.1, on the reverse strand, counting down.
CAGTCAGAACCTCCGGAGGGGCCGGGGAGGTGCCCCCAGAGTGGAAAGTGATAATTTCTCGGACTTGACACAGCTCTCTCCCGTTTGTCAAAGCCCATAGGCAGGGCTGTGGGCGTCCCAGGACACTCTGCTCTGAGCTGCCCTTTGGTGGGAGCGATGGGGGCCGGGGCGGGGGGGTTAGAGGGCCGGCCCCGAGGCTCATGGAGGCCCCTGGGTGTCCTGAAGGGAGGGCTGGCTGGTCTGCCCACGCTTGGGGACCTGGGAGGCACCCTGTGAGCAGAGGGCTATGTGCCTTTACATCCCAGTGGTTGGGGCCATTCCTCTGTGTTTAGGAGTAGGGCAGATTGGCTGGCGCTGCTCGCTCATTGGTCGAATGGACCAGGGGCGTGGTTTCCGGAACCAGGAGGCGGGCCCAGGCCCACAGCTGAGACCTGTCAAGTCAAGGAGGGGGCGGGGCCAGATGAGCAGCTGGAGGCGGTCACGGGATCACGGGGGCGGGGCCAGGTGAACAGCCTGAAGTGGTGAGGTAAGCAGGAGAGAGGGTCGCGGGCAGGGACACGGGTGACCAGCAGGCGGGTCTGCCGGCGGCAGGGACCTAAAGAGGGGGCCCTGCGGCTTGGCCGGCCGCTTAGCTGACCGGCGGGAAGCCGTCAAGGGAAGAGTGGGTTGGGGCCCGTGTCAAAAGCTGGAGGTGGTCCAGTGGGGAAGGCCCTGGGGCCCGGTGAAGGAGCCCCAGGAGCGCAAAGTGATTTTCTCGGACTTGACACAGCTCTATCCCCGTTGTCAAAGACTAACCCTAACACTAAAACTTAGCCTACCCCTCAACCTAACCCTCACCAGTGGCTAAGGCCCTGGGGCCCTGTGAAACCTGGACGAGGGTCTCAAGTGCCCACAAAAGCCTCTCCTGCCTGAGCTTCAGACTGGATGCCAGCAAGAGGGACCCTTGTCCTCACGGCAGGGCGTTCCAGGCGAATGGGGCGGAAAGCAGGCCCCTGGGGCCGGGCCACCAGACCAGTCAGAACCTCCGGAGGGGCCGGGGAGGTGCACCCAGAGTGGAAAGTGATAATTTCTCGGACTTGACACAGTTCTCTCCCGGTTGTCAAAGCCCATAGGCAGGTCTGTGGGCGTCCCAGGACACTCTGCTCTGAGCTGCCCTTTGGTGGGAGCGATGGGGGCCGGGGCAGGGGGGTTAGAGGGCCGGCCCCGAGGCTCATGGAGGCCCCTCCCTGTTTGTCCTGAAGGGAGGGCTGGCTGGTCTGCCCACGCTTGGGGACCTGGGAGGCACCCTGTGAGCAGAGGGCTATGTGCCTTTACATCCCAGTGGTGGGGGCTATTCCTCTGTGTTTGGGAGCAGGGCAGATGGGCTGGCGCTGCTCGCTCATTGGTCGAATGGACCAGGGGCGTGGATTCCGGAACCAGGAGGCGGGCCCAGGCCCACAGCTGAGCCCGGTCAAGTCAAGGAGGGAGCGGGGCCAGGTGAGCAGCTGGAGGCGGTCACGGGATCACGGGGGCGGGGCCAGGTGAACAGCCTGAAGTGGTGAGGTAAGCAGGAGAGAGGGTCGCGGGCAGGGACACGGGTGACCAGCAGGCGGGTCTGCCGGCGGCAGGGACCTAAAGAGGGGGCCCTGCGGCTTGGCCGGCCGCTTAGCTGACCGGCGGGAAGCCGTCAAGGGAAGAGTGGGTTGGGGCCCGTGTCAAAAGCTGGAGGTGGTCCAGTGGGGAAGGCCCTGGGGCCCGGTGAAGGAGCCCCAGGAGCGCAAAATGATTTTCTCGGACTTGACACAGCTCTATCCCCGTTGTCAAAGACTAACCCTAACACTAAAACTTAGCCTACCCCTCAACCTAACCCTCACCAGTGGCTAAGGCCCTGGGGCCCTGTGAAACCTGGACGAGGGTCTCAAGTGCCCACAAAAGCCTCTCCTGCCTGAGCTTCAGACTGGATGCCAGCAAGAGGGACCCTTGTCCTCAGGGCAGGGCGTTCCAGGCGAATGGGGCGGAAAGCAGGCCCCCGGGGCCTTGCCACCAGATCAGTCAGAACCTCCGGAGGGGCCGGGGAGGTGCCCCCAGAGTGGAAAGTGATAATTTCTCGGACTTGACACAGCTCTCTCCCGTTTGTCAAAGCCCATAGGCAGGGCTGTGGGCGTCCCAGGACACTCTGCTCTGAGCTGCCCTTTGGTGGGAGCGATGGGGGCCGGGGCGGGGGGGTTAGAGGGCCGGCCCCGAGGCTCATGGAGGCCCCTGGGTGTCCTGAAGGGAGGGCTGGCTGGTCTGCCCACGCTTGGGGACCTGGGAGGCACCCTGTGAGCAGAGGGCTATGTGCCTTTACATCCCAGTGGTTGGGGCCATTCCTCTGTGTTTAGGAGTAGGGCAGATTGGCTGGCGCTGCTCGCTCATTGGTCGAATGGACCAGGGGCGTGGTTTCCGGAACCAGGAGGCGGGCCCAGGCCCACAGCTGAGACCTGTCAAGTCAAGGAGGGGGCGGGGCCAGGTGAGCAGCTGGAGGCGGTCACGGGATCACGGGGGCGGGGCCAGGTGAACAGCCTGAAGTGGTGAGGTAAGCAGGAGAGAGGGTCGCGGGCAGGGACACGGGTGACCAGCAGGCGGGTCTGCCGGCGGCAGGGACCTAAAGAGGGGGCCCTGCGGCTTGGCCGGCCGCTTAGCTGACCGGCGGGAAGCCGTCAAGGGAAGAGTGGGTTGGGGCCCGTGTCAAAAGCTGGAGGTGGTCCAGTGGGGAAGGCCCTGGGGCCCGGTGAAGGAGCCCCAGGAGCGCAAAGTGATTTTCTCGGACTTGACACAGCTCTATCCCCGTTGTCAAAGACTAACCCTAACACTAAAACTTAGCCTACCCCTCAACCTAACCCTCACCAGTGGCTAAGGCCCTGGGGCCCTGTGAAACCTGGACGAGGGTCTCAAGTGCCCACAAAAGCCTCTCCTGCCTGAGCTTCAGACTGGATGCCAGCAAGAGGGACCCTTGTCCTCAGGGCAGGGCGTTCCAGGCGAATGGGGCGGAAAGCAGGCCCCTGGGGCCGGGCCACCAGACCAGTCAGAACCTCCGGAGGGGCCGGGGAGGTGCACCCAGAGTGGAAAGTGATAATTTCTCGGACTTGACACAGTTCTCTCCCGGTTGTCAAAGCCCATAGGCAGGTCTGTGGGCGTCCCAGGACACTCTGCTCTGAGCTGCCCTTTGGTGGGAGCGATGGGGGCCGGGGCAGGGGGGTTAGAGGGCCGGCCCCGAGGCTCATGGAGGCCCCTCCCTGTTTGTCCTGAAGGGAGGGCTGGCTGGTCTGCCCACGCTTGGGGACCTGGGAGGCACCCTGTGAGCAGAGGGCTATGTGCCTTTACATCCCAGTGGTGGGGGCTATTCCTCTGTGTTTGGGAGCAGGGCAGATGGGCTGGCGCTGCTCGCTCATTGGTCGAATGGACCAGGGGCGTGGATTCCGGAACCAGGAGGCGGGCCCAGGCCCACAGCTGAGCCCGGTCAAGTCAAGGAGGGAGCGGGGCCAGGTGAGCAGCTGGAGGCGGTCACGGGATCACGGGGGCGGGGCCAGGTGAACAGCCTGAAGTGGTGAGGTAAGCAGGAGAGAGGGTCGCGGGCAGGGACACGGGTGACCAGCAGGCGGGTCTGCCGGCGGCAGGGACCTAAAGAGGGGGCCCTGCGGCTTGGCCGGCCGCTTAGCTGACCGGCGGGAAGCCGTCAAGGGAAGAGTGGGTTGGGGCCCGTGTCAAAAGCTGGAGGTGGTCCAGTGGGGAAGGCCCTGGGGCCCGGTGAAGGAGCCCCAGGAGCGCAAAGTGATTTTCTCGGACTTGACACAGCTCTATCCCCGTTGTCAAAGACTAACCCTAACACTAAAACTTAGCCTACCCCTCAACCTAACCCTCACCAGTGGCTAAGGCCCTGGGGCCCTGTGAAACCTGGACGAGGGTCTCAAGTGCCCACAAAAGCCTCTCCTGCCTGAGCTTCAGACTGGATGCCAGCAAGAGGGACCCTTGTCCTCAGGGCAGGGAGTTCCAGGCGAATGGGGCGAAAAGCAGGCCCCTGGGGCCGGGCCACCAGACCAGTCAGAACCTCCGGAGGGGCCGGGGAGTTGCACCCAGAGTGCAAAGTGATAATTTCTCGGACTTGACACAGTTCTCTCCCGGTTGTCAAAGCCCATAGGCAGGTCTGTGGGCGTCCCAGGACACTCTGCTCTGAGCTGCCCTTTGGTGGGAGCGATGGGGGCCGGGGCGGGGGGGTTAGAGGGCCGGCCCCGAGGCTCATGGAGGCCCCTGGGTGTCCTGAAGGGAGGGCTGGCTGGTCTGCCCACGCTTGGGGACCTGGGAGGCACCCTGTGATCAGAGGGCTATGTGCCTTTACATCCCAGTGGTTGGGGCCATTCCTCTGTGTTTAGGAGTAGGGCAGATTGGCTGGCGCTGCTCGCTCATTGGTCGAATGGACCAGGGGCGTGGTTTCCGGAACCAGGAGGCGGGCCCAGGCCCACAGCTGAGACCTGTCAAGTCAAGGAGGGGGCGGGGCCAGGTGAGCAGCTGGAGGCGGTCACGGGATCACGGGGGCGGGGCCAGGTGAACAGCCTGAAGTGGTGAGGTAAGCAGGAGAGAGGGTCGCGGGCAGGGACACGGGTGACCAGCAGGCGGGTCTGCCGGCGGCAGGGACCTAAAGAGGGGGCCCTGCGGCTTGGCCGGCCGCTTAGCTGACCGGCGGGAAGCCGTCAAGGGAAGAGTGGGTTGGGGCCCGTGTCAAAAGCTGGAGGTGGTCCAGTGGGGAAGGCCCTGGGGCCCGGTGAAGGAGCCCCAGGAGCGCAAAGTGATTTTCTCGGACTTGACACAGCTCTATCCCCGTTGTCAAAGACTAACCCTAACACTAAAACTTAGCCTACCCCTCAACCTAACCCTCACCAGTGGCTAAGGCCCTGGGGCCCTGTGAAACCTGGACGAGGGTCTCAAGTGCCCACAAAAGCCTCTCCTGCCTGAGCTTCAGACTGGATGCCAGCAAGAGGGACCCTTGTCCTCAGGGCAGGGCGTTCCAGGCGAATGGGGCGGAAAGCAGGCCCCTGGGGCCGGGCCACCAGACCAGTCAGAACCTCCGGAGGGGCCGGGGAGGTGCACCCAGAGTGGAAAGTGATAATTTCTCGGACTTGACACAGTTCTCTCCCGGTTGTCAAAGCCCATAGGCAGGTCTGTGGGCGTCCCAGGACACTCTGCTCTGAGCTGCCCTTTGGTGGGAGCGATGGGGGCCGGGGCAGGGGGGTTAGAGGGCCGGCCCCGAGGCTCATGGAGGCCCCTCCCTGTTTGTCCTGAAGGGAGGGCTGGCTGGTCTGCCCACGCTTGGGGACCTGGGAGGCACCCTGTGAGCAGAGGGCTATGTGCCTTTACATCCCAGTGGTGGGGGCTATTCCTCTGTGTTTGGGAGCAGGGCAGATGGGCTGGCGCTGCTCGCTCATTGGTCGAATGGACCAGGGGCGTGGATTCCGGAACCAGGAGGCGGGCCCAGGCCCACAGCTGAGCCCGGTCAAGTCAAGGAGGGAGCGGGGCCAGGTGAGCAGCTGGAGGCGGTCACGGGATCACGGGGGCGGGGCCAGGTGAACAGCCTGAAGTGGTGAGGTAAGCAGGAGAGAGGGTCGCGGGCAGGGACACGGGTGACCAGCAGGCGGGTCTGCCGGCGGCAGGGACCTAAAGAGGGGGCCCTGCGGCTTGGCCGGCCGCTTAGCTGACCGGCGGGAAGCCGTCAAGGGAAGAGTGGGTTGGGGCCCGTGTCAAAAGCTGGAGGTGGTCCAGTGGGGAAGGCCCTGGGGCCCGGTGAAGGAGCCCCAGGAGCGCAAAGTGATTTTCTCGGACTTGACACAGCTCTATCCCCGTTGTCAAAGACTAACCCTAACACTAAAACTTAGCCTACCCCTCAACCTAACCCTCACCAGTGGCTAAGGCCCTGGGGCCCTGTGAAACCTGGACGAGGGTCTCAAGTGCCCACAAAAGCCTCTCCTGCCTGAGCTTCAGACTGGATGCCAGCAAGAGGGACCCTTGTCCTCAGGGCAGGGAGTTCCAGGCGAATGGGGCGAAAAGCAGGCCCCTGGGGCCGGGCCACCAGACCAGTCAGAACCTCCGGAGGGGCCGGGGAGTTGCACCCAGAGTGCAAAGTGATAATTTCTCGGACTTGACACAGTTCTCTCCCGGTTGTCAAAGCCCATAGGCAGGTCTGTGGGCGTCCCAGGACACTCTGCTCTGAGCTGCCCTTTGGTGGGAGCGATGGGGGCCGGGGCGGGGGGGTTAGAGGGCCGGCCCCGAGGCTCATGGAGGCCCCTGGGTGTCCTGAAGGGAGGGCTGGCTGGTCTGCCCACGCTTGGGGACCTGGGAGGCACCCTGTGATCAGAGGGCTATGTGCCTTTACATCCCAGTGGTTGGGGCCATTCCTCTGTGTTTAGGAGTAGGGCAGATTGGCTGGCGCTGCTCGCTCATTGGTCGAATGGACCAGGGGCGTGGTTTCCGGAACCAGGAGGCGGGCCCAGGCCCACAGCTGAGCCTGGTCAAGTCAAGGAGGGAGCGGGGCCAGGTGAGCAGCTGGAGGCGGTCACGGGATCACGGGGGCGGGGCCAGGTGAACAGCCTGAAGTGGTGAGGTAAGCAGGAGAGAGGGTCGCGGGCAGGGACACGGGTGACCAGCAGGCGGGTCTGCCGGCGGCAGGGACCTAAAGAGGGGGCCCTGCGGCTTGGCCGGCCGCTTAGCTGACCGGCGGGAAGCCGTCAAGGGAAGAGTGGGTTGGGGCCCGTGTCAAAAGCTGGAGGTGGTCCAGTGGGGAAGGCCCTGGGGCCCGGTGAAGGAGCCCCAGGAGCGCAAAGTGATTTTCTCGGACTTGACACAGCTCTATCCCCGTTGTCAAAGACTAACCCTAACACTAAAACTTAGCCTACCCCTCAACCTAACCCTCACCAGTGGCTAAGGCCCTGGGGCCCTGTGAAACCTGGACGAGGGTCTCAAGTGCCCACAAAAGCCTCTCCTGCCTGAGCTTCAGACTGGATGCCAGCAAGAGGGACCCTTGTCCTCAGGGCAGGGCGTTCCAGGCGAATGGGGCGGAAAGCAGGCCCCTGGGGCCGGGCCACCAGACCAGTCAGAACCTCCGGAGGGGCCGGGGAGGTGCACCCAGAGTGGAAAGTGATAATTTCTCGGACTTGACACAGTTCTCTCCCGGTTGTCAAAGCCCATAGGCAGGTCTGTGGGCGTCCCAGGACACTCTGCTCTGAGCTGCCCTTTGGTGGGAGCGATGGGGGCCGGGGCAGGGGGGTTAGAGGGCCGGCCCCGAGGCTCATGGAGGCCCCTCCCTGTTTGTCCTGAAGGGAGGGCTGGCTGGTCTGCCCACGCTTGGGGACCTGGGAGGCACCCTGTGAGCAGAGGGCTATGTGCCTTTACATCCCAGTGGTGGGGGCTATTCCTCTGTGTTTGGGAGCAGGGCAGATGGGCTGGCGCTGCTCGCTCATTGGTCGAATGGACCAGGGGCGTGGATTCCGGAACCAGGAGGCGGGCCCAGGCCCACAGCTGAGCCCGGTCAAGTCAAGGAGGGAGCGGGGCCAGGTGAGCAGCTGGAGGCGGTCACGGGATCACGGGGGCGGGGCCAGGTGAACAGCCTGAAGTGGTGAGGTAAGCAGGAGAGAGGGTCGCGGGCAGGGACACGGGTGACCAGCAGGCGGGTCTGCCGGCGGCAGGGACCTAAAGAGGGGGCCCTGCGGCTTGGCCGGCCGCTTAGCTGACCGGCGGGAAGCCGTCAAGGGAAGAGTGGGTTGGGGCCCGTGTCAAAAGCTGGAGGTGGTCCAGTGGGGAAGGCCCTGGGGCCCGGTGAAGGAGCCCCAGGAGCGCAAAGTGATTTTCTCGGACTTGACACAGCTCTATCCCCGTTGTCAAAGACTAACCCTAACACTAAAACTTAGCCTACCCCTCAACCTAACCCTCACCAGTGGCTAAGGCCCTGGGGCCCTGTGAAACCTGGACGAGGGTCTCAAGTGCCCACAAAAGCCTCTCCTGCCTGAGCTTCAGACTGGATGCCAGCAAGAGGGACCCTTGTCCTCAGGGCAGGGAGTTCCAGGCGAATGGGGCGAAAAGCAGGCCCCTGGGGCCGGGCCACCAGACCAGTCAGAACCTCCGGAGGGGCCGGGGAGTTGCACCCAGAGTGCAAAGTGATAATTTCTCGGACTTGACACAGTTCTCTCCCGGTTGTCAAAGCCCATAGGCAGGTCTGTGGGCGTCCCAGGACACTCTGCTCTGAGCTGCCCTTTGGTGGGAGCGATGGGGGCCGGGGCGGGGGGGTTAGAGGGCCGGCCCCAAGGCTCATGGAGGCCCCTCCCTGTTTGTCCTGAAGGGAGGGCTGGCTGGTCTGCCCACGCTTGGGGACCTGGGAGGCACCCTGTGAGCAGAGGGCTATGTGCCTTTACATCCCAGTGGTGGGGGCTATTCCTCTGTGTTTGGGAGCAGGGCAGATGGGCTGGCGCTGCTCGCTCATTGGTCGAATGGACCAGGGGCGTGGATTCCGGAACCAGGAGGCGGGCCCAGGCCCAGAGCTGAGCCCTGTCAAGTCAAGGAGGGAGCGGGGCCAGGTGAGCAGCTGGAGGCGGTCACGGGATCACGGGGGCGGGGCCAGGTGAACAGCCTGAAGTGGTGAGGTAAGCAGGAGAGAGGGTCGCGGGCAGGGACACGGGTGACCAGCAGGCGGGTCTGCCGGCGGCAGGGACCTAAAGAGGGGGCCCTGCGGCTTGGCCGGCCGCTTAGCTGACCGGCGGGAAGCCGTCAAGGGAAGAGTGGGTTGGGGCCCGTGTCAAAAGCTGGAGGTGGTCCAGTGGGGAAGGCCCTGGGGCCCGGTGAAGGAGCCCCAGGAGCGCAAAGTGATTTTCTCGGACTTGACACAGCTCTATCCCCGTTGTCAAAGACTAACCCTAACACTAAAACTTAGCCTACCCCTCAACCTAACCCTCACCAGTGGCTAAGGCCCTGGGGCCCTGTGAAACCTGGACGAGGGTCTCAAGTGCCCACAAAAGCCTCTCCTGCCTGAGCTTCAGACTGGATGCCAGCAAGAGGGACCCTTGTCCTCAGGGCAGGGCGTTCCAGGCGAATGGGGCGGAAAGCAGGCCCCTGGGGCCGGGCCACCAGACCAGTCAGAACCTCCGGAGGGGCCGGGGAGGTGCATCCAGAGTGGAAAGTGATAATTTCTCGGACTTGACACAGTTCTCTCCCGGTTGTCAAAGCCCATAGGCAGGTCTGTGGGCGTCCCAGGACACTCTTCTCTGAGCTGCCCTTTGGTGGGAGCGATGGGGGCCGGGGCGGGGGGGTTAGAGGGCCGGCCCCGAGGCTCATGGAGGCCCCTGGGTGTCCTGAAGGGAGGGCTGGCTGGTCTGCCCACGCTTGGGGACCTGGGAGGCACCCTGTGAGCAGAGGGCTATGTGCCTTTACATCCCAGTGGTTGGGGCCATTCCTCTGTGTTTAGGAGTAGGGCAGATTGGCTGGCGCTGCTCGCTCATTGGTCGAATGGACCAGGGGCGTGGTTTCCGGAACCAGGAGGCGGGCCCAGGCCCACAGCTGAGCCCGGTCAAGTCAAGGAGGGAGCGGGGCCAGGTGAGCAGCTGGAGGCGGTCACGGGATCACGGGGGCGGGGCCAGGTGAACAGCCTGAAGTGGTGAGGTAAGCAGGAGAGAGGGTCGCGGGCAGGGACACGGGTGACCAGCAGGCGGGTCTGCCGGCGGCAGGGACCTAAAGAGGGGGCCCTGCGGCTTGGCCGGCCGCTTAGCTGACCGGCGGGAAGCCGTCAAGGGAAGAGTGGGTTGGGGCCCGTGTCAAAAGCTGGAGGTGGTCCAGTGGGGAAGGCCCTGGGGCCCGGTGAAGGAGCCCCAGGAGCGCAAAGTGATTTTCTCGGACTTGACACAGCTCTATCCCCGTTGTCAAAGACTAACCCTAACACTAAAACTTAGCCTACCCCTCAACCTAACCCTCACCAGTGGCTAAGGCCCTGGGGCCCTGTGAAACCTGGACGAGGGTCTCAAGTGCCCACAAAAGCCTCTCCTGCCTGAGCTTCAGACTGGATGCCAGCAAGAGGGACCCTTGTCCTCAGGGCAGGGCGTTCCAGGCGAATGGGGCGGAAAGCAGGCCCCTGGGGCCGGGCCACCAGACCAGTCAGAACCTCCGGAGGGGCCGGGGAGGTGCACCCAGAGTGGAAAGTGATAATTTCTCGGACTTGACACAGTTCTCTCCCGGTTGTCAAAGCCCATAGGCAGGTCTGTGGGCGTCCCAGGACACTCTGCTCTGAGCTGCCCTTTGGTGGGAGCGATGGGGGCCGGGGCGGGGGGGTTAGAGGGCCGGCCCCGAGGCTCATGGAGGCCCCTCCCTGTTTGTCCTGAAGGGAGGGCTGGCTGGTCTGCCCACGCTTGGGGACCTGGGAGGCACCCTGTGAGCAGAGGGCTATGTGCCTTTACATCCCAGTGGTGGGGGCTATTCCTCTGTGTTTGGGAGCAGGGCAGATGGGCTGGCGCTGCTCGCTCATTGGTCGAATGGACCAGGGGCGTGGATTCCGGAACCAGGAGGCGGGCCCAGGCCCACAGCTGAGCCCTGTCAAGTCAAGGAGGGAGCGGGGCCAGGTGAGCAGCTGGAGGCGGTCACGGGATCACGGGGGCGGGGCCAGGTGAACAGCCTGAAGTGGTGAGGTAAGCAGGAGAGAGGGTCGCGGGCAGGGACACGGGTGACCAGCAGGCGGGTCTGCCGGCGGCAGGGACCTAAAGAGGGGGCCCTGCGGCTTGGCCGGCCGCTTAGCTGACCGGCGGGAAGCCGTCAAGGGAAGAGTGGGTTGGGGCCCGTGTCAAAAGCTGGAGGTGGTCCAGTGGGGAAGGCCCTGGGGCCCGGTGAAGGAGCCCCAGGAGCGCAAAATGATTTTCTCGGACTTGACACAGCTCTATCCCCGTTGTCAAAGACTAACCCTAACACTAAAACTTAGCCTACCCCTCAACCTAACCCTCACCAGTGGCTAAGGCCCTGGGGCCCTGTGAAACCTGGACGAGGGTCTCAAGTGCCCACAAAAGCCTCTCCTGCCTGAGCTTCAGACTGGATGCCAGCAAGAGGGACCCTTGTCCTCAGGGCAGGGCGTTCCAGGCGAATGGGGCGGAAAGCAGGCCCCCGGGGCCTTGCCACCAGACCAGTCAGAACCTCCGGAGGGGCCGGGGAGGTGCCCCCAGAGTGGAAAGTGATAATTTCTCGGACTTGACACAGTTCTCTCCCGGTTGTCAAAGCCCATAGGCAGGTCTGTGGGCGTCCCAGGACACTCTTCTCTGAGCTGCCCTTTGGTGGGAGCGATGGGGGCCGGGGCGGGGGGGTTAGAGGGCCGGCCCCGAGGCTCATGGAGGCCCCTGGGTGTCCTGAAGGGAGGGCTGGCTGGTCTGCCCACGCTTGGGGACCTGGGAGGCACCCTGTGAGCAGAGGGCTATGTGCCTTTACATCCCAGTGGTTGGGGCCATTCCTCTGTGTTTAGGAGTAGGGCAGATTGGCTGGCGCTGCTCGCTCATTGGTCGAATGGACCAGGGGCGTGGTTTCCGGAACCAGGAGGCGGGCCCAGGCCCACAGCTGAGCCCGGTCAAGTCAAGGAGGGAGCGGGGCCAGGTGAGCAGCTGGAGGCGGTCACGGGATCACGGGGGCGGGGCCAGGTGAACAGCCTGAAGTGGTGAGGTAAGCAGGAGAGAGGGTCGCGGGCAGGGACACGGGTGACCAGCAGGCGGGTCTGCCGGCGGCAGGGACCTAAAGAGGGGGCCCTGCGGCTTGGCCGGCCGCTTAGCTGACCGGCGGGAAGCCGTCAAGGGAGGAGTGGGTTGGGGCCCGTGTCAAAAGCTGGAGGTGGTCCAGTGGGGAAGGCCCTGGGGCCCGGTGAAGGAGCCCCAGGAGCGCAAAATGATTTTCTCGGACTTGACACAGCTCTATCCCCGTTGTCAAAGACTAACCCTAACACTAAAACTTAGCCTACCCCTCAACCTAACCCTCACCAGTGGCTAAGGCCCTGGGGCCCTGTGAAACCTGGACGAGGGTCTCAAGTGCCCACAAAAGCCTCTCCTGCCTGAGCTTCAGACTGGATGCCAGCAAGAGGGACCCTTGTCCTCAGGGCAGGGCGTTCCAGGCGAATGGGGCGGAAAGCAGGCCCCTGGGGCCGGGCCACCAGACCAGTCAGAACCTGCGGAGGGGCCGGGGAGGTGCACCCAGAGTGGAAAGTGATAATTTCTCGGACTTGACACAGTTCTCTCCCGGTTGTCAAAGCCCATAGGCAGGTCTGTGGGCGTCCCAGGACACTCTGCTCTGAGCTGCCCTTTGGTGGGAGCGATGGGGGCCGGGGCGGGGGGGTTAGAGGGCCGGCCCCGAGGCTCATGGAGGCCCCTCCCTGTTTGTCCTGAAGGGAGGGCTGGCTGGTCTGCCCACGCTTGGGGACCTGGGAGGCACCCTGTGAGCAGAGGGCTATGTGCCTTTACATCCCAGTGGTTGGGGCCATTCCTCTGTGTTTAGGAGTAGGGCAGATTGGCTGGCGCTGCTCGCTCATTGGTCGAATGGACCAGGGGCGTGGTTTCCGGAACCAGGAGGCGGGCCCAGGCCCACAGCTGAGACCTGTCAAGTCAAGGAGGGGGCGGGGCCAGGTGAGCAGCTGGAGGCGGTCACGGGATCACGGGGGCGGGGCCAGGTGAACAGCCTGAAGTGGTGAGGTAAGCAGGAGAGAGGGTCGCGGGCAGGGACACGGGTGACCAGCAGGCGGGTCTGCCGGCGGCAGGGACCTAAAGAGGGGGCCCTGCGGCTTGGCCGGCCGCTTAGCTGACCGGCGGGAAGCCGTCAAGGGAAGAGTGGGTTGGGGCCCGTGTCAAAAGCTGGAGGTGGTCCAGTGGGGAAGGCCCTGGGGCCCGGTGAAGGAGCCCCAGGAGCGCAAAGTGATTTTCTCGGACTTGACACAGCTCTATCCCCGTTGTCAAAGACTAACCCTAACACTAAAACTTAGCCTACCCCTCAACCTAACCCTCACCAGTGGCTAAGGCCCTGGGGCCCTGTGAAACCTGGACGAGGGTCTCAAGTGCCCACAAAAGCCTCTCCTGCCTGAGCTTCAGACTGGATGCCAGCAAGAGGGACCCTTGTCCTCAGGGCAGGGCGTTCCAGGCGAATGGGGCGGAAAGCAAGCCCCTGGGGCCGGGCCACCAGACCAGTCAGAACCTCCGGAGGGGCCGGGGAGGTGCACCCAGAGTGGAAAGTGATAATTTCTCGGATTTGACACAGTTCTCTCCCGGTTGTCAAAGCCCATAGGCAGGTCTGTGGGCGTCCCAGGACACTCTGCTCTGAGCTGCCCTTTGGTGGGAGCGATGGGGGCCGGGGCGGGGGGGTTAGAGGGCCGGCCCCGAGGCTCATGGAGGCCCCTCCCTGTTTGTCCTGAAGGGAGGGCTGGCTGGTCTGCCCACGCTTGGGGACCTGGGAGGCACCCTGTGAGCAGAGGGCTATGTGCCTTTACATCCCAGTGGTGGGGGCTATTCTTCTGTGTTTGGGAGCAGGGCAGATGGGCTGGCGCTGCTCGCTCATTGGTCGAATGGACCAGGGGCGTGGATTCCGGAACCAGGAGGCGGGCCCAGGCCCACAGCTGAGCCCGGTCAAGTCAAGGAGGGAGCAGGGCCAGGTGAGCAGCTGGAGGCGGTCACGGGATCACGGGGGCGGGGCCAGGTGAACAGCCTGAAGTGGTGAGGTAAGCAGGAGAGAGGGTCGCGGGCAGGGACACGGGTGACCAGCAGGCGGGTCTGCCGGCGGCAGGGACCTAAAGAGGGGGCCCTGCGGCTTGGCCGGCCGCTTAGCTGACCGGCGGGAAGCCGTCAAGGGAAGAGTGGGTTGGGGCCCGTGTCAAAAGCTGGAGGTGGTCCAGTGGGGAAGGCCCTGGGGCCCGGTGAAGGAGCCCCAGGAGCGCAAAGTGATTTTCTCGGACTTGACACAGCTCTATCCCCGTTGTCAAAGACTAACCCTAACACTAAAACTTAGCCTACCCCTCAACCTAACCCTCACCAGTGGCTAAGGCCCTGGGGCCCTGTGAAACCTGGACGAGGGTCTCAAGTGCCCACAAAAGCCTCTCCTGCCTGAGCTTCAGACTGGATGCCAGCAAGAGGGACCCTTGTCCTCAGGGCAGGGCGTTCCAGGCGAATGGCGCGGAAAGCAGGCCCTTGGGGCCGGGCCACCAGACCAGTCAGAACCTCCGGAGGGGCCGGGGAGTTGCACCCAGAGTGGAAAGTGATAATTTCTCGGACTTGACACAGTTCTCTCCCGGTTGTCAAAGCCCATAGGCAGGTCTGTGGGCGTCCCAGGACACTCTGCTCTGAGCTGCCCTTTGGTGGGAGCGATGGGGGCCGGGGCGGGGGGGTTAGAGGGCCGGCCCCAAGGCTCATGGAGGCCCCTCCCTGTTTGTCCTGAAGGGAGGGCTGGCTGGTCTGCCCACGCTTGGGGACCTGGGAGGCACCCTGTGAGCAGAGGGCTATGTGCCTTTACATCCCAGTGGTGGGGGCTATTCCTCTGTGTTTGGGAGCAGGGCAGATGGGCTGGCGCTGCTCGCTCATTGGTCGAATGGACCAGGGGCGTGGATTCCGGAACCAGGAGGCGGGCCCAGGCCCACAGCTGAGCCCTGTCAAGTCAAGGAGGGAGCGGGGCCAGGTGAGCAGCTGGAGGCGGTCACGGGATCACGGGGGCGGGGCCAGGTGAACAGCCTGAAGTGGTGAGGTAAGCAGGAGAGAGGGTCGCGGGCAGGGACACGGGTGACCAGCAGGCGGGTCTGCCGGCGGCAGGGACCTAAAGAGGGGGCCCTGCGGCTTGGCCGGCCGCTTAGCTGACCGGCGGGAAGCCGTCAAGGGAAGAGTGGGTTGGGGCCCGTGTCAAAAGCTGGAGGTGGTCCAGTGGGGAAGGCCCTGGGGCCCGGTGAAGGAGCCCCAGGAGCGCAAAGTGATTTTCTCGGACTTGACACAGCTCTATCCCCGTTGTCAAAGACTAACCCTAACACTAAAACTTAGCCTACCCCTCAACCTAACCCTCACCAGTGGCTAAGGCCCTGGGGCCCTGTGAAACCTGGACGAGGGTCTCAAGTGCCCACAAAAGCCTCTCCTGCCTGAGCTTCAGACTGGATGCCAGCAAGAGGGACCCTTGTCCTCAGGGCAGGGCGTTCCAGGCGAATGGGGCGGAAAGCAGGCCCCTGGGGCCGGGCCACCAGACCAGTCAGAACCTCCAGAGGGGCCGGGGAGGTGCACCCAGAGTGGAAAGTGATAATTTCTCGGACTTGACACAGTTCTCTCCCGGTTGTCAAAGCCCATAGGCAGGTCTGTGGGCGTCCCAGGACACTCTGCTCTGAGCTGCCCTTTGGTGGGAGCGATGGGGGCCGGGGCGGGGGGGTTAGAGGGCCGGCCCCGAGGCTCATGGAGGCCCCTCCCTGTTTGTCCTGAAGGGAGGGCTGGCTGGTCTGCCCACGCTTGGGGACCTGGGAGGCACCCTGTGAGCAGAGGGCTATGTGCCTTTACATCCCAGTGGTGGGGGCTATTCCTCTGTGTTTGGGAGCAGGGCAGATGGGCTGGCGCTGCTCGCTCATTGGTCGAATGGACCAGGGGCGTGGATTCCGGAACCAGGAGGCGGGCCCAGGCCCACAGCTGAGCCCTGTCAAGTCAAGGAGGGAGCGGGGCCAGGTGAGCAGCTGGAGGCGGTCACGGGATCACGGGGGCGGGGCCAGGTGAACAGCCTGAAGTGGTGAGGTAAGCAGGAGAGAGGGTCGCGGGCAGGGACACGGGTGACCAGCAGGCGGGTCTGCCGGCGGCAGGGACCTAAAGAGGGGGCCCTGCGGCTTGGCCGGCCGCTTAGCTGACCGGCGGGAAGCCGTCAAGGGAAGAGTGGGTTGGGGCCCTTGTCAAAAGCTGGAGGTGGTCCAGTGGGGAAGGCCCTGGGGCCCGGTGAAGGAGCCCCAGGAGCGCAAAGTGATTTTCTCGGACTTGACACAGCTCTATCCCCGTTTTCAAAGACTAACCCTAACACTAAAACTTAGCCTATCCCTCAACCTAACCCTCACCAGTGGCTAAGGCCCTGGGGCCCTGTGAAACCTGGACGAGGGTCTCAAGTGCCCACAAAAGCCTCTCCTGCCTGAGCTTCAGACTGGATGCCAGCAAGAGGGACCCTTGTCCTCAGGGCAGGGCGTTCCAGGCGAATGGGGCG
Source organism: Pipistrellus hanaki (assembly GCF_964339955.1). Lineage (NCBI taxonomy): Eukaryota > Metazoa > Chordata > Mammalia > Chiroptera > Vespertilionidae > Pipistrellus > Pipistrellus hanaki. The sequence goes on along the minus strand of NW_028182280.1, from coordinate 116,903 downwards.
GAAAGCAGGCCCCCGGGGCCTTGCCACCAGACCAGTCAGAACCTCCGGAGGGGCCGGGGAGGTGCCCCCAGAGTGGAAAGTGATAATTTCTCGGACTTGACACAGCTCTCTCCCGTTTGTCAAAGCCCATAGGCAGGGCTGTGGGCGTCCCAGGACACTCTGCTCTGAGCTGCCCTTTGGTGGGAGCGATGGGGGCCGGGGCGGGGGGGTTAGAGGGCCGGCCCCGAGGCTCATGGAGGCCCCAGGGTGTCCTGAAGGGAGGGCTGGCTGGTCTGCCCACGCTTGGGGACCTGGGAGGCACCCTGTGAGCAGAGGGCTATGTGCCTTTACATCCCAGTGGTTGGGGCCATTCCTCTGTGTTTAGGAGTAGGGCAGATTGGCTGGCGCTGCTCGCTCATTGGTCGAATGGACCAGGGGCGTGGTTTCCGGAACCAGGAGGCGGGCCCAGGCCCACAGCTGAGACCTGTCAAGTCAAGGAGGGGGCGGGGCCAGGTGAGCAGCTGGAGGCGGTCACGGGATCACGGGGGCGGGGCCAGGTGAACAGCCTGAAGTGGTGAGGTAAGCAGGAGAGAGGGTCGCGGGCAGGGACACGGGTGACCAGCAGGCGGGTCTGCCGGCGGCAGGGACCTAAATAGGGGGCCCTGCGGCTTGGCCGGCCGCTTAGCTGACCGGCGGGAAGCCGTCAAGGGAAGAGTGGGTTGGGGCCCGTGTCAAAAGCTGGAGGTGGTCCAGTGGGGAAGGCCCTGGGGCCCGGTGAAGGAGCCCCAGGAGCGCAAAGTGATTTTCTCGGACTTGACACAGCTCTATCCCCGTTGTCAAAGACTAACCCTAACACTAAAACTTAGCCTACTCCTCAACCTAACCCTCACCAGTGGCTAAGGCCCTGGGGCCCTGTGAAACCTGGACGAGGGTCTCAAGTGCCCACAAAAGCCTCTCCTGCCTGAGCTTCAGACTGGATGGCAGCAAGAGGGACCCTTGTCCTCAGGGCAGGGCGTTCCAGGCGAATGGGGCGGAAAGCAGGCCCCTGGGGCCGGGCCACCAGACCAGTCAGAACCTCCGGAGGGGCCGGGGAGGTGCACCCAGAGTGGAAAGTGATAATTTCTCGGACTTGACACAGTTCTCTCCCGGTTGTCAAAGCCCATAGGCAGGTCTGTGGGCGTCCCAGGACACTCTGCTCTGAGCTGCCCTTTGGTGGGAGCGATGGGGGCCAGGGCGGGGGGGTTAGAGGGCCGGCCCCGAGGCTCATGGAGGCCCCTCCCTGTTTGTCCTGAAGGGAGGGCTGGCTGGTCTGCCCACGCTTGGGGACCTGGGAGGCACCCTGTGAGCAGAGGGCTATGTGCCTTTACATCCCAGTGGTGGGGGCTATTCCTCTGTGTTTGGGAGCAGGGCAGATGGGCTGGCGCTGCTCGCTCATTGGTCGAATGGACCAGGGGCGTGGATTCCGGAACCAGGAGGCGGGCCCAGGCCCACAGCTGAGCCCTGTCAAGTCAAGGAGGGAGCGGGGCCAGGTGAGCAGCTGGAGGCGGTCACGGGATCACGGGGGCGGGGCCAGGTGAACAGCCTGAAGTGGTGAGGTAAGCAGGAGAGAGGGTCGCGGGCAGGGACACGGGTGACCAGCAGGCGGGTCTGCCGGCGGCAGGGACCTAAAGAGGGGGCCCTGCGGCTTGGCCGGCCGCTTAGCTGACCGGCGGGAAGCCGTCAAGGGAAGAGTGGGTTGGGGCCCGTGTCAAAAGCTGGAGGTGGTCCAGTGGGGAAGGCCCTGGGGCCCGGTGAAGGAGCCCCAGGAGCGCAAAGTGATTTTCTCGGACTTGACACAGCTCTATCCCCGTTTTCAAAGACTAACCCTAACACTAAAACTTAGCCTATCCCTCAACCTAACCCTCACCAGTGGCTAAGGCCCTGGGGCCCTGTGAAACCTGGACGAGGGTCTCAAGTGCCCACAAAAGCCTCTCCTGCCTGAGCTTCAGACTGGATGCCAGCAAGAGGGACCCTTGTCCTCAGGGCAGGGCGTTCCAGGCGAATGGGGCGGAAAGCAGGCCCCCGGGGCCTTGCCACCAGACCAGTCAGAACCTCCGGAGGGGCCGGGGAGGTGCCCCCAGAGTGGAAAGTGATAATTTCTCGGACTTGACACAGCTCTCTCCCGTTTGTCAAAGCCCATAGGCAGGGCTGTGGGCGTCCCAGGACACTCTGCTCTGAGCTGCCCTTTGGTGGGAGCGATGGGGGCCGGGGCGGGGGGGTTAGAGGGCCGGCCCCGAGGCTCATGGAGGCCCCAGGGTGTCCTGAAGGGAGGGCTGGCTGGTCTGCCCACGCTTGGGGACCTGGGAGGCACCCTGTGAGCAGAGGGCTATGTGCCTTTACATCCCAGTGGTTGGGGCCATTCCTCTGTGTTTAGGAGTAGGGCAGATTGGCTGGCGCTGCTCGCTCATTGGTCGAATGGCCCAGGGGCGTGGTTTCCGGAACCAGGAGGCGGGCCCAGGCCCACAGCTGAGACCTGTCAAGTCAAGGAGGGGGCGGGGCCAGGTGAGCAGCTGGAGGCGGTCACGGGATCACGGGGGCGGGGCCAGGTGAACAGCCTGAAGTGGTGAGGTAAGCAGGAGAGAGGGTCGCGGGCAGGGACACGGGTGACCAGCAGGCGGGTCTGCCGGCGGCAGGGACCTAAAGAGGGGGCCCTGCGGCTTGGCCGGCCGCTTAGCTGACCGGCGGGAAGCCGTCAAGGGAAGAGTGGGTTGGGGCCCGTGTCAAAAGCTGGAGGTGGTCCAGTGGGGAAGGCCCTGGGGCCCGGTGAAGGAGCCCCAGGAGCGCAAAGTGATTTTCTCGGACTTGACACAGCTCTATCCCCGTTGTCAAAGACTAACCCTAACACTAAAACTTAGCCTACTCCTCAACCTAACCCTCACCAGTGGCTAAGGCCCTGGGGCCCTGTGAAACCTGGACGAGGGTCTCAAGTGCCCACAAAAGCCTCTCCTGCCTGAGCTTCAGACTGGATGCCAGCAAGAGGGACCCTTGTCCTCAGGGCAGGGCGTTCCAGGCGAATGGGGCGGAAAGCAGGCCCCTGGGGCCGGGCCACCAGACCAGTCAGAACCTCCGGAGGGGCCGGGGAGGTGCACCCAGAGTGGAAAGTGATAATTTCTCGGACTTGACACAGTTCTCTCCCGGTTGTCAAAGCCCATAGGCAGGTCTGTGGGCGTCCCAGGACACTCTGCTCTGAGCTGCCCTTTGGTGGGAGCGATGGGGGCCGGGGCGGGGGGGTTAGAGGGCCGGCCCCGAGGCTCATGGAGGCCCCTCCCTGTTTGTCCTGAAGGGAGGGCTGGCTGGTCTGCCCACGCTTGGGGACCTGGGAGGCACCCTGTGAGCAGAGGGCTATGTGCCTTTACATCCCAGTGGTGGGGGCTATTCCTCTGTGTTTGGGAGCAGGGCAGATGGGCTGGCGCTGCTCGCTCATTGGTCGAATGGACCAGGGGCGTGGATTCCGGAACCAGGAGGCGGGCCCAGGCCCACAGCTGAGCCCTGTCAAGTCAAGGAGGGAGCGGGGCCAGGTGAGCAGCTGGAGGCGGTCACGGGATCACGGGGGCGGGGCCAGGTGAACAGCCTGAAGTGGTGAGGTAAGCAGGAGAGAGGGTCGCGGGCAGGGACACGGGTGACCAGCAGGCGGGTCTGCCGGCGGCAGGGACCTAAAGAGGGGGCCCTGCGGCTTGGCCGGCCGCTTAGCTGACCGGCGGGAAGCCGTCAAGGGAAGAGTGGGTTGGGGCCCGTGTCAAAAGCTGGAGGTGGTCCAGTGGGGAAGGCCCTGGGGCCCGGTGAAGGAGCCCCAGGAGCGCAAAGTGATTTTCTCGGACTTGACACAGCTCTATCCCCGTTGTCAAAGACTAACCCTAACACTAAAACTTAGCCTACCCCTCAACCTAACCCTCACCAGTGGCTAAGGCCCTGGGGCCCTGTGAAACCTGGACGAGGGTCTCAAGTGCCCACAAAAGCCTCTCCTGCCTGAGCTTCAGACTGGATGCCAGCAAGAGGGACCCTTGTCCTCAGGGCAGGGCGTTCCAGGCGAATGGGGCGGAAAGCAGGCCCCTGGGGCCGGGCCACCAGACCAGTCAGAACCTCCGGAGGGGCCGGGGAGGTGCACCCAGAGTGGAAAGTGATAATTTCTCGGACTTGACACAGTTCTCTCCCGGTTGTCAAAGCCCATAGGCAGGTCTGTGGGCGTCCCAGGACACTCTGCTCTGAGCTGCCCTTTGGTGGGAGCGATGGGGGCCGGGGCGGGGGGGTTAGAGGGCCGGCCCCGAGGCTCATGGAGGCCCCTCCCTGTTTGTCCTGAAGGGAGGGCTGGCTGGTCTGCCCACGCTTGGGGACCTGGGAGGCACCCTGTGAGCAGAGGGCTATGTGCCTTTACATCCCAGTGGTGGGGGCTATTCCTCTGTGTTTGGGAGCAGGGCAGATGGGCTGGCGCTGCTCGCTCATTGGTCGAATGGACCAGGGGCGTGGATTCCGGAACCAGGAGGCGGGCCCAGGCCCAGAGCTGAGCCCTGTCAAGTCAAGGAGGGAGCGGGGCCAGGTGAGCAGCTGGAGGCGGTCACGGGATCACGGGGGCGGGGCCAGGTGAACAGCCTGAAGTGGTGAGGTAAGCAGGAGAGAGGGTCGCGGGCAGGGACACGGGTGACCAGCAGGCGGGTCTGCCGGCGGCAGGGACCTAAAGAGGGGGCCCTGCGGCTTGGCCGGCCGCTTAGCTGACCGGCGGGAAGCCGTCAAGGGAAGAGTGGGTTGGGGCCCGTGTCAAAAGCTGGAGGTGGTCCAGTGGGGAAGGCCCTGGGGCCCGGTGAAGGAGCCCCAGGAGCGCAAAGTGATTTTCTCGGACTTGACACAGCTCTATCCCCGTTGTCAAAGACTAACCCTAACACTAAAACTTAGCCTACCCCTCAACCTAACCCTCACCAGTGGCTAAGGCCCTGGGGCCCTGTGAAACCTGGACGAGGGTCTCAAGTGCCCACAAAAGCCTCTCCTGCCTGAGCTTCAGACTGGATGCCAGCAAGAGGGACCCTTGTCCTCAGGGCAGGGCGTTCCAGGCGAATGGGGCGGAAAGCAGGCCCCTGGGGCCGGGCCACCAGACCAGTCAGAACCTCCGGAGGGGCCGGGGAGGTGCACCCAGAGTGGAAAGTGATAATTTCTCGGACTTGACACAGTTCTCTCCCGGTTGTCAAAGCCCATAGGCAGGTCTGTGGGCGTCCCAGGACACTCTGCTCTGAGCTGCCCTTTGGTGGGAGCGATGGGGGCCGGGGCGGGGGGGTTAGAGGGCCGGCCCCGAGGCTCATGGAGGCCCCTCCCTGTTTGTCCTGAAGGGAGGGCTGGCTGGTCTGCCCACGCTTGGGGACCTGGGAGGCACCCTGTGAGCAGAGGGCTATGTGCCTTTACATCCCAGTGGTGGGGGCTATTCCTCTGTGTTTGGGAGCAGGGCAGATGGGCTGGCGCTGCTCGCTCATTGGTCGAATGGACCAGGGGCGTGGATTCCGGAACCAGGAGGCGGGCCCAGGCCCACAGCTGAGCCCTGTCAAGTCAAGGAGGGAGCTGGGCCAGGTGAGCAGCTGGAGGCGGTCACGGGATCACGGGGGCGGGGCCAGGTGAACAGCCTGAAGTGGTGAGGTAAGCAGGAGAGAGGGTCGCAGGCAGGGACACGGGTGACCAGCAGGCGGGTCTGCCGGCGGCAGGGACCTAAAGAGGGGGCCCTGCGGCTTGGCCGGCCGCTTAGCTGACCGGCGGGATGCCGTCAAGGGAAGAGTGGGTTGGGGCCCGTGTCAAAAGCTGGAGGTGGTCCAGTGGGGAAGGCCCTGGGGCCCGGTGAAGGAGCCCCAGGAGCGCAAAGTGATTTTCTCGGACTTGACACAGCTCTATCCCCGTTTTCAAAGACTAACCCTAACACTAAAACTTAGCCTATCCCTCCACCTAACCCTCACCTGTGGCTAAGGCCCTGGGGCCCTGTGAAACCTGGACGAGGGTCTCAAGTGCCCACAAAAGCCTCTCCTGCCTGAGCTTCAGACTGGATGCCAGCAAGAGGGACCCTTGTCCTCAGGGCAGGGCGTTCCAGGCGAATGGGGCGGAAAGCAGGCCCCCGGGGCCTTGCCACCAGACCAGTCAGAACCTCCGGAGGGGCCGGGGAGGTGCCCCCAGAGTGGAAAGTGATAATTTCTCCGACTTGACACAGCTCTCTCCCGTTTGTCAAAGCCCATAGGCAGGGCTGTGGGCGTCCCAGGACACTGCTCTGAGCTGCCCTTTGGTGGGAGCGATGGGGGCCGGGGCGGGGGGGTTAGAGGGCCGGCCCCGAGGCTCATGGAGGCCCCAGGGTGTCCTGAAGGGAGGGCTGGCTGGTCTGCCCACGCTTGGGGACCTGGGAGGCACCCTGTGAGCAGAGGGCTATGTGCCTTTACATCCCAGTGGTTGGGGCCATTCCTCTGTGTTTAGGAGTAGGGCAGATTGGCTGGCGCTGCTCGCTCATTGGTCGAATGGCCCAGGGGCGTGGTTTCCGGAACCAGGAGGCGGGCCCAGGCCCACAGCTGAGACCTGTCAAGTCAAGGAGGGGGCGGGGCCAGGTGAGCAGCTGGAGGCGGTCACGGGATCACGGGGGCGGGGCCAGGTGAACAGCCTGAAGTGGTGAGGTAAGCAGGAGAGAGGGTCGCGGGCAGGGACACGGGTGACCAGCAGGCGGGTCTGCCGGCGGCAGGGACCTAAAGAGGGGGCCCTGCGGCTTGGCCGGCCGCTTAGCTGACCGGCGGGAAGCCGTCAAGGGAAGAGTGGGTTGGGGCCCGTGTCAAAAGCTGGAGGTGGTCCAGTGGGGAAGGCCCTGGGGCCCGGTGAAGGAGCCCCAGGAGCGCAAAGTGATTTTCTCGGACTTGACACAGCTCTATCCCCGTTGTCAAAGACTAACCCTAACACTAAAACTTAGCCTACTCCTCAACCTAACCCTCACCAGTGGCTAAGGCCCTGGGGCCCTGTGAAACCTGGACGAGGGTCTCAAGTGCCCACAAAAGCCTCTCCTGCCTGAGCTTCAGACTGGATGCCAGCAAGAGGGACCCTTGTCCTCAGGGCAGGGCGTTCCAGGCGAATGGGGCGGAAAGCAGGCCCCTGGGGCCGGGCCACCAGACCAGTCAGAACCTCCGGAGGGGCCGGGGAGGTGCACCCAGAGTGGAAAGTGATAATTTCTCGGACTTGACACAGTTCTCTCCCGGTTGTCAAAGCCCATAGGCAGGTCTGTGGGCGTCCCAGGACACTCTGCTCTGAGCTGCCCTTTGGTGGGAGCGATGGGGGCCGGGGCGGGGGGGTTAGAGGGCCGGCCCCGAGGCTCATGGAGGCCCCTCCCTGTTTGTCCTGAAGGGAGGGCTGGCTGGTCTGCCCACGCTTGGGGACCTGGGAGGCACCCTGTGAGCAGAGGGCTATGTGCCTTTACATCCCAGTGGTGGGGGCTATTCCTCTGTGTTTGGGAGCAGGGCAGATGGGCTGGCGCTGCTCGCTCATTGGTCGAATGGACCAGGGGCGTGGATTCCGGAACCAGGAGGCGGGCCCAGGCCCACAGCTGAGCCCTGTCAAGTCAAGGAGGGAGCGGGGCCAGGTGAGCAGCTGGAGGCGGTCACGGGATCACGGGGGCGGGGCCAGGTGAACAGCCTGAAGTGGTGAGGTAAGCAGGAGAGAGGGTCGCGGGCAGGGACACGGGTGACCAGCAGGCGGGTCTGCCGGCGGCAGGGACCTAAAGAGGGGGCCCTGCGGCTTGGCCGGCCGCTTAGCTGACCGGCGGGAAGCCGTCAAGGGAAGAGTGGGTTGGGGCCCGTGTCAAAAGCTGGAGGTGGTCCAGTGGGGAAGGCCCTGGGGCCCGGTGAAGGAGCCCCAGGAGCGCAAAGTGATTTTCTCGGACTTGACACAGCTCTATCCCCGTTGTCAAAGACTAACCCTAACACTAAAACTTAGCCTACCCCTCAACCTAACCCTCACCAGTGGCTAAGGCCCTGGGGCCCTGTGAAACCTGGACGAGGGTCTCAAGTGCCCACAAAAGCCTCTCCTGCCTGAGCTTCAGACTGGATGCCAGCAAGAGGGACCCTTGTCCTCAGGGCAGGGCGTTCCAGGCGAATGGGGCGGAAAGCAGGCCCCTGGGGCCGGGCCACCAGACCAGTCAGAACCTCCGGAGGGGCCGGGGAGGTGCACCCAGAGTGGAAAGTGATAATTTCTCGGACTTGACACAGTTCTCTCCCGGTTGTCAAAGCCCATAGGCAGGTCTGTGGGCGTCCCAGGACACTCTGCTCTGAGCTGCCCTTTGGTGGGAGCGATGGGGGCCGGGGCGGGGGGGTTAGAGGGCCGGCCCCAAGGCTCATGGAGGCCCCTCCCTGTTTGTCCTGAAGGGAGGGCTGGCTGGTCTGCCCACGCTTGGGGACCTGGGAGGCACCCTGTGAGCAGAGGGCTATGTGCCTTTACATCCCAGTGGTGGGGGCTATTCCTCTGTGTTTGGGAGCAGGGCAGATGGGCTGGCGCTGCTCGCTCATTGGTCGAATGGACCAGGGGCGTGGATTCCGGAACCAGGAGGCGGGCCCAGGCCCAGAGCTGAGCCCTGTCAAGTCAAGGAGGGAGCGGGGCCAGGTGAGCAGCTGGAGGCGGTCACGGGATCACGGGGGCGGGGCCAGGTGAACAGCCTGAAGTGGTGAGGTAAGCAGGAGAGAGGGTCGCGGGCAGGGACACGGGTGACCAGCAGGCGGGTCTGCCGGCGGCAGGGACCTAAAGAGGGGGCCCTGCGGCTTGGCCGGCCGCTTAGCTGACCGGCGGGAAGCCGTCAAGGGAAGAGTGGGTTGGGGCCCGTGTCAAAAGCTGGAGGTGGTCCAGTGGGGAAGGCCCTGGGGCCCGGTGAAGGAGCCCCAGGAGCGCAAAGTGATTTTCTCGGACTTGACACAGCTCTATCCCCGTTGTCAAAGACTAACCCTAACACTAAAACTTAGCCTACCCCTCAACCTAACCCTCACCAGTGGCTAAGGCCCTGGGGCCCTGTGAAACCTGGACGAGGGTCTCAAGTGCCCACAAAAGCCTCTCCTGCCTGAGCTTCAGACTGGATGCCAGCAAGAGGGACCCTTGTCCTCAGGGCAGGGCGTTCCAGGCGAATGGGGCGGAAAGCAGGCCCCTGGGGCCGGGCCACCAGACCAGTCAGAACCTCCGGAGGGGCCGGGGAGGTGCACCCAGAGTGGAAAGTGATAATTTCTCGGACTTGACACAGTTCTCTCCCGGTTGTCAAAGCCCATAGGCAGGTCTGTGGGCGTCCCAGGACACTCTGCTCTGAGCTGCCCTTTGGTGGGAGCGATGGGGGCCGGGGCGGGGGGGTTAGAGGGCCGGCCCCGAGGCTCATGGAGGCCCCTCCCTGTTTGTCCTGAAGGGAGGGCTGGCTGGTCTGCCCACGCTTGGGGACCTGGGAGGCACCCTGTGAGCAGAGGGCTATGTGCCTTTACATCCCAGTGGTGGGGGCTATTCCTCTGTGTTTGGGAGCAGGGCAGATGGGCTGGCGCTGCTCGCTCATTGGTCGAATGGACCAGGGGCGTGGATTCCGGAACCAGGAGGCGGGCCCAGGCCCACAGCTGAGCCCTGTCAAGTCAAGGAGGGAGCGGGGCCAGGTGAGCAGCTGGAGGCGGTCACGGGATCACGGGGGCGGGGCCAGGTGAACAGCCTGAAGTGGTGAGGTAAGCAGGAGAGAGGGTCGCAGGCAGGGACACGGGTGACCAGCAGGCGGGTCTGCCGGCGGCAGGGACCTAAAGAGGGGGCCCTGCGGCTTGGCCGGCCGCTTAGCTGACCGGCGGGATGCCGTCAAGGGAAGAGTGGGTTGGGGCCCGTGTCAAAAGCTGGAGGTGGTCCAGTGGGGAAGGCCCTGGGGCCCGGTGAAGGAGCCCCAGGAGCGCAAAGTGATTTTCTCGGACTTGACACAGCTCTATCCCCGTTTTCAAAGACTAACCCTAACACTAAAACTTAGCCTATCCCTCCACCTAACCCTCACCTGTGGCTAAGGCCCTGGGGCCCTGTGAAACCTGGACGAGGGTCTCAAGTGCCCACAAAAGCCTCTCCTGCCTGAGCTTCAGACTGGATGCCAGCAAGAGGGACCCTTGTCCTCAGGGCAGGGCGTTCCAGGCGAATGGGGCGGAAAGCAGGCCCCCGGGGCCTTGCCACCAGACCAGTCAGAACCTCCGGAGGGGCCGGGGAGGTGCCCCCAGAGTGGAAAGTGATAATTTCTCGGACTTGACACAGCTCTCTCCCGTTTGTCAAAGCCCATAGGCAGGGCTGTGGGCGTCCCAGGACACTCTGCTCTGAGCTGCCCTTTGGTGGGAGCGATGGGGGCCGGGGCGGGGGTGTTAGAGGGCCGGCCCCGAGGCTCATGGAGGCCCCTGGGTGTCCTGAAGGGAGGGCTGGCTGGTCTGCCCACGCTTGGGGACCTGGGAGGCACCCTGTGAGCAGAGGGCTATGTGCCTTTACATCCCAGTGGTTGGGGCCATTCCTCTGTGTTTAGGAGTAGGGCAGATTGGCTGGCGCTGCTCGCTCATTGGTCGAATGGACCAGGGGCGTGGTTTCCGGAACCAGGAGGCGGGCCCAGGCCCACAGCTGAGACCTGTCAAGTCAAGGAGGGGGCGGGGCCAGGTGAGCAGCTGGAGGCGGTCACGGGATCACGGGGGCGGGGCCAGGTGAACAGCCTGAAGTGGTGAGGTAAGCAGGAGAGAGGGTCGCGGGCAGGGACACGGGTGACCAGCAGGCGGGTCTGCCGGCGGCAGGGACCTAAAGAGGGGGCCCTGCGGCTTGGCCGGCCGCTTAGCTGACCGGCGGGATGCCGTCAAGGGAAGAGTGGGTTGGGGCCCGTGTCAAAAGCTGGAGGTGGTCCAGTGGGGAAGGCCCTGGGGCCCGGTGAAGGAGCCCCAGGAGCGCAAAGTGATTTTCTCGGACTTGACACAGCTCTATCCCCGTTGTCAAAGACTAACCCTAACACTAAAACTTAGCCTACCCCTCAACCTAACCCTCACCAGTGGCTAAGGCCCTGGGGCCCTGTGAAACCTGGACGAGTGTCTCAAGTGCCCACAAAAGCCTCTCCTGCCTGAGCTTCAGACTGGATGCCAGCAAGAGGGACCCTTGTCCTCAGGGCAGGGCGTTCCAGGCGAATGGGGCGGAAAGCAGGCCCCCGGGGCCTTGCCACCAGACCAGTCAGAACCTCCGGAGGGGCCGGGGAGGTGCCCCCAGAGTGGAAAGTGATAATTTCTCCGACTTGACACAGCTCTCTCCCGTTTGTCAAAGCCCATAGGCAGGGCTGTGGGCGTCCCAGGACACTCTGCTCTGAGCTGCCCTTTGGTGGGAGCGATGGGGGCCGGGGCGGGGGGGTTAGAGGGCCGGCCCCGAGGCTCATGGAGGCCCCTGGGTGTCCTGAAGGGAGGGCTGGCTGGTCTGCCCACGCTTGGGGACCTGGGAGGCACCCTGTGAGCAGAGGGCTATGTGCCTTTACATCCCAGTGGTTGGGGCCATTCCTCTGTGTTTAGGAGTAGGGCAGATTGGCTGGCGCTGCTCGCTCATTGGTCGAATGGACCAGGGGCGTGGTTTCCGGAACCAGGAGGCGGGCCCAGGCCCACAGCTGAGACCTGTCAAGTCAAGGAGGGGGCGGGGCCAGGTGAGCAGCTGGAGGCGGTCACGGGATCACGGGGGCGGGGCCAGGTGAACAGCCTGAAGTGGTGAGGTAAGCAGGAGAGAGGGTCGCGGGCAGGGACACGGGTGACCAGCAGGCGGGTCTGCCGGCGGCAGGGACCTAAAGAGGGGGCCCTGCGGCTTGGCCGGCCGCTTAGCTGACCGGCGGGAAGCCGTCAAGGGAAGAGTGGGTTGGGGCCCGTGTCAAAAGCTGGAGGTGGTCCAGTGGGGAAGGCCCTGGGGCCCGGTGAAGGAGCCCCAGGAGCGCAAAGTGATTTTCTCGGACTTGACACAGCTCTATCCCCGTTGTCAAAGACTAACCCTAACACTAAAACTTAGCCTACCCCTCAACCTAACCCTCACCAGTGGCTAAGGCCCTGGGGCCCTGTGAAACCTGGACGAGGGTCTCAAGTGCCCACAAAAGCCTCTCCTGCCTGAGCTTCAGACTGGATGCCAGCAAGAGGGACCCTTGTCCTCAGGGCAGGGCGTTCCAGGCGAATGGGGCGGAAAGCAGGCCCCTGGGGCCGGGCCACCAGACCAGTCAGAACCTCCGGAGGGGCCGGGGAGGTGCACCCAGAGTGGAAAGTGATAATTTCTCGGACTTGACACAGTTCTCTCCCGGTTGTCAAAGCCCATAGGCAGGTCTGTGGGCGTCCCAGGACACTCTGCTCTGAGCTGCCCTTTGGTGGGAGCGATGGGGGCCGGGGCGGGGGGGTTAGAGGGCCGGCCCCGAGGCTCATGGAGGCCCCTCCCTGTTTGTCCTGAAGGGAGGGCTGGCTGGTCTGCCCACGCTTGGGGACCTGGGAGGCACCCTGTGAGCAGAGGGCTATGTGCCTTTACATCCCAGTGGTGGGGGCTATTCCTCTGTGTTTGGGAGCAGGGCAGATGGGCTGGCGCTGCTCGCTCATTGGTCGAATGGACCAGGGGCGTGGATTCCGGAACCAGGAGGCGGGCCCAGGCCCACAGCTGAGCCCGGTCAAGTCAAGGAGGTAGCGGGGCCAGGTGAGCAGCTGGAGGCGGTCACGGGATCACGGGGGCGGGGCCAGGTGAACAGCCTGAAGTGGTGAGGTAAGCAGGAGAGAGGGTCGCGGGCAGGGACACGGGTGACCAGCAGGCGGGTCTGCCGGCGGCAGGGACCTAAAGAGGGGGCCCTGCGGCTTGGCCGGCCGCTTAGCTGACCGGCGGGAAGTCGTCAAGGGAAGAGTGGGTTGGGGCCCGTGTCAAAAGCTGGAGGTGGTCCAGTGGGGAAGGCCCTGGGGCCCGGTGAAGGAGCCCCAGGAGCGCAAAGTGATTTTCTCGGACTTGACACAGCTCTATCCCCGTTGTCAAAGACTAACCCTAACACTAAAACTTAGCCTATCCCTCAACCTAACTCTCACCAGTGGCTAAGGCCCTGGGGCCCTGTGAAACCTGGACGAGGGTCTCAAGTGCCCACAAAAGCCTCTCCTGCCTGAGCTTCAGACTGGATGCCAGCAAGAGGGACCCTTGTCCTCAGGGCAGGGCGTTCCAGGCGAATGGGGCGGAAAGCAGGCCCCCGGGGCCTTGCCACCAGATCAGTCAGAACCTCCGGAGGGGCCGGGGAGGTGCCCCCAGAGTGGAAAGTGATAATTTCTCGGACTTGACACAGCTCTCTCCCGTTTGTCAAAGCCCATAGGCAGGGCTGTGGGCGTCCCAGGACACTCTGCTCTGAGCTGCCCTTTGGTGGGAGCGATGGGGGCCGGGGCGGGGGGGTTAGAGGGCCGGCCCCGAGGCTCATGGAGGCCCCTCCCTGTTTGTCCTGAAGGGAGGGCTGGCTGGTCTGCCCACGCTTGGGGACCTGGGAGGCACCCTGTGAGCAGAGGGCTATGTGCCTTTACATCCCAGTGGTGGGGGCTATTCCTCTGTGTTTGGGAGCAGGGCAGATGGGCTGGCGCTGCTCGCTCATTGGTCGAATGGACCAGGGGCGTGGATTCCGGAACCAGGAGGCGGGCCCAGGCCCACAGCTGAGCCCTGTCAAGTCAAGGAGGGAGCGGGGCCAGGTGAGCAGCTGGAGGCGGTCACGGGATCACGGGGGCGGGGCCAGGTGAACAGCCTGAAGTGGTGAGGTAAGCAGGAGAGAGGGTCGCGGGCAGGGACACGGGTGACCAGCAGGCGGGTCTGCCGGCGGCAGGGACCTAAAGAGGGGGCCCTGCGGCTTGGCCGGCCGCTTAGCTGACCGGCGGGAAGCCGTCAAGGGAAGAGTGGGTTGGGGCCCGTGTCAAAAGCTGGAGGTGGTCCAGTGGGGAAGGCCCTGGGGCCCGGTGAAGGAGCCCCAGGAGCGCAAAGTGATTTTCTCGGACTTGACACAGCTCTATCCCCGTTGTCAAAGACTAACCCTAACACTAAAACTTAGCCTACCCCTCAACCTAACCCTCACCAGTGGCTAAGGCCCTGGGGCCCTGTGAAACCTGGACGAGGGTCTCAAGTGCCCACAAAAGCCTCTCCTGCCTGAGCTTCAGACTGGATGCCAGCAAGAGGGACCCTTGTCCTCAGGGCAGGGCGTTCCAGGCGAATGGGGCGGAAAGCAGGCCCCTGGGGCCGGGCCACCAGACCAGTCAGAACCTCCGGAGGGGCCGGGGAGGTGCACCCAGAGTGGAAAGTGATAATTTCTCGGACTTGACACAGTTCTCTCCCGTTTGTCAAAGCCCATAGGCAGGGCTGTGGGCGTCCCAGGACACTCTGCTCTGAGCTGCCCTTTGGTGGGAGCGATGGGGGCCGGGGCGGGGGGGTTAGAGGGCCGGCCCCGAGGCTCATGGAGGCCCCTGGGTGTCCTGAAGGGAGGGCTGGCTGGTCTGCCCACGCTTGGGGACCTGGGAGGCACCCTGTGAGCAGAGGGCTATGTGCCTTTTCATCCCAGTGGTTGGGGCCATTCCTCTGTGTTTAGGAGTAGGGCAGATTGGCTGGCGCTGCTCGCTCATTGGTCGAATGGACCAGGGGCGTGGTTTCCGGAACCAGGAGGCGGGCCCAGGCCCACAGCTGAGCCCTGTCAAGTCAAGGAGGGGGCGGGGCCAGGTGAGCAGCTGGAGGCGGTCACGGGATCACGGGGGCGGGGCCAGGTGAACAGCCTGAAGTGGTGAGGTAAGCAGGAGAGAGGGTCGCGGGCAGGGACACGGGTGACCAGCAGGCGGGTCTGCCGGCGGCCGGGACCTAAAGAGGGGGCCCTGCGGCTTGGCCGGCCGCTTAGCTGACCGGCGGGAAGCCGTCAAGGGAAGAGTGGGTTGGGGCCCGTGTCAAAAGCTGGAGGTGGTCCAGTGGGGAAGGCCCTGGGGCCCGGTGAAGGAGCCCCAGGAGCGCAAAGTGATTTTCTCGGACTTGACACAGCTCTATCCCCGTTGTCAAAGACTAACCCTAACACTAAAACTTAGCCTACCCCTCAACCTAACCCTCACCAGTGGCTAAGGCCCTGGGGCCCTGTGAAACCTGGACGAGGGTCTCAAGTGCCCACAAAAGCCTCTCCTGCCTGAGCTTCAGACTGGATGCCAGCAAGAGGGACCCTTGTCCTCAGGGCAGGGCGTTCCAGGCGAATGGGGCGGAAAGCAGGCCCCTGGGGCCGGGCCACCAGACCAGTCAGAACCTCCGGAGGGGCCGGGGAGGTGCACCCAGAGTGGAAAGTGATAATTTCTCGGACTTGACACAGTTCTCTCCCGGTTGTCAAAGCCCATAGGCAGGTCTGTGGGCGTCCCAGGACACTCTGCTCTGAGCTGCCCTTTGGTGGGAGCGATGGGGGCCGGGGCGGGGGGGTTAGAGGGCCGGCCCCGAGGCTCATGGAGGCCCCTCCCTGTTTGTCCTGAAGGGAGGGCTGGCTGGTCTGCCCACGCTTGGGGACCTGGGAGGCACCCTGTGAGCAGAGGGCTATGTGCCTTTACATCCCAGTGGTGGGGGCTATTCCTCTGTGTTTGGGAGCAGGGCAGATGGGCTGGCGCTGCTCGCTCATTGGTCGAATGGACCAGGGGCGTGGATTCCGGAACCAGGAGGCGGGCCCAGGCCCACAGCTGAGCCCGGTCAAGTCAAGGAGGGAGCGGGGCCAGGTGAGCAGCTGGAGGCGGTCACGGGATCACGGGGGCGGGGCCAGGTGAACAGCCTGAAGTGGTGAGGTAAGCAGGAGAGAGGGTCGCGGGCAGGGACACGGGTGACCAGCAGGCGGGTCTGCCGGCGGCAGGGACCTAAAGAGGGGGCCCTGCGGCTTGGCCGGCCGCTTAGCTGACCGGCGGGAAGCCGTCAAGGGAAGAGTGGGTTGGGGCCCTTGTCAAAAGCTGGAGGTGGTCCAGTGGGGAAGGCCCTGGGGCCCGGTGAAGGAGCCCCAGGAGCGCAAAGTGATTTTCTCGGACTTGACACAGCTCTATCCCCGTTGTCAAAGACTAACCCTAACACTAAAACTTAGCCTACCCCTCAACCTAACCCTCACCAGTGGCTAAGGCCCTGGGGCCCTGTGAAACCTGGACGAGGGTCTCAAGTGCCCACAAAAGCCTCTCCTGCCTGAGCTTCAGACTGGATGCCAGCAAGAGGGACCCTTGTCCTCAGGGCAGGGCGTTCCAGGCGAATGGGGCGGAAAGCAGGCCCCTGGGGCCGGGCCACCAGACCAGTCAGAACCTCCGGAGGGGCCGGGGAGGTGCACCCAGAGTGGAAAGTGATAATTTCTCGGACTTGACACAGTTCTCTCCCGGTTGTCAAAGCCCATAGGCAGGTCTGTGGGCGTCCCAGGACACTCTGCTCTGAGCTGCCCTTTGGTGGGAGCGATGGGGGCCGGGGCGGGGGGGTTAGAGGGCCGGCCCCGAGGCTCATGGAGGCCCCTCCCTGTTTGTCCTGAAGGGAGGGCTGGCTGGTCTGCCCACGCTTGGGGACCTGGGAGGCACCCTGTGAGCAGAGGGCTATGTGCCTTTACATCCCAGTGGTGGGGGCTATTCCTCTGTGTTTGGGAGCAGGGCAGATGGGCTGGCGCTGCTCGCTCATTGGTCGAATGGACCAGGGGCGTGGATTCCGGAACCAGGAGGCGGGCCCAGGCCCACAGCTGAGCCCTGTCAAGTCAAGGAGGGAGCGGGGCCAGGTGAGCAGCTGGAGGCGGTCACGGGATCACGGGGGCGGGGCCAGGTGAACAGCCTGAAGTGGTGAGGTAAGCAGGAGAGAGGGTCGCGGGCAGGGACACGGGTGACCAGCAGGCGGGTCTGCCGGTGGCAGGGACCTAAAGAGGGGGCCCTGCGGCTTGGCCGGCCGCTTAGCTGACCGGCGGGAAGCCGTCAAGGGAAGAGTGGGTTGGGGCCCGTGTCAAAAGCTGGAGGTGGTCCAGTGGGGAAGGCCCTGGGGCCCGGTGAAGGAGCCCCAGGAGCGCAAAGTGATTTTCTCGGACTTGACACAGCTCTATCCCCGTTTTCAAAGACTAACCCTAACACTAAAACTTAGCCTATCCCTCAACCTAACCCTCACCAGTGGCTAAGGCCCTGGGGCCCTGTGAAACCTGGACGAGGGTCTCAAGTGCCCACAAAAGCCTCTCCTGCCTGAGCTTCAGACTGGATGCCAGCAAGAGGGACCCTTGTCCTCAGGGCAGGGCGTTCCAGGCGAATGGGGCGGAAAGCAGGCCCCCGGGGCCTTGCCACCAGACCAGTCAGAACCTCCGGAGGGGCCGGGGAGGTGCCCCCAGAGTGGAAAGTGATAATTTCTCCGACTTGACACAGCTCTCTCCCGTTTGTCAAAGCCCATAGGCAGGGCTGTGGGCGTCCCAGGACACTCTGCTCTGAGCTGCCCTTTGGTGGGAGCGATGGGGGCCGGGGCGGGGGGGTTAGAGGGCCGGCCCCGAGGCTCATGGAGGCCCCTGGGTGTCCTGAAGGGAGGGCTGGCTGGTCTGCCCACGCTTGGGGACCTGGGAGGCACCCTGTGAGCAGAGGGCTATGTGCCTTTACATCCCAGTGGTTGGGGCCATTCCTCTGTGTTTAGGAGTAGGGCAGATTGGCTGGCGCTGCTCGCTCATTGGTCGAATGGACCAGGGGCGTGGTTTCCGGAACCAGGAGGCGGGCCCAGGCCCACAGCTGAGACCTGTCAAGTCAAGGAGGGGGCGGGGCCAGGTGAGCAGCTGGAGGCGGTCACGGGATCACGGGGGCGGGGCCAGGTGAACAGCCTGAAGTGGTGAGGTAAGCAGGAGAGAGGGTCGCGGGCAGGGACACGGGTGACCAGCAGGCGGGTCTGCCGGCGGCCGGGACCTAAAGAGGGGGCCCTGCGGCTTGGCCGGCCGCTTAGCTGACCGGCGGGAAGCGGTCAAGGGAAGAGTGGGTTGGGGCCCTTGTCAAAAGCTGGAGGTGGTCCAGTGGGGAAGGCCCTGGGGCCCGGTGAAGGAGCCCCAGGAGCGCAAAGTGATTTTCTCGGACTTGACACAGCTCTATCCCCGTTGTCAAAGACTAACCCTAACACTAAAACTTAGCCTACCCCTCAACCTAACCCTCACCAGTGGCTAAGGCCCTGGGGCCCTGTGAAACCTGGACGAGGGTCTCAAGTGCCCACAAAAGCCTCTCCTGCCTGAGCTTCAGACTGGATGCCAGCAAGAGGGACCCTTGTCCTCAGGGCAGGGCGTTCCAGGCGAATGGGGCGGAAAGCAGGCCCCTGGGGCCGGGCCACCAGACCAGTCAGAACCTCCGGAGGGGCCGGGGAGGTGCACCCAGAGTGGAAAGTGATAATTTCTCGGACTTGACACAGTTCTCTCCCGGTTGTCAAAGCCCATAGGCAGGTCTGTGGGCGTCCCAGGACACTCTGCTCTGAGCTGCCCTTTGGTGGGAGCGATGGGGGCCGGGGCGGGGGGGTTAGAGGGCCGGCCCCGAGGCTCATGGAGGCCCCTCCCTGTTTGTCCTGAAGGGAGGGCTGGCTGGTCTGCCCACGCTTGGGGACCTGGGAGGCACCCTGTGAGCAGAGGGCTATGTGCCTTTACATCCCAGTGGTGGGGGCTATTCCTCTGTGTTTGGGAGCAGGGCAGATGGGCTGGCGCTGCTCGCTCATTGGTCGAATGGACCAGGGGCGTGGATTCCGGAACCAGGAGGCGGGCCCAGGCCCACAGCTGAGCCCTGTCAAGTCAAGGAGGGAGCGGGGCCAGGTGAGCAGCTGGAGGCGGTCACGGGATCACGGGGGCGGGGCCAGGTAAACAGCCTGAAGTGGTGAGGTAAGCAGGAGAGAGGGTCGCGGGCAGGGACACGGGTGACCAGCAGGCGGGTCTGCCGGCGGCAGGGACCTAAAGAGGGGGCCCTGCGGCTTGGCCGGCCGCTTAGCTGACCGGCGGGAAGCCGTCAAGGGAAGAGTGGGTTGGGGCCCGTGTCAAAAGCTGGAGGTGGTCCAGTGGGGAAGGCCCTGGGGCCCGGTGAAGGAGCCCCAGGAGCGCAAAGTGATTTTCTCGGACTTGACACAGCTCTATCCCCGTTGTCAAAGACTAACCCTAACACTAAAACTTAGCCTACCCCTCAACCTAACCCTCACCAGTGGCTAAGGCCCTGGGGCCCTGTGAAACCTGGACGAGGGTCTCAAGTGCCCACAAAAGCCTCTCCTGCCTGAGCTTCAGACTGGATGCCAGCAAGAGGGACCCTTGTCCTCAGGGCAGGGCGTTCCAGGCGAATGGGGCGAAAAGCAGGCCCCTGGGGCCGGGCCACCAGACCAGTCAGAACCTCCGGAGGGGCCGGGGAGGTGCACCCAGAGTGGAAAGTGATAATTTCTCGGACTTGACACAGTTCTCTCCCGGTTGTCAAAGCGCATAGGCAGGTCTGTGGGCGTCCCAGGACACTCTGCTCTGAGCTGCCCTTTGGTGGGAGCGATGGGGGCCGGGGCGGGGGGGTTAGAGGGCCGGCCCCGAGGCTCATGGAGGCCCCTCCCTGTTTGTCCTGAAGGGAGGGCTGGCTGGTCTGCCCACGCTTGGGGACCTGGGAGGCACCCTGTGAGCAGAGGGCTATGTGCCTTTACATCCCAGTGGTGGGGGCTATTCCTCTGTGTTTGGGAGCAGGGCAGATGGGCTGGCGCTGCTCGCTCATTGGTCGAATGGACCAGGGGCGTGGATTCCGGAACCAGGAGGCGGGCCCAGGCCCACAGCTGAGCCCTGTCAAGTCAAGGAGGGAGCGGGGCCAGGTGAGCAGCTGGAGGCGGTCACGGGATCACGGGGGCGGGGCCAGGTGAACAGCCTGAAGTGGTGAGGTAAGCAGGAGAGAGGGTCGCGGGCAGGGACACGGGTGACCAGCAGGCGGGTCTGCCGGCGGCAGGGACCTAAAGAGGGGGCCCTGCGGCTTGGCCGGCCGCTTAGCTGACCGGCGGGAAGCCGTCAAGGGAAGAGTGGGTTGGGGCCCGTGTCAAAAGCTGGAGGTGGTCCAGTGGGGAAGGCCCTGGGGCCCGGTGAAGGAGCCCCAGGAGCGCAAAGTGATTTTCTCGGACTTGACACAGCTCTATCCCCGTTGTCAAAGACTAACCCTAACACTAAAACTTAGCCTATCCCTCAACCTAACTCTCACCAGTGGCTAAGGCCCTGGGGCCCTGTGAAACCTGGACGAGGGTCTCAAGTGCCCACAAAAGCCTCTCCTGCCTGAGCTTCAGACTGGATGCCAGCAAGAGGGACCCTTGTCCTCAGGGCAGGGCGTTCCAGGCGAATGGGGCGGAAAGCAGGCCCCTGGGGCCGGGCCACCAGACCAGTCAGAACCTCCGGAGGGGCCGGGGAGGTGCACCCAGAGTGGAAAGTGATAATTTCTCGGACTTGACACAGTTCTCTCCCGTTTGTCAAAGCCCATAGGCAGGGCTGTGGGCGTCCCAGGACACTCTGCTCTGAGCTGCCCTTTGGTGGGAGCGATGGGGGCCGGGGCGGGGGGGTTAGAGGGCCGGCCCCGAGGCTCATGGAGGCCCCTGGGTGTCCTGAAGGGAGGGCTGGCTGGTCTGCCCACGCTTGGGGACCTGGGAGGCACCCTGTGAGCAGAGGGCTATGTGCCTTTTCATCCCAGTGGTTGGGGCCATTCCTCTGTGTTTAGGAGTAGGGCAGATTGGCTGGCGCTGCTCGCTCATTGGTCGAATGGACCAGGGGCGTGGTTTCCGGAACCAGGAGGCGGGCCCAGGCCCACAGCTGAGCCCTGTCAAGTCAAGGAGGGGGCGGGGCCAGGTGAGCAGCTGGAGGCGGTCACGGGATCACGGGGGCGGGGCCAGGTGAACAGCCTGAAGTGGTGAGGTAAGCAGGAGAGAGGGTCGCGGGCAGGGACACGGGTGACCAGCAGGCGGGTCTGCCGGCGGCCGGGACCTAAAGAGGGGGCCCTGCGGCTTTGCCGGCCGCTTAGCTGACCGGCGGGAAGCCGTCAAGGGAAGAGTGGGTTGGGGCCCTTGTCAAAAGCTGGAGGTGGTCCAGTGGGGAAGGCCCTGGGGCCCGGTGAAGGAGCCCCAGGAGCGCAAAGTGATTTTCTCGGACTTGACACAGCTCTATCCCCGTTGTCAAAGACTAACCCTAACACTAAAACTTAGCCTACCCCTCAACCTAACCCTCACCAGTGGCTAAGGCCCTGGGGCCCTGTGAAACCTGGACGAGGGTCTCAAGTGCCCACAAAAGCCTCTCCTGCCTGAGCTTCAGACTGGATGCCAGCAAGAGGGACCCTTGTCCTCAGGGCAGGGCGTTCCAGGCGAATGGGGCGGAAAGCAGGCCCCTGGGGCCGGGCCACCAGACCAGTCAGAACCTCCGGAGGGGCCGGGGAGGTGCACCCAGAGTGGAAAGTGATAATTTCTCGGACTTGACACAGTTCTCTCCCGGTTGTCAAAGCCCATAGGCAGGTCTGTGGGCGTCCCAGGACACTCTGCTCTGAGCTGCCCTTTGGTGGGAGCGATGGGGGCCGGGGCGGGGGGGTTAGAGGGCCGGCCCCGAGGCTCATGGAGGCCCCTCCCTGTTTGTCCTGAAGGGAGGGCTGGCTGGTCTGCCCACGCTTGGGGACCTGGGAGGCACCCTGTGAGCAGAGGGCTATGTGCCTTTACATCCCAGTGGTGGGGGCTATTCCTCTGTGTTTGGGAGCAGGGCAGATGGGCTGGCGCTGCTCGCTCATTGGTCGAATGGACCAGGGGCGTGGATTCCGGAACCAGGAGGCGGGCCCAGGCCCACAGCTGAGCCCGGTCAAGTCAAGGAGGGAGCGGGGCCAGGTGAGCAGCTGGAGGCGGTCACGGGATCACGGGGGCGGGGCCAGGTGAACAGCCTGAAGTGGTGAGGTAAGCAGGAGAGAGGGTCGCGGGCAGGGACACGGGTGACCAGCAGGCGGGTCTGCCGGCGGCAGGGACCTAAAGAGGGGGCCCTGCGGCTTGGCCGGCCGCTTAGCTGACCGGCGGGAAGCCGTCAAGGGAAGAGTGGGTTGGGGCCCGTGTCAAAAGCTGGAGGTGGTCCAGTGGGGAAGGCCCTGGGGCCCGGTGAAGGAGCCCCAGGAGCGCAAAGTGATTTTCTCGGACTTGACACAGCTCTATCCCCGTTGTCAAAGACTAACCCTAACACTAAAACTTAGCCTACCCCTCAACCTAACCCTCACCAGTGGCTAAGGCCCTGGGGCCCTGTGAAACCTGGACGAGGGTCTCAAGTGCCCACAAAAGCCTCTCCTGCCTGAGCTTCAGACTGGATGCCAGCAAGAGGGACCCTTGTCCTCAGGGCAGGGCGTTCCAGGCGAATGGGGCGGAAAGCAGGCCCCTGGGGCCGGGCCACCAGACCAGTCAGAACCTCCGGAGGGGCCGGGGAGGTGCACCCAGAGTGGAAAGTGATAATTTCTCGGACTTGACACAGTTCTCTCCCGGTTGTCAAAGCCCATAGGCAGGTCTGTGGGCGTCCCAGGACACTCTGTTCTGAGCTGCCCTTTGTTGGGAGCGATGGGGGCCGGGGCGGGGGGGTTAGAGGGCCGGCCCTGAGGCTCATGGAGGCCCCTCCCTGTTTGTCCTGAAGGGAGGGCTGGCTGGTCTGCCCACGCTTGGGGACCTGGGAGGCACCCTGTGAGCAGAGGGCTATGTGCCTTTACATCCCAGTGGTGGGGGCTATTCCTCTGTGTTTGGGAGCAGGGCAGATGGGCTGGCGCTGCTCGCTCATTGGTCGAATGGACCAGGGGCGTGGATTCCGGAACCAGGAGGCGGGCCCAGGCCCACAGCTGAGCCCTGTCAAGTCAAGGAGGGAGCGGGGCCAGGTGAGCAGCTGGAGGCGGTCACGGGATCACGGGGGCGGGGCCAGGTGAACAGCCTGAAGTGGTGAGGTAAGCAGGAGAGAGGGTCGCGGGCAGGGACACGGGTGACCAGCAGGCGGGTCTGCCGGCGGCAGGGACCTAAAGAGGGGGCCCTGCGGCTTGGCCGGCCGCTTAGCTGACCGGCGGGAAGCCGTCAAGGGAAGAGTGGGTTGGGGCCCTTGTCAAAAGCTGGAGGTGGTCCAGTGGGGAAGGCCCTGGGGCCCGGTGAAGGAGCCCCAGGAGCGCAAAGTGATTTTCTCGGACTTGACACAGCTCTATCCCCGTTGTCAAAGACTAACCCTAACACTAAAACTTAGCCTACCCCTCAACCTAACCCTCACCAGTGGCTAAGGCCCTGGGGCCCTGTGAAACCTGGACGAGGGTCTCAAGTGCCCACAAAAGCCTCTCCTGCCTGAGCTTCAGACTGGATGCCAGCAAGAGGGACCCTTGTCCTCAGGGCAGGGCGTTCCAGGCGAATGGGGCGGAAAGCAGGCCCCTGGGGCCGGGCCACCAGACCAGTCAGAACCTCCGGAGGGGCCGGGGAGGTGCACCCAGAGTGGAAAGTGATAATTTCTCGGACTTGACACAGTTCTCTCCCGGTTGTCAAAGCCCATAGGCAGGTCTGTGGGCGTCCCAGGACACTCTGCTCTGAGCTGCCCTTTGGTGGGAGCGATGGGGGCCGGGGCGGGGGGGTTAGAGGGCCGGCCCCGAGGCTCATGGAGGCCCCTCCCTGTTTGTCCTGAAGGGAGGGCTGGCTGGTCTGCCCACGCTTGGGGACCTGGGAGGCACCCTGTGAGCAGAGGGCTATGTGCCTTTACATCCCAGTGGTGGGGGCTATTCCTCTGTGTTTGGGAGCAGGGCAGATGGGCTGGCGCTGCTCGCTCATTGGTCGAATGGACCAGGGGCGTGGATTCCGGAACCAGGAGGCGGGCCCAGGCCCACAGCTGAGCCCGGTCAAGTCAAGGAGGGAGCGGGGCCAGGTGAGCAGCTGGAGGCGGTCACGGGATCACGGGGGCGGGGCCAGGTGAACAGCCTGAAGTGGTGAGGTAAGCAGGAGAGAGGGTCGCGGGCAGGGACACGGGTGACCAGCAGGCGGGTCTGCCGGCGGCAGGGACCTAAAGAGGGGGCCCTGCGGCTTGGCCGGCCGCTTAGCTGACCGGCGGGAAGCCGTCAAGGGAAGAGTGGGTTGGGGCCCGTGTCAAAAGCTGGAGGTGGTCCAGTGGGGAAGGCCCTGGGGCCCGGTGAAGGAGCCCCAGGAGCGCAAAGTGATTTTCTCGGACTTGACACAGCTCTATCCCCGTTGTCAAAGACTAACCCTAACACTAAAACTTAGCCTACCCCTCAACCTAACCCTCACCAGTGGCTAAGGCCCTGGGGCCCTGTGAAACCTGGACGAGGGTCTCAAGTGCCCACAAAAGCCTCTCCTGCCTGAGCTTCAGACTGGATGCCAGCAAGAGGGACCCTTGTCCTCAGGGCAGGGCGTTCCAGGCGAATGGGGCGGAAAGCAGGCCCCTGGGGCCGGGCCACCAGACCAGTCAGAACCTCCGGAGGGGCCGGGGAGGTGCACCCAGAGTGGAAAGTGATAATTTCTCGGACTTGACACAGTTCTCTCCCGGTTGTCAAAGCCCATAGGCAGGTCTGTTGGCGTCCCAGGACACTCTGTTCTGAGCTGCCCTTTGGTGGGAGCGATGGGGGCCGGGGCGGGGGGGTTAGAGGGCCGGCCCTGAGGCTCATGGAGGCCCCTCCCTGTTTGTCCTGAAGGGAGGGCTGGCTGGTCTGCCCACGCTTGGGGACCTGGGAGGCACCCTGTGAGCAGAGGGCTATGTGCCTTTACATCCCAGTGGTGGGGGCTATTCCTCTGTGTTTGGGAGCAGGGCAGATGGGCTGGCGCTGCTCGCTCATTGGTCGAATGGACCAGGGGCGTGGATTCCGGAACCAGGAGGCGGGCCCAGGCCCACAGCTGAGCCCTGTCAAGTCAAGGAGGGAGCGGGGCCAGGTGAGCAGCTGGAGGCGGTCACGGGATCACGGGGGCGGGGCCAGGTGAACAGCCTGAAGGGGTGAGGTAAGCAGGAGAGAGGGTCGCGGGCAGGGACACGGGTGACCAGCAGGCGGGTCTGCCGGCGGCAGGGACCTAAAGAGGGGGCCCTGCGGCTTGGCCGGCCGCTTAGCTGACCGGCGGGAAGCCGTCAAGGGAAGAGTGGGTTGGGGCCCTTGTCAAAAGCTGGAGGTGGTCCAGTGGGGAAGGCCCTGGGGCCCGGTGAAGGAGCCCCAGGAGCGCAAAGTGATTTTCTCGGACTTGACACAGCTCTATCCCCGTTGTCAAAGACTAACCCTAACACTAAAACTTAGCCTACCCCTCAACCTAACCCTCACCAGTGGCTAAGGCCCTGGGGCCCTGTGAAACCTGGACGAGGGTCTCAAGTGCCCACAAAAGCCTCTCCTGCCTGAGCTTCAGACTGGATGCCAGCAAGAGGGACCCTTGTCCTCAGGGCAGGGCGTTCCAGGCGAATGGGGCGGAAAGCAGGCCCCTGGGGCCGGGCCACCAGACCAGTCAGAACCTCCGGAGGGGCCGGGGAGGTGCACCCAGAGTGGAAAGTGATAATTTCTCGGACTTGACACAGTTCTCTCCCGGTTGTCAAAGCCCATAGGCAGGTCTGTGGGCGTCCCAGGACACTCTGCTCTGAGCTGCCCTTTGGTGGGAGCGATGGGGGCCGGGGCGGGGGGGTTAGAGGGCCGGCCCCGAGGCTCATGGAGGCCCCTCCCTGTTTGTCCTGAAGGGAGGGCTGGCTGGTCTGCCCACGCTTGGGGACCTGGGAGGCACCCTGTGAGCAGAGGGCTATGTGCCTTTACATCCCAGTGGTGGGGGCTATTCCTCTGTGTTTGGGAGCAGGGCAGATGGGCTGGCGCTGCTCGCTCATTGGTCGAATGGACCAGGGGCGTGGATTCCGGAACCAGGAGGCGGGCCCAGGCCCACAGCTGAGCCCGGTCAAGTCAAGGAGGGAGCGGGGCCAGGTGAGCAGCTGGAGGCGGTCACGGGATCACGGGGGCGGGGCCAGGTGAACAGCCTGAAGTGGTGAGGTAAGCAGGAGAGAGGGTCGCGGGCAGGGACACGGGTGACCAGCAGGCGGGTCTGCCGGCGGCAGGGACCTAAAGAGGGGGCCCTGCGGCTTGGCCGGCCGCTTAGCTGACCGGCGGGAAGCCGTCAAGGGAAGAGTGGGTTGGGGCCCGTGTCAAAAGCTGGAGGTGGTCCAGTGGGGAAGGCCCTGGGGCCCGGTGAAGGAGCCCCAGGAGCGCAAAGTGATTTTCTCGGACTTGACACAGCTCTATCCCCGTTGTCAAAGACTAACCCTAACACTAAAACTTAGCCTACCCCTCAACCTAACCCTCACCAGTGGCTAAGGCCCTGGGGCCCTGTGAAACCTGGACGAGGGTCTCAAGTGCCCACAAAAGCCTCTCCTGCCTGAGCTTCAGACTGGATGCCAGCAAGAGGGACCCTTGTCCTCAGGGCAGGGCGTTCCAGGCGAATGGGGCGGAAAGCAGGCCCCTGGGGCCGGGCCACCAGACCAGTCAGAACCTCCGGAGGGGCCGGGGAGGTGCACCCAGAGTGGAAAGTGATAATTTCTCGGACTTGACACAGTTCTCTCCCGGTTGTCAAAGCCCATAGGCAGGTCTGTGGGCGTCCCAGGACACTCTGCTCTGAGCTGCCCTTTGGTGGGAGCGATGGGGGCCGGGGCGGGGGGGTTAGAGGGCCGGCCCTGAGGCTCATGGAGGCCCCTCCCTGTTTGTCCTGAAGGGAGGGCTGGCTGGTCTGCCCACGCTTGGGGACCTGGGAGGCACCCTGTGAGCAGAGGGCTATGTGCCTTTACATCCCAGTGGTGGGGGCTATTCCTCTGTGTTTGGGAGCAGGGCAGATGGGCTGGCGCTGCTCGCTCATTGGTCGAATGGACCAGGGGCGTGGATTCCGGAACCAGGAGGCGGGCCCAGGCCCACAGCTGAGCCCTGTCAAGTCAAGGAGGGAGCGGGGCCAGGTGAGCAGCTGGAGGCGGTCACGGGATCACGGGGGCGGGGCCAGGTGAACAGCCTGAAGGGGTGAGGTAAGCAGGAGAGAGGGTCGCGGGCAGGGACACGGGTGACCAGCAGGCGGGTCTGCCGGCGGCAGGGACCTAAAGAGGGGGCCCTGCGGCTTGGCCGGCCGCTTAGCTGACCGGCGGGAAGCCGTCAAGGGAAGAGTGGGTTGGGGCCCTTGTCAAAAGCTGGAGGTGGTCCAGTGGGGAAGGCCCTGGGGCCCGGTGAAGGAGCCCCAGGAGCGCAAAGTGATTTTCTCGGACTTGACACAGCTCTATCCCCGTTGTCAAAGACTAACCCTAACACTAAAACTTAGCCTACCCCTCAACCTAACCCTCACCAGTGGCTAAGGCCCTGGGGCCCTGTGAAACCTGGACGAGGGTCTCAAGTGCCCACAAAAGCCTCTCCTGCCTGAGCTTCAGACTGGATGCCAGCAAGAGGGACCCTTGTCCTCAGGGCAGGGCGTTCCAGGCGAATGGGGCGGAAAGCAGGCCCCTGGGGCCGGGCCACCAGACCAGTCAGAACCTCCGGAGGGGCCGGGGAGGTGCACCCAGAGTGGAAAGTGATAATTTCTCGGACTTGACACAGTTCTCTCCCGGTTGTCAAAGCCCATAGGCAGGTCTGTGGGCGTCCCAGGACACTCTGCTCTGAGCTGCCCTTTGGTGGGAGCGATGGGGGCCGGGGCGGGGGGGTTAGAGGGCCGGCCCCGAGGCTCATGGAGGCCCCTCCCTGTTTGTCCTGAAGGGAGGGCTGGCTGGTCTGCCCACGCTTGGGGACCTGGGAGGCACCCTGTGAGCAGAGGGCTATGTGCCTTTACATCCCAGTGGTGGGGGCTATTCCTCTGTGTTTGGGAGCAGGGCAGATGGGCTGGCGCTGCTCGCTCATTGGTCGAATGGACCAGGGGCGTGGATTCCGGAACCAGGAGGCGGGCCCAGGCCCACAGCTGAGCCCGGTCAAGTCAAGGAGGGAGCGGGGCCAGGTGAGCAGCTGGAGGCGGTCACGGGATCACGGGGGCGGGGCCAGGTGAACAGCCTGAAGTGGTGAGGTAAGCAGGAGAGAGGGTCGCGGGCAGGGACACGGGTGACCAGCAGGCGGGTCTGCCGGCGGCAGGGACCTAAAGAGGGGGCCCTGCGGCTTGGCCGGCCGCTTAGCTGACCGGCGGGAAGCCGTCAAGGGAAGAGTGGGTTGGGGCCCGTGTCAAAAGCTGGAGGTGGTCCAGTGGGGAAGGCCCTGGGGCCCGGTGAAGGAGCCCCAGGAGCGCAAAGTGATTTTCTCGGACTTGACACAGCTCTATCCCCGTTGTCAAAGACTAACCCTAACACTAAAACTTAGCCTACCCCTCAACCTAACCCTCACCAGTGGCTAAGGCCCTGGGGCCCTGTGAAACCTGGACGAGGGTCTCAAGTGCCCACAAAAGCCTCTCCTGCCTGAGCTTCAGACTGGATGCCAGCAAGAGGGACCCTTGTCCTCAGGGCAGGGCGTTCCAGGCGAATGGGGCGGAAAGCAGGCCCCTGGGGCCGGGCCACCAGACCAGTCAGAACCTCCGGAGGGGCCGGGGAGGTGCACCCAGAGTGGAAAGTGATAATTTCTCGGACTTGACACAGTTCTCTCCCGGTTGTCAAAGCCCATAGGCAGGTCTGTGGGCGTCCCAGGACACTCTGTTCTGAGCTGCCCTTTGGTGGGAGCGATGGGGGCCGGGGCGGGGGGGTTAGAGGGCCGGCCCTGAGGCTCATGGAGGCCCCTCCCTGTTTGTCCTGAAGGGAGGGCTGGCTGGTCTGCCCACGCTTGGGGACCTGGGAGGCACCCTGTGAGCAGAGGGCTATGTGCCTTTACATCCCAGTGGTGGGGGCTATTCCTCTGTGTTTGGGAGCAGGGCAGATGGGCTGGCGCTGCTCGCTCATTGGTCGAATGGACCAGGGGCGTGGATTCCGGAACCAGGAGGCGGGCCCAGGCCCACAGCTGAGCCCTGTCAAGTCAAGGAGGGAGCGGGGCCAGGTGAGCAGCTGGAGGCGGTCACGGGATCACGGGGGCGGGGCCAGGTGAACAGCCTGAAGGGGTGAGGTAAGCAGGAGAGAGGGTCGCGGGCAGGGACACGGGTGACCAGCAGGCGGGTCTGCCGGCGGCAGGGACCTAAAGAGGGGGCCCTGCGGCTTGGCCGGCCGCTTAGCTGACCGGCGGGAAGCCGTCAAGGGAAGAGTGGGTTGGGGCCCTTGTCAAAAGCTGGAGGTGGTCCAGTGGGGAAGGCCCTGGGGCCCGGTGAAGGAGCCCCAGGAGCGCAAAGTGATTTTCTCGGACTTGACACAGCTCTATCCCCGTTGTCAAAGACTAACCCTAACACTAAAACTTAGCCTACCCCTCAACCTAACCCTCACCAGTGGCTAAGGCCCTGGGGCCCTGTGAAACCTGGACGAGGGTCTCAAGTGCCCACAAAAGCCTCTCCTGCCTGAGCTTCAGACTGGATGCCAGCAAGAGGGACCCTTGTCCTCAGGGCAGGGCGTTCCAGGCGAATGGGGCGGAAAGCAGGCCCCTGGGGCCGGGCCACCAGACCAGTCAGAACCTCCGGAGGGGCCGGGGAGGTGCACCCAGAGTGGAAAGTGATAATTTCTCGGACTTGACACAGTTCTCTCCCGGTTGTCAAAGCCCATAGGCAGGTCTGTGGGCGTCCCAGGACACTCTGCTCTGAGCTGCCCTTTGGTGGGAGCGATGGGGGCCGGGGCGGGGGGGTTAGAGGGCCGGCCCCGAGGCTCATGGAGGCCCCTCCCTGTTTGTCCTGAAGGGAGGGCTGGCTGGTCTGCCCACGCTTGGGGACCTGGGAGGCACCCTGTGAGCAGAGGGCTATGTGCCTTTACATCCCAGTGGTGGGGGCTATTCCTCTGTGTTTGGGAGCAGGGCAGATGGGCTGGCGCTGCTCGCTCATTGGTCGAATGGACCAGGGGCGTGGATTCCGGAACCAGGAGGCGGGCCCAGGCCCACAGCTGAGCCCGGTCAAGTCAAGGAGGGAGCGGGGCCAGGTGAGCAGCTGGAGGCGGTCACGGGATCACGGGGGCGGGGCCAGGTGAACAGCCTGAAGTGGTGAGGTAAGCAGGAGAGAGGGTCGCGGGCAGGGACACGGGTGACCAGCAGGCGGGTCTGCCGGCGGCAGGGACCTAAAGAGGGGGCCCTGCGGCTTGGCCGGCCGCTTAGCTGACCGGCGGGAAGCCGTCAAGGGAAGAGTGGGTTGGGGCCCGTGTCAAAAGCTGGAGGTGGTCCAGTGGGGAAGGCCCTGGGGCCCGGTGAAGGAGCCCCAGGAGCGCAAAGTGATTTTCTCGGACTTGACACAGCTCTATCCCCGTTGTCAAAGACTAACCCTAACACTAAAACTTAGCCTACCCCTCAACCTAACCCTCACCAGTGGCTAAGGCCCTGGGGCCCTGTGAAACCTGGACGAGGGTCTCAAGTGCCCACAAAAGCCTCTCCTGCCTGAGCTTCAGACTGGATGCCAGCAAGAGGGACCCTTGTCCTCAGGGCAGGGCGTTCCAGGCGAATGGGGCGGAAAGCAGGCCCCTGGGGCCGGGCCACCAGACCAGTCAGAACCTCCGGAGGGGCCGGGGAGGTGCACCCAGAGTGGAAAGTGATAATTTCTCGGACTTGACACAGTTCTCTCCCGGTTGTCAAAGCCCATAGGCAGGTCTGTGGGCGTCCCAGGACACTCTGCTCTGAGCTGCCCTTTGGTGGGAGCGATGGGGGCCGGGGCGGGGGGGTTAGAGGGCCGGCCCTGAGGCTCATGGAGGCCCCTCCCTGTTTGTCCTGAAGGGAGGGCTGGCTGGTCTGCCCACGCTTGGGGACCTGGGAGGCACCCTGTGAGCAGAGGGCTATGTGCCTTTACATCCCAGTGGTGGGGGCTATTCCTCTGTGTTTGGGAGCAGGGCAGATGGGCTGGCGCTGCTCGCTCATTGGTCGAATGGACCAGGGGCGTGGATTCCGGAACCAGGAGGCGGGCCCAGGCCCACAGCTGAGCCCTGTCAAGTCAAGGAGGGAGCGGGGCCAGGTGAGCAGCTGGAGGCGGTCACGGGATCACGGGGGCGGGGCCAGGTGAACAGCCTGAAGGGGTGAGGTAAGCAGGAGAGAGGGTCGCGGGCAGGGACACGGGTGACCAGCAGGCGGGTCTGCCGGCGGCAGGGACCTAAAGAGGGGGCCCTGCGGCTTGGCCGGCCGCTTAGCTGACCGGCGGGAAGCCGTCAAGGGAAGAGTGGGTTGGGGCCCTTGTCAAAAGCTGGAGGTGGTCCAGTGGGGAAGGCCCTGGGGCCCGGTGAAGGAGCCCCAGGAGCGCAAAGTGATTTTCTCGGACTTGACACAGCTCTATCCCCGTTGTCAAAGACTAACCCTAACACTAAAACTTAGCCTACCCCTCAACCTAACCCTCACCAGTGGCTAAGGCCCTGGGGCCCTGTGAAACCTGGACGAGGGTCTCAAGTGCCCACAAAAGCCTCTCCTGCCTGAGCTTCAGACTGGATGCCAGCAAGAGGGACCCTTGTCCTCAGGGCAGGGCGTTCCAGGCGAATGGGGCGGAAAGCAGGCCCCTGGGGCCGGGCCACCAGACCAGTCAGAACCTCCGGAGGGGCCGGGGAGGTGCACCCAGAGTGGAAAGTGATAATTTCTCGGACTTGACACAGTTCTCTCCCGGTTGTCAAAGCCCATAGGCAGGTCTGTGGGCGTCCCAGGACACTCTGCTCTGAGCTGCCCTTTGGTGGGAGCGATGGGGGCCGGGGCGGGGGGGTTAGAGGGCCGGCCCCGAGGCTCATGGAGGCCCCTCCCTGTTTGTCCTGAAGGGAGGGCTGGCTGGTCTGCCCACGCTTGGGGACCTGGGAGGCACCCTGTGAGCAGAGGGCTATGTGCCTTTACATCCCAGAGGTGGGGGCTATTCCTCTGTGTTTGGGAGCAGGGCAGATGGGCTGGCGCTGCTCGCTCATTGGTCGAATGGACCAGGGGCGTGGATTCCGGAACCAGGAGGCGGGCCCAGGCCCACAGCTGAGCCTGGTCAAGTCAAGGAGGGAGCGGGGCCAGGTGAGCAGCTGGAGGCGGTCACGGGATCACGGGGGCGGGGCCAGGTGAACAGCCTGAAGTGGTGAGGTAAGCAGGAGAGAGGGTCGCGGGCAGGGACACGGGTGACCAGCAGGCGGGTCTGCCGGCGGCAGGGACCTAAAGAGGGGGCCCTGCGGCTTGGCCGGCCACTTAGCTGACCGGCGGGAAGCCGTCAAGGGAAGAGTGGGTTGGGGCCCGTGTCAAAAGCTGGAGGTGGTCCAGTGGGGAAGGCCCTGGGGCCCGGTGAAGGAGCCCCAGGAGCGCAAAGTGATTTTCTCGGACTTGACACAGCTCTATCCCCGTTGTCAAAGACTAACCCTAACACTAAAACTTAGCCTATCCCTCAACCTAACCCTCACCAGTGGCTAAGGCCCTGGGGCCCTGTGAAACCTGGACGAGGGTCTCAAGTGCCCACAAAAGCCTCTCCTGCCTGAGCTTCAGACTGGATGCCAGCAAGAGGGACCCTTGTCCTCAGGGCAGGGCGTTCCAGGCGAATGGGGCGGAAAGCAGGCCCCGGGGGCCTTGCCACCAGACCAGTCAGAACCTCCGGAGGGGCCGGGGAGGTGCCCCCAGAGTTGAAAGTGATAATTTCTCGGACTTGACACAGCTCTCTCCCGTTTGTCAAAGCCCATAGGCAGGGCTGTGGGCGTCCCAGGACACTCTGCTCTGAGCTGCCCTTTGGTGGGAGCGATGGGGGCCGGGGCGGGGGGGTTAGAGGGCCGGCCCCGAGGCTCATGGAGGCCCCTGGGTGTCCTGAAGGGAGGGCTGGCTGGTCTGCCCACGCTTGGGGACCTGGGAGGCACCCTGTGAGCAGAGGGCTATGTGCCTTTTCATCCCAGTGGTTGGGGCCATTCCTCTGTGTTTAGGAGTAGGGCAGATTGGCTGGCGCTGCTCGCTCATTGGTCGAATGGACCAGGGGCGTGGTTTCCGGAACCAGGAGGCGGGCCCAGGCCCACAGCTTAGCCCTGTCAAGTCAAGGAGGGGGCGGGGCCAGGTGAGCAGCTGGAGGCGGTCACGGGATCACGGGGGCGGGGCCAGGTGAACAGCCTGAAGTGGTGAGGTAAGCAGGAGAGAGGGTCGCGGGCAGGGACACGGGTGACCAGCAGGCGGGTCTGCCGGCGGCAGGGACCTAAAGAGGGGGCCCTGCGGCTTGGCCGGCCGCTTAGCTGACCGGCGGGAAGCGGTCAAGGGAAGAGTGGGTTGGGGCCCTTGTCAAAAGCTGGAGGTGGTCCAGTGGGGAAGGCCCTGGGGCCCGGTGAAGGAGCCCCAGGAGCGCAAAGTGATTTTCTCGGACTTGACACAGCTCTATCCCCGTTGTCAAAGACTAACCCTAACACTAAAACTTAGCCTACCCCTCAACCTAACCCTCACCAGTGGCTAAGGCCCTGGGGCCCTGTGAAACCTGGACGAGGGTCTCAAGTGCCCACAAAAGCCTCTCCTGCCTGAGCTTCAGACTGGATGCCAGCAAGAGGGACCCTTGTCCTCAGGGCAGGGCGTTCCAGGCGAATGGGGCGGAAAGCAGGCCCCTGGGGCCGGGCCACCAGACCAGTCAGAACCTCCGGAGGGGCCGGGGAGGTGCACCCCGAGTGGAAAGTGATAATTTCTCGGACTTGACACAGTTCTCTCCCGGTTGTCAAAGCCCATAGGCAGGTCTGTGGGCGTCCCAGGACACTCTGCTCTGAGCTGCCCTTTGGTGGGAGCGATGGGGGCCGGGGCGGGGGGGTTAGAGGGCCGGCCCCGAGGCTCATGGAGGCCCCTCCCTGTTTGTCCTGAAGGGAGGGCTGGCTGGTCTGCCCACGCTTGGGGACCTGGGAGGCACCCTGTGAGCAGAGGGCTATGTGCCTTTACATCCCAGTGGTGGGGGCTATTCCTCTGTGTTTGGGAGCAGGGCAGATGGGCTGGCGCTGCTCGCTCATTGGTCGAATGGACCAGGGGCGTGGATTCCGGAACCAGGAGGCGGGCCCAGGCCCACAGCTGAGCCAGGTCAAGTCAAGGAGGGAGCAGGGCCAGGTGAGCAGCTGGAGGCGGTCACGGGATCACGGGGGCGGGGCCAGGTGAACAGCCTGAAGTGGTGAGGTAAGCAGGAGAGAGGGTCGCGGGCAGGGACACGGGTGACCAGCAGGCGGGTCTGCCGGCGGCAGGGACCTAAAGAGGGGGCCCTGCGGCTTGGCCGGCCGCTTAGCTGACCGGCGGGAAGCCGTCAAGGGAAGAGTGGGTTGGGGCCCGTGTCAAAAGCTGGAGGTGGTCCAGTGGGGAAGGCCCTGGGGCCCGGTGAAGGAGCCCCAGGAGCGCAAAGTGATTTTCTCGGACTTGACACAGCTCTATCCCCGTTGTCAAAGACTAACCCTAACACTAAAACTTAGCCTACCCCTCAACCTAACCCTCACCAGTGGCTAAGGCCCTGGGGCCCTGTGAAACCTGGACGAGGGTCTCAAGTGCCCACAAAAGCCTCTCCTGCCTGAGCTTCAGACTGGATGCCAGCAAGAGGGACCCTTGTCCTCAGGGCAGGGCGTTCCAGGCGAATGGGGCGGAAAGCAGGCCCCTGGGGCCGGGCCACCAGACCAGTCAGAACCTCCGGAGGGGCCGGGGAGGTGCACCCCGAGTGGAAAGTGATAATTTCTCGGACTTGACACAGTTCTCTCCCGGTTGTCAAAGCCCATAGGCAGGTCTGTGGGCGTCCCAGGACACTCTGCTCTGAGCTGCCCTTTGGTGGGAGCGATGGGGGCCGGGGCGGGGGGGTTAGAGGGCCGGCCCCGAGGCTCATGGAGGCCCCTCCCTGTTTGTCCTGAAGGGAGGGCTGGCTGGTCTGCCCACGCTTGGGGACCTGGGAGGCACCCTGTGAGCAGAGGGCTATGTGCCTTTACATCCCAGTGGTGGGGGCTATTCCTCTGTGTTTGGGAGCAGGGCAGATGGGCTGGCGCTGCTCGCTCATTGGTCGAATGGACCAGGGGCGTGGATTCCGGAACCAGGAGGCGGGCCCAGGCCCACAGCTGAGCCCGGTCAAGTCAAGGAGGGAGCGGGGCCAGGTGAGCAGCTGGAGGCGGTCACGGGATCACGGGGGCGGGGCCAGGTGAACAGCCTGAAGTGGTGAGGTAAGCAGGAGAGAGGGTCGCGGGCAGGGACACGGGTGACCAGCAGGCGGGTCTGCCGGCGGCAGGGACCTAAAGAGGGGGCCCTGCGGCTTGGCCGGCCGCTTAGCTGACCGGCGGGAAGCCGTCAAGGGAAGAGTGGGTTGGGGCCCGTGTCAAAAGCTGGAGGTGGTCCAGTGGGGAAGGCCCTGGGGCCCGGTGAAGGAGCCCCAGGAGCGCAAAGTGATTTTCTCGGACTTGACACAGCTCTATCCCCGTTGTCAAAGACTAACCCTAACACTAAAACTTAGCCTATCCCTCAACCTAACTCTCACCAGTGGCTAAGGCCCTGGGGCCCTGTGAAACCTGGACGAGGGTCTCAAGTGCCCACAAAAGCCTCTCCTGCCTGAGCTTCAGACTGGATGCCAGCAAGAGGGACCCTTGTCCTCAGGGCAGGGCGTTCCAGGCGAATGGGGCGGAAAGCAGGCCCCCGGGGCCTTGCCACCAGACCAGTCAGAACCTCCGGAGGGGCCGGGGAGGTGCCCCCAGAGTGGAAAGTGATAATTTCTCGGACTTGACACAGCTCTCTCCCGTTTGTCAAAGCCCATAGGCAGGGCTGTGGGCGTCCCAGGACACTCTGCTCTGAGCTGCCCTTTGGTGGGAGCGATGGGGGCCGGGGCGGGGGGGTTAGAGGGCCGGCCCCGAGGCTCATGGAGGCCCCTGGGTGTCCTGAAGGGAGGGCTGGCTGGTCTGCCCACGCTTGGGGACCTGGGAGGCACCCTGTGAGCAGAGGGCTATGTGCCTTTTCATCCCAGTGGTTGGGGCCATTCCTCTGTGTTTAGGAGTAGGGCAGATTGGCTGGCGCTGCTCGCTCATTGGTCGAATGGACCAGGGGCGTGGATTCCGGAACCAGGAGGCGGGCCCAGGCCCACAGCTGAGCCCTGTCAAGTCAAGGAGGGGGCGGGGCCAGGTGAGCAGCTGGAGGCGGTCACAGGATCACGGGGGCGGGGCCAGGTGAACAGCCTGAAGTGGTGAGGTAAGCAGGAGAGAGGGTCGCGGGCAGGGACACGGGTGACCAGCAGGCGGGTCTGCCGGCGGCCGGGACCTAAAGAGGGGGCCCTGCGGCTTGGCCGGCCGCTTAGCTGACCGGCGGGAAGCGGTCAAGGGAAGAGTGGGTTGGGGCCCTTGTCAAAAGCTGGAGGTGGTCCAGTGGGGAAGGCCCTGGGGCCCGGTGAAGGAGCCCCAGGAGCGCAAAGTGATTTTCTCGGACTTGACACAGCTCTATCCCCGTTGTCAAAGACTAACCCTAACACTAAAACTTAGCCTACCCCTCAACCTAACCCTCACCAGTGGCTAAGGCCCTGGGGCCCTGTGAAACCTGGACGAGGGTCTCAAGTGCCCACAAAAGCCTCTCCTGCCTGAGCTTCAGACTGGATGCCAGCAAGAGGGACCCTTGTCCTCAGGGCAGGGCGTTCCAGGCGAATGGGGCGGAAAGCAGGCCCCTGGGGCCGGGCCACCAGACCAGTCAGAACCTCCGGAGGGGCCGGGGAGGTGCACCCAGAGTGGAAAGTGATAATTTCTCGGACTTGACACAGTTCTCTCCCGGTTGTCAAAGCCCATAGGCAGGTCTGTGGGCGTCCCAGGACACTCTGCTCTGAGCTGCCCTTTGGTGGGAGCGATGGGGGCCGGGGCGGGGGGGTTAGAGGGCCGGCCCCGAGGCTCATGGAGGCCCCTCCCTGTTTGTCCTGAAGGGAGGGCTGGCTGGTCTGCCCACGCTTGGGGACCTGGGAGGCACCCTGTGAGCAGAGGGCTATGTGCCTTTACATCCCAGTGGTGGGGGCTATTCCTCTGTGTTTGGGAGCAGGGCAGATGGGCTGGCGCTGCTCGCTCATTGGTCGAATGGACCAGGGGCGTGGATTCCGGAACCAGGAGGCGGGCCCAGGCCCACAGCTGAGCCCTGTCAAGTCAAGGAGGGAGCGGGGCCAGGTGAGCAGCTGGAGGCGGTCACGGGATCACGGGGGCGGGGCCAGGTGAACAGCCTGAAGTGGTGAGGTAAGCAGGAGAGAGGGTCGCGGGCAGGGACACGGGTGACCAGCAGGCGGGTCTGCCGGCGGCAGGGACCTAAAGAGGGGGCCCTGCGGCTTGGCCGGCCGCTTAGCTGACCGGCGGGAAGCCGTCAAGGGAAGAGTGGGTTGGGGCCCGTGTCAAAAGCTGGAGGTGGTCCAGTGGGGAAGGCCCTGGGGCCCGGTGAAGGAGCCCCAGGAGCGCAAAGTGATTTTCTCGGACTTGACACAGCTCTATCCCCGTTGTCAAAGACTAACCCTAACACTAAAACTTAGCCTACCCCTCAACCTAACCCTCACCAGTGGCTAAGGCCCTGGGGCCCTGTGAAACCTGGACGAGGGTCTCAAGTGCCCACAAAAGCCTCTCCTGCCTGAGCTTCAGACTGGATGCCAGCAAGAGGGACCCTTGTCCTCAGGGCAGGGCGTTCCAGGCGAATGGGGCGAAAAGCAGGCCCCTGGGGCCGGGCCACCAGACCAGTCAGAACCTCCGGAGGGGCCGGGGAGGTGCACCCAGAGTGGAAAGTGATAATTTCTCGGACTTGACACAGTTCTCTCCCGGTTGTCAAAGCCCATAGGCAGGTCTGTGGGCGTCCCAGGACACTCTGCTCTGAGCTGCCCTTTGGTGGGAGCGATGGGGGCCGGGGCGGGGGGGTTAGAGGGCCGGCCCCGAGGCTCATGGAGGCCCCTCCCTGTTTGTCCTGAAGGGAGGGCTGGCTGGTCTGCCCACGCTTGGGGACCTGGGAGGCACCCTGTGAGCAGAGGGCTATGTGCCTTTACATCCCAGTGGTGGGGGCTATTCCTCTGTGTTTGGGAGCAGGGCAGATGGGCTGGCGCTGCTCGCTCATTGGTCGAATGGACCAGGGGCGTGGATTCCGGAACCAGGAGGCGGGCCCAGGCCCACAGCTGAGCCCTGTCAAGTCAAGGAGGGAGCTGGGCCAGGTGAGCAGCTGGAGGCGGTCACGGGATCACGGGGGCGGGGCCATGTGAACAGCCTGAAGTGGTGAGGTAAGCAGGAGAGAGGGTCGCGGGCAGGGACACGGGTGACCAGCAGGCGGGTCTGCCGGCGGCAGGGACCTAAAGAGGGGGCCCTGCGGCTTGGCCGGCCGCTTAGCTGACCGGCGGGAAGCCGTCAAGGGAAGAGTGGGTTGGGGCCCGTGTCAAAAGCTGGAGGTGGTCCAGTGGGGAAGGCCCTGGGGCCCGGTGAAGGAGCCCCAGGAGCGCAAAGTGATTTTCTCGGACTTGACACAGCTCTATCCCCGTTGTCAAAGACTAACCCTAACACTAAAACTTAGCCTATCCCTCAACCTAACTCTCACCAGTGGCTAAGGCCCTGGGGCCCTGTGAAACCTGGACGAGGGTCTCAAGTGCCCACAAAAGCCTCTCCTGCCTGAGCTTCAGACTGGATGCCAGCAAGAGGGACCCTTGTCCTCAGGGCAGGGCGTTCCAGGCGAATGGGGCGGAAAGCAGGCCCCTGGGGCCGGGCCACCAGACCAGTCAGAACCTCCGGAGGGGCCGGGGAGGTGCACCCAGAGTGGAAAGTGATAATTTCTCGGACTTGACACAGTTCTCTCCCGTTTGTCAAAGCCCATAGGCAGGGCTGTGGGCGTCCCAGGACACTCTGCTCTGAGCTGCCCTTTGGTGGGAGCGATGGGGGCCGGGGCGGGGGGGTTAGAGGGCCGGCCCCGAGGCTCATGGAGGCCCCTGGGTGTCCTGAAGGGAGGGCTGGCTGGTCTGCCCACGCTTGGGGACCTGGGAGGCACCCTGTGAGCAGAGGGCTATGTGCCTTTTCATCCCAGTGGTTGGGGCCATTCCTCTGTGTTTAGGAGTAGGGCAGATTGGCTGGCGCTGCTCGCTCATTGGTCGAATGGACCAGGGGCGTGGTTTCCGGAACCAGGAGGCGGGCCCAGGCCCACAGCTGAGCCCTGTCAAGTCAAGGAGGGGGCGGGGCCAGGTGAGCAGCTGGAGGCGGTCACGGGATCACGGGGGCGGGGCCAGGTGAACAGCCTGAAGTGGTGAGGTAAGCAGGAGAGAGGGTCGCGGGCAGGGACACGGGTGACCAGCAGGCGGGTCTGCCGGCTGCCGGGACCTAAAGAGGGGGCCCTGCGGCTTGGCCGGCCGCTTAGCTGACCGGCGGGAAGCGGTCAAGGGAAGAGTGGGTTGGGGCCCTTGTCAAAAGCTGGAGGTGGTCCAGTGGGGAAGGCCCTGGGGCCCGGTGAAGGAGCCCCAGGAGCGCAAAGTGATTTTCTCGGACTTGACACAGCTCTATCCCCGTTGTCAAAGACTAACCCTAACACTAAAACTTAGCCTACCCCTCAACCTAACCCTCACCAGTGGCTAAGGCCCTGGGGCCCTGTGAAACCTGGACGAGGGTCTCAAGTGCCCACAAAAGCCTCTCCTGCCTGAGCTTCAGCCTGGATGCCAGCAAGAGGGACCCTTGTCCTCAGGGCAGGGCGTTCCAGGCGAATGGGGCGGAAAGCAGGCCCCTGGGGCCGGGCCACCAGACCAGTCAGAACCTCCGGAGGGGCCGGGGAGGTGCACCCAGAGTGGAAAGTGATAATTTCTCGGACTTGACACAGTTCTCTCCCGGTTGTCAAAGCCCATAGGCAGGTCTGTGGGCGTCCCAGGACACTCTGCTCTGAGCTGCCCTTTGGTGGGAGCGATGGGGGCCGGGGCGGGGGGGTTAGAGGGCCGGCCCCGAGGCTCATGGAGGCCCCTCCCTGTTTGTCCTGAAGGGAGGGCTGGCTGGTCTGCCCACGCTTGGGGACCTGGGAGGCACCCTGTGAGCAGAGGGCTATGTGCCTTTACATCCCAGTGGTGGGGGCTATTCCTCTGTGTTTGGGAGCAGGGCAGATGGGCTGGCGCTGCTCGCTCATTGGTCGAATGGACCAGGGGCGTGGATTCCGGAACCAGGAGGCGGGCCCAGGCCCACAGCTGAGCCCTGTCAAGTCAAGGAGGGAGCGGGGCCAGGTGAGCAGCTGGAGGCGGTCACGGGATCACGGGGGCGGGGCCAGGTGAACAGCCTGAAGTGGTGAGGTAAGCAGGAGAGAGGGTCGCGGGCAGGGACACGGGTGACCAGCAGGCGGGTCTGCCGGCGGCCGGGACCTAAAGAGGGGGCCCTGCGGCTTGGCCGGCCGCTTAGCTGACCGGCGGGAAGCCGTCAAGGGAAGAGTGGGTTGGGGCCCTTGTCAAAAGCTGGAGGTGGTCCAGTGGGGAAGGCCCTGGGGCCCGGTGAAGGAGCCCCAGGAGCGCAAAGTGATTTTCTCGGACTTGACACAGCTCTATCCCCGTTGTCAAAGACTAACCCTAACACTAAAACTTAGCCTACCCCTCAACCTAACCCTCACCAGTGGCTAAGGCCCTGGGGCCCTGTGAAACCTGGACGAGGGTCTCAAGTGCCCACAAAAGCCTCTCCTGCCTGAGCTTCAGACTGGATGCCAGCAAGAGGGACCCTTGTCCTCAGGGCAGGGCGTTCCAGGCGAATGGGGCGGAAAGCAGGCCCCTGGGGCCGGGCCACCAGACCAGTCAGAACCTCCGGAGGGGCCGGGGAGGTGCACCCAGAGTGGAAAGTGATAATTTCTCGGACTTGACACAGTTCTCTCCCGGTTGTCAAAGCCCATAGGCAGGTCTGTGGGCGTCCCAGGACACTCTGCTCTGAGCTGCCCTTTGGTGGGAGCGATGGGGGCCGGGGCGGGGGGGTTAGAGGGCCGGCCCCGAGGCTCATGGAGGCCCCTCCCTGTTTGTCCTGAAGGGAGGGCTGGCTGGTCTGCCCACGCTTGGGGACCTGGGAGGCACCCTGTGAGCAGAGGGCTATGTGCCTTTACATCCCAGTGGTGGGGGCTATTCCTCTGTGTTTGGGAGCAGGGCAGATGGGCTGGCGCTGCTCGCTCATTGGTCGAATGGACCAGGGGCGTGGATTCCGGAACCAGGAGGCGGGCCCAGGCCCACAGCTGAGCCTGGTCAAGTCAAGGAGGGAGCGGGGCCAGGTGAGCAGCTGGAGGCGGTCACGGGATCACGGGGGCGGGGCCAGGTGAACAGCCTGAAGTGGTGAGGTAAGCAGGAGAGAGGGTCGCGGGCAGGGACACGGGTGACCAGCAGGCGGGTCTGCCGGCGGCAGGGACCTAAAGAGGGGGCCCTGCGGCTTGGCCGGCCACTTAGCTGACCGGCGGGAAGCCGTCAAGGGAAGAGTGGGTTGGGGCCCGTGTCAAAA
Source organism: Pipistrellus hanaki (assembly GCF_964339955.1). Taxonomy (NCBI): domain Eukaryota; kingdom Metazoa; phylum Chordata; class Mammalia; order Chiroptera; family Vespertilionidae; genus Pipistrellus; species Pipistrellus hanaki. The sequence continues at coordinate 75,589 of NW_028182280.1, read as the reverse complement.
GCTGGAGGTGGTCCAGTGGGGAAGGCCCTGGGGCCCGGTGAAGGAGCCCCAGGAGCGCAAAGTGATTTTCTCGGACTTGACACAGCTCTATCCCCGTTGTCAAAGACTAACCCTAACACTAAAACTTAGCCTATCCCTCAACCTAACCCTCACCAGTGGCTAAGGCCCTGGGGCCCTGTGAAACCTGGACGAGGGTCTCAAGTGCCCACAAAAGCCTCTCCTGCCTGAGCTTCAGACTGGATGCCAGCAAGAGGGACCCTTGTCCTCAGGGCAGGGCGTTCCAGGAGAATGGGGCGGAAAGCAGGCCCCCGGGGCCTTGCCACCAGACCAGTCAGAACCTCCGGAGGGGCCGGGGAGGTGCCCCCAGAGTTGAAAGTGATAATTTCTCGGACTTGACACAGCTCTCTCCCGTTTGTCAAAGCCCATAGGCAGGGCTGTGGGCGTCCCAGGACACTCTGCTCTGAGCTGCCCTTTGGTGGGAGCGATGGGGGCCGGGGCGGGGGGGTTAGAGGGCCGGCCCCGAGGCTCATGGAGGCCCCTGGGTGTCCTGAAGGGAGGGCTGGCTGGTCTGCCCACGCTTGGGGACCTGGGAGGCACCCTGTGAGCAGAGGGCTATGTGCCTTTTCATCCCAGTGGTTGGGGCCATTCCTCTGTGTTTAGGAGTAGGGCAGATTGGCTGGCGCTGCTCGCTCATTGGTCGAATGGACCAGGGGCGTGGTTTCCGGAACCAGGAGGCGGGCCCAGGCCCACAGCTGAGCCCTGTCAAGTCAAGGAGGGGGCGGGGCCAGGTGAGCAGCTGGAGGCGGTCACGGGATCACGGGGGCGGGGCCAGGTGAACAGCCTGAAGTGGTGAGGTAAGCAGGAGAGAGGGTCGAGGGCAGGGACACGGGTGACCAGCAGGCGGGTCTGCCGGCGGCAGGGACCTAAAGAGGGGGCCCTGCGGCTTGGCCGGCCGCTTAGCTGACCGGCGGGAAGCGGTCAAGGGAAGAGTGGGTTGGGGCCCTTGTCAAAAGCTGGAGGTGGTCCAGTGGGGAAGGCCCTGGGGCCCGGTGAAGGAGCCCCAGGAGCGCAAAGTGATTTTCTCGGACTTGACACAGCTCTATCCCCGTTGTCAAAGACTAACCCTAACACTAAAACTTAGCCTACCCCTCAACCTAACCCTCACCAGTGGCTAAGGCCCTGGGGCCCTGTGAAACCTGGACGAGGGTCTCAAGTGCCCACAAAAGCCTCTCCTGCCTGAGCTTCAGACTGGATGCCAGCAAGAGGGACCCTTGTCCTCAGGGCAGGGCGTTCCAGGCGAATGGGGCGGAAAGCAGGCCCCTGGGGCCGGGCCACCAGACCAGTCAGAACCTCCGGAGGGGCCGGGGAGGTGCACCCAGAGTGGAAAGTGATAATTTCTCGGACTTGACACAGTTCTCTCCCGGTTGTCAAAGCCCATAGGCAGGTCTGTGGGCGTCCCAGGACACTCTGCTCTGAGCTGCCCTTTGGTGGGAGCGATGGGGGCCGGGGCGGGGGGGTTAGAGGGCCGGCCCCGAGGCTCATGGAGGCCCCTCCCTGTTTGTCCTGAAGGGAGGGCTGGCTGGTCTGCCCACGCTTGGGGACCTGGGAGGCACCCTGTGAGCAGAGGGCTATGTGCCTTTACATCCCAGTGGTGGGGGCTATTCCTCTGTGTTTGGGAGCAGGGCAGATGGGCTGGCGCTGCTCGCTCATTGGTCGAATGGACCAGGGGCGTGGATTCCGGAACCAGGAGGCGGGCCCAGGCCCACAGCTGAGCCCTGTCAAGTCAAGGAGGGAGCGGGGCCAGGTGAGCAGCTGGAGGCGGTCACGGGATCACGGGGGCGGGGCCAGGTGAACAGCCTGAAGTGGTGAGGTAAGCAGGAGAGAGGGTCGCGGGCAGGGACACGGGTGACCAGCAGGCGGGTCTGCCGGCGGCAGGGACCTAAAGAGGGGGCCCTGCGGCTTGGCCGGCCGCTTAGCTGACCGGCGGGAAGCCGTCAAGGGAAGAGTGGGTTGGGGCCCGTGTCAAAAGCTGGAGGTGGTCCAGTGGGGAAGGCCCTGGGGCCCGGTGAAGGAGCCCCAGGAGCGCAAAGTGATTTTCTCGGACTTGACACAGCTCTATCCCCGTTGTCAAAGACTAACCCTAACACTAAAACTTAGCCTATCCCTCAACCTAACTCTCACCAGTGGCTAAGGCCCTGGGGCCCTGTGAAACCTGGACGAGGGTCTCAAGTGCCCACAAAAGCCTCTCCTGCCTGAGCTTCAGACTGGATGCCAGCAAGAGGGACCCTTGTCCTCAGGGCAGGGCGTTCCAGGCGAATGGGGCGGAAAGCAGGCCCCCGGGGCCTTGCCACCAGACCAGTCAGAACCTCCGGAGGGGCCGGGGAGGTGCCCCCAGAGTGGAAAGTGATAATTTCTCGGACTTGACACAGCTCTCTCCCGTTTGTCAAAGCCCATAGGCAGGGCTGTGGGCGTCCCAGGACACTCTGCTCTGAGCTGCCCTTTGGTGGGAGCGATGGGGGCCGGGGCGGGGGGGTTAGAGGGCCGGCCCCGAGGCTCATGGAGGCCCCTGGGTGTCCTGAAGGGAGGGCTGGCTGGTCTGCCCACGCTTGGGGACCTGGGAGGCACCCTGTGAGCAGAGGGCTATGTGCCTTTTCATCCCAGTGGTTGGGGCCATTCCTCTGTGTTTAGGAGTAGGGCAGATTGGCTGGCGCTGCTCGCTCATTGGTCGAATGGACCAGGGGCGTGGATTCCGGAACCAGGAGGCGGGCCCAGGCCCACAGCTGAGCCCTGTCAAGTCAAGGAGGGGGCGGGGCCAGGTGAGCAGCTGGAGGCGGTCACGGGATCACGGGGGCGGGGCCAGGTGAACAGCCTGAAGTGGTGAGGTAAGCAGGAGAGAGGGTCACGGGCAGGGACACGGGTGACCAGCAGGCGGGTCTGCCGGCGGCCGGGACCTAAAGAGGGGGCCCTGCGGCTTGGCCGGCCGCTTAGCTGACCGGCGGGAAGCGGTCAAGGGAAGAGTGGGTTGGGGCCCTTGTCAAAAGCTGGAGGTGGTCCAGTGGGGAAGGCCCTGGGGCCCGGTGAAGGAGCCCCAGGAGCGCAAAGTGATTTTCTCGGACTTGACACAGCTCTATCCCCGTTGTCAAAGACTAACCCTAACACTAAAACTTAGCCTACCCCTCAACCTAACCCTCACCAGTGGCTAAGGCCCTGGGGCCCTGTGAAACCTGGACGAGGGTCTCAAGTGCCCACAAAAGCCTCTCCTGCCTGAGCTTCAGACTGGATGCCAGCAAGAGGGACCCTTGTCCTCAGGGCAGGGCGTTCCAGGCGAATGGGGCGGAAAGCAGGCCCCTGGGGCCGGGCCACCAGACCAGTCAGAACCTCCGGAGGGGCCGGGGAGGTGCACCCAGAGTGGAAAGTGATAATTTCTCGGACTTGACACAGTTCTCTCCCGGTTGTCAAAGCCCATAGGCAGGTCTGTGGGCGTCCCAGGACACTCTGCTCTGAGCTGCCCTTTGGTGGGAGCGATGGGGGCCGGGGCGGGGGGGTTAGAGGGCCGGCCCCGAGGCTCATGGAGGCCCCTCCCTGTTTGTCCTGAAGGGAGGGCTGGCTGGTCTGCCCACGCTTGGGTACCTGGGAGGCACCCTGTGAGCAGAGGGCTATGTGCCTTTACATCCCAGTGGTGGGGGCTATTCCTCTGTGTTTGGGAGCAGGGCAGATGGGCTGGCGCTGCTCGCTCATTGGTCGAATGGACCAGGGGCGTGGATTCCGGAACCAGGAGGCGGGCCCAGGCCCACAGCTGAGCCTGGTCGAGTCAAGGAGGGAGCGGGGCCAGGTGAACAGCTGGAGGCGGTCACGGGATCACGGGGGCGGGGCCAGGTGAACAGCCTGAAGTGGTGAGGTAAGCAGGAGAGAGGGTCGCGGGCAGGGACACGGGTGACCAGCAGGCGGGTCTGCCGGCGGCAGGGACCTAAAGAGGGGGCCCTGCGGCTTGGCCGGCCGCTTAGCTGACCGGCGGGAAGCCGTCAAGGGAAGAGTGGGTTGGGGCCCGTGTCAAAAGCTGGAGGTGGTCCAGTGGGGAAGGCCCTGGGGCCCGGTGAAGGAGCCCCAGGAGCGCAAAGTGATTTTCTCGGACTTGACACAGCTCTATCCCCGTTGTCAAAGACTAACCCTAACACTAAAACTTAGCCTATCCCTCAACCTAACTCTCACCAGTGGCTAAGGCCCTGGGGCCCTGTGAAACCTGGACGAGGGTCTCAAGTGCCCACAAAAGCCTCTCCTGCCTGAGCTTCAGACTGGATGCCAGCAAGAGGGACCCTTGTCCTCAGGGCAGGGCGTTCCAGGCGAATGGGGCGGAAAGCAGGCCCCCGGGGCCTTGCCACCAGACCAGTCAGAACCTCCGGAGGGGCCGGGGAGGTGCCCCCAGAGTGGAAAGTGATAATTTCTCCGACTTGACACAGCTCTCTCCCGTTTGTCAAAGCCCATAGGCAGGGCTGTGGGCGTCCCAGGACACTCTGCTCTGAGCTGCCCTTTGGTGGGAGCGATGGGGGCCGGGGCGGGGGGGTTAGAGGGCCGGCCCCGAGGCTCATGGAGGCCCCTGGGTGTCCTGAAGGGAGGGCTGGCTGGTCTGCCCACGCTTGGGGACCTGGGAGGCACCCTGTGAGCAGAGGGCTATGTGCCTTTTCATCCCAGTGGTTGGGGCCATTCCTCTGTGTTTAGGAGTAGGGCAGATTGGCTGGCGCTGCTCGCTCATTGGTCGAATGGACCAGGGGCGTGGTTTCCGGAACCAGGAGGCGGGCCCAGGCCCACAGCTGAGCCCTGTCAAGTCAAGGAGGGGGCGGGGCCAGGTGAGCAGCTGGAGGCGGTCACGGGATCACGGGGGCGGGGCCAGGTGAACAGCCTGAAGTGGTGAGGTAAGCAGGAGAGAGGGTCGCGGGCAGGGACACGGGTGACCAGCAGGCGGGTCTGCCGGCGGCCGGGACCTAAAGAGGGGGCCCTGCGGCTTGGCCGGCCGCTTAGCTGACCGGCGGGAAGCGGTCAAGGGAAGAGTGGGTTGGGGCCCTTGTCAAAAGCTGGAGGTGGTCCAGTGGGGAAGGCCCTGGGGCCCGGTGAAGGAGCCCCAGGAGCGCAAAGTGATTTTCTCGGACTTGACACAGCTCTATCCCCGTTGTCAAAGACTAACCCTAACACTAAAACTTAGCCTACCCCTCAACCTAACCCTCACCAGTGGCTAAGGCCCTGGGGCCCTGTGAAACCTGGACGAGGGTCTCAAGTGCCCACAAAAGCCTCTCCTGCCTGAGCTTCAGACTGGATGCCAGCAAGAGGGACCCTTGTCCTCAGGGCAGGGCGTTCCAGGCGAATGGGGCGGAAAGCAGGCCCCTGGGGCCGGGCCACCAGACCAGTCAGAACCTCCGGAGGGGCCGGGGAGGTGCACCCAGAGTGGAAAGTGATAATTTCTCGGACTTGACACAGTTCTCTCCCGGTTGTCAAAGCCCATAGGCAGGTCTGTGGGCGTCCCAGGACACTCTGCTCTGAGCTGCCCTTTGGTGGGAGCGATGGGGGCCGGGGCGGGGGGGTTAGAGGGCCGGCCCCGAGGCTCATGGAGGCCCCTCCCTGTTTGTCCTGAAGGGAGGGCTGGCTGGTCTGCCCACGCTTGGGGACCTGGGAGGCACCCTGTGAGCAGAGGGCTATGTGCCTTTACATCCCAGTGGTGGGGGCTATTCCTCTGTGTTTGGGAGCAGGGCAGATGGGCTGGCGCTGCTCGCTCATTGGTCGAATGGACCAGGGGCGTGGATTCCGGAACCAGGAGGCGGGCCCAGGCCCACAGCTGAGCCCTGTCAAGTCAAGGAGGGAGCTGGGCCAGGTGAGCAGCTGGAGGCGGTCACGGGATCACGGGGGCGGGGCCAGGTGAACAGCCTGAAGTGGTGAGGTAAGCAGGAGAGAGGGTCGCGGGCAGGGACACGGGTGACCAGCAGGCGGGTCTGCCGGCGGCAGGGACCTAAAGAGGGGGCCCTGCGGCTTGGCCGGCCGCTTAGCTGACCGGCGGGAAGCCGTCAAGGGAAGAGTGGGTTGGGGCCCGTGTCAAAAGCTGGAGGTGGTCCAGTGGGGAAGGCCCTGGGGCCCGGTGAAGGAGCCCCAGGAGCGCAAAGTGATTTTCTCGGACTTGACACAGCTCTATCCCCGTTGTCAAAGACTAACCCTAACACTAAAACTTAGCCTATCCCTCAACCTAACTCTCACCAGTGGCTAAGGCCCTGGGGCCCTGTGAAACCTGGACGAGGGTCTCAAGTGCCCACAAAAGCCTCTCCTGCCTGAGCTTCAGACTGGATGCCAGCAAGAGGGACCCTTGTCCTCAGGGCAGGGCGTTCCAGGCGAATGGGGCGGAAAGCAGGCCCCCGGGGCCTTGCCACCAGACCAGTCAGAACCTCCGGAGGGGCCGGGGAGGTGCCCCCAGAGTGGAAAGTGATAATTTCTCGGACTTGACACAGCTCTCTCCCGTTTGTCAAAGCCCATAGGCAGGGCTGTGTGTGTCCCAGGACACTCTGCTCTGAGCTGCCCTTTGGTGGGAGCGATGGGGGCCGGGGCGGGGGGGTTAGAGGGCCGGCCCCGAGGCTCATGGAGGCCCCTGGGTGTCCTGAAGGGAGGGCTGGCTGGTCTGCCCACGCTTGGGGACCTGGGAGGCACCCTGTGAGCAGAGGGCTATGTGCCTTTTCATCCCAGTGGTTGGGGCCATTCCTCTGTGTTTAGGAGTAGGGCAGATTGGCTGGCGCTGCTCGCTCATTGGTCGAATGGACCAGGGGCGTGGATTCCGGAACCAGGAGGCGGGCCCAGGCCCACAGCTGAGCCCTGTCAAGTCAAGGAGGGGGCGGGGCCAGGTGAGCAGCTGGAGGCGGTCACGGGATCACGGGGGCGGGGCCAGGTGAACAGCCTGAAGTGGTGAGGTAAGCAGGAGAGAGGGTCGCGGGCAGGGACACGGGTGACCAGCAGGCGGGTCTGCCGGCGGCAGGGACCTAAAGAGGGGGCCCTGCGGCTTGGCCGGCCGCTTAGCTGACCGGCGGGAAGCGGTCAAGGGAAGAGTGGGTTGGGGCCCTTGTCAAAAGCTGGAGGTGGTCCAGTGGGGAAGGCCCTGGGGCCCGGTGAAGGAGCCCCAGGAGCGCAAAGTGATTTTCTCGGACTTGACACAGCTCTATCCCCGTTGTCAAAGACTAACCCTAACACTAAAACTTAGCCTACCCCTCAACCTAACCCTCACCAGTGGCTAAGGCCCTGGGGCCCTGTGAAACCTGGACGAGGGTCTCAAGTGCCCACAAAAGCCTCTCCTGCCTGAGCTTCAGACTGGATGCCAGCAAGAGGGACCCTTGTCCTCAGGGCAGGGCGTTCCAGGCGAATGGGGCGGAAAGCAGGCCCCTGGGGCCGGGCCACCAGACCAGTCAGAACCTCCGGAGGGGCCGGGGAGGTGCACCCAGAGTGGAAAGTGATAATTTCTCGGACTTGACACAGTTCTCTCCCGGTTGTCAAAGCCCATAGGCAGGTCTGTGGGCGTCCCAGGACACTCTGCTCTGAGCTGCCCTTTGGTGGGAGCGATGGGGGCCGGGGCGGGGGGGTTAGAGGGCCGGCCCCGAGGCTCATGGAGGCCCCTCCCTGTTTGTCCTGAAGGGAGGGCTGGCTGGTCTGCCCACGCTTGGGGACCTGGGAGGCACCCTGTGAGCAGAGGGCTATGTGCCTTTACATCCCAGTGGTGGGGGCTATTCCTCTGTGTTTGGGAGCAGGGCAGATGGGCTGGCGCTGCTCGCTCATTGGTCGAATGGACCAGGGGCGTGGATTCCGGAACCAGGAGGCGGGCCCAGGCCCACAGCTGAGCCCTGTCAAGTCAAGGAGGGAGCCGGGCCAGGTGAGCAGCTGGAGGCGGTCACGGGATCACGGGGGCGGGGCCAGGTGAACAGCCTGAAGTGGTGAGGTAAGCAGGAGAGAGGGTCGCGGGCAGGGACACGGGTGACCAGCAGGCGGGTCTGCCGGCGGCAGGGACCTAAAGAGGGGGCCCTGCGGCTTGGCCGGCCGCTTAGCTGACCGGCGGGAAGCCGTCAAGGGAAGAGTGGGTTGGGGCCCGTGTCAAAAGCTGGAGGTGGTCCAGTGGGGAAGGCCCTGGGGCCCGGTGAAGGAGCCCCAGGAGCGCAAAGTGATTTTCTCGGACTTGACACAGCTCTATCCCCGTTGTCAAAGACTAACCCTAACACTAAAACTTAGCCTATCCCTCAACCTAACTCTCACCAGTGGCTAAGGCCCTGGGGCCCTGTGAAACCTGGACGAGGGTCTCAAGTGCCCACAAAAGCCTCTCCTGCCTGAGCTTCAGACTGGATGCCAGCAAGAGGGACCCTTGTCCTCAGGGCAGGGCGTTCCAGGCGAATGGGGCGGAAAGCAGGCCCCCGGGGCCTTGCCACCAGACCAGTCAGAACCTCCGGAGGGGCCGGGGAGGTGCCCCCAGAGTGGAAAGTGATAATTTCTCCGACTTGACACAGCTCTCTCCCGTTTGTCAAAGCCCATAGGCAGGGCTGTGGGCGTCCCAGGACACTCTGCTCTGAGCTGCCCTTTGGTGGGAGCGATGGGGGCCGGGGCGGGGGGGTTAGAGGGCCGGCCCCGAGGCTCATGGAGGCCCCTGGGTGTCCTGAAGGGAGGGCTGGCTGGTCTGCCCACGCTTGGGGACCTGGGAGGCACCCTGTGAGCAGAGGGCTATGTGCCTTTTCATCCCAGTGGTTGGGGCCATTCCTCTGTGTTTAGGAGTAGGGCAGATTGGCTGGCGCTGCTCGCTCATTGGTCGAATGGACCAGGGGCGTGGTTTCCGGAACCAGGAGGCGGGCCCAGGCCCACAGCTGAGCCCTGTCAAGTCAAGGAGGGGGCGGGGCCAGGTGAGCAGCTGGAGGCGGTCACGGGATCACGGGGGCGGGGCCAGGTGAACAGCCTGAAGTGGTGAGGTAAGCAGGAGAGAGGGTCGCGGGCAGGGACACGGGTGACCAGCAGGCGGGTCTGCCGGCGGCCGGGACCTAAAGAGGGGGCCCTGCGGCTTGGCCGGCCGCTTAGCTGACCGGCGGGAAGCGGTCAAGGGAAGAGTGGGTTGGGGCCCTTGTCAAAAGCTGGAGGTGGTCCAGTGGGGAAGGCCCTGGGGCCCGGTGAAGGAGCCCCAGGAGCGCAAAGTGATTTTCTCGGACTTGACACAGCTCTATCCCCGTTGTCAAAGACTAACCCTAACACTAAAACTTAGCCTACCCCTCAACCTAACCCTCACCAGTGGCTAAGGCCCTGGGGCCCTGTGAAACCTGGACGAGGGTCTCAAGTGCCCACAAAAGCCTCTCCTGCCTGAGCTTCAGACTGGATGCCAGCAAGAGGGACCCTTGTCCTCAGGGCAGGGCGTTCCAGGCGAATGGGGCGGAAAGCAGGCCCCTGGGGCCGGGCCACCAGACCAGTCAGAACCTCCGGAGGGGCCGGGGAGGTGCACCCAGAGTGGAAAGTGATAATTTCTCGGACTTGACACAGTTCTCTCCCGGTTGTCAAAGCCCATAGGCAGGTCTGTGGGCGTCCCAGGACACTCTGCTCTGAGCTGCCCTTTGGTGGGAGCGATGGGGGCCGGGGCGGGGGGGTTAGAGGGCCGGCCCCGAGGCTCATGGAGGCCCCTCCCTGTTTGTCCTGAAGGGAGGGCTGGCTGGTCTGCCCACGCTTGGGGACCTGGGAGGCACCCTGTGAGCAGAGGGCTATGTGCCTTTACATCCCAGTGGTGGGGGCTATTCCTCTGTGTTTGGGAGCAGGGCAGATGGGCTGGCGCTGCTCGCTCATTGGTCGAATGGACCAGGGGCGTGGATTCCGGAACCAGGAGGCGGGCCCAGGCCCACAGCTGAGCCCTGTCAAGTCAAGGAGGGAGCTGGGCCAGGTGAGCAGCTGGAGGCGGTCACGGGATCACGGGGGCGGGGCCAGGTGAACAGCCTGAAGTGGTGAGGTAAGCAGGAGAGAGGGTCGCGGGCAGGGACACGGGTGACCAGCAGGCGGGTCTGCCGGCGGCAGGGACCTAAAGAGGGGGCCCTGCGGCTTGGCCGGCCGCTTAGCTGACCGGCGGGAAGCCGTCAAGGGAAGAGTGGGTTGGGGCCCGTGTCAAAAGCTGGAGGTGGTCCAGTGGGGAAGGCCCTGGGGCCCGGTGAAGGAGCCCCAGGAGCGCAAAGTGATTTTCTCGGACTTGACACAGCTCTATCCCCGTTGTCAAAGACTAACCCTAACACTAAAACTTAGCCTATCCCTCAACCTAACTCTCACCAGTGGCTAAGGCCCTGGGGCCCTGTGAAACCTGGACGAGGGTCTCAAGTGCCCACAAAAGCCTCTCCTGCCTGAGCTTCAGACTGGATGCCAGCAAGAGGGACCCTTGTCCTCAGGGCAGGGCGTTCCAGGCGAATGGGGCGGAAAGCAGGCCCCCGGGGCCTTGCCACCAGACCAGTCAGAACCTCCGGAGGGGCCGGGGAGGTGCCCCCAGAGTGGAAAGTGATAATTTCTCGGACTTGACACAGCTCTCTCCCGTTTGTCAAAGCCCATAGGCAGGGCTGTGTGTGTCCCAGGACACTCTGCTCTGAGCTGCCCTTTGGTGGGAGCGATGGGGGCCGGGGCGGGGGGGTTAGAGGGCCGGCCCCGAGGCTCATGGAGGCCCCTGGGTGTCCTGAAGGGAGGGCTGGCTGGTCTGCCCACGCTTGGGGACCTGGGAGGCACCCTGTGAGCAGAGGGCTATGTGCCTTTTCATCCCAGTGGTTGGGGCCATTCCTCTGTGTTTAGGAGTAGGGCAGATTGGCTGGCGCTGCTCGCTCATTGGTCGAATGGACCAGGGGCGTGGATTCCGGAACCAGGAGGCGGGCCCAGGCCCACAGCTGAGCCCTGTCAAGTCAAGGAGGGGGCGGGGCCAGGTGAGCAGCTGGAGGCGGTCACGGGATCACGGGGGCGGGGCCAGGTGAACAGCCTGAAGTGGTGAGGTAAGCAGGAGAGAGGGTCGCGGGCAGGGACACGGGTGACCAGCAGGCGGGTCTGCCGGCGGCAGGGACCTAAAGAGGGGGCCCTGCGGCTTGGCCGGCCGCTTAGCTGACCGGCGGGAAGCGGTCAAGGGAAGAGTGGGTTGGGGCCCTTGTCAAAAGCTGGAGGTGGTCCAGTGGGGAAGGCCCTGGGGCCCGGTGAAGGAGCCCCAGGAGCGCAAAGTGATTTTCTCGGACTTGACACAGCTCTATCCCCGTTGTCAAAGACTAACCCTAACACTAAAACTTAGCCTACCCCTCAACCTAACCCTCACCAGTGGCTAAGGCCCTGGGGCCCTGTGAAACCTGGACGAGGGTCTCAAGTGCCCACAAAAGCCTCTCCTGCCTGAGCTTCAGACTGGATGCCAGCAAGAGGGACCCTTGTCCTCAGGGCAGGGCGTTCCAGGCGAATGGGGCGGAAAGCAGGCCCCTGGGGCCGGGCCACCAGACCAGTCAGAACCTCCGGAGGGGCCGGGGAGGTGCACCCAGAGTGGAAAGTGATAATTTCTCGGACTTGACACAGTTCTCTCCCGGTTGTCAAAGCCCATAGGCAGGTCTGTGGGCGTCCCAGGACACTCTGCTCTGAGCTGCCCTTTGGTGGGAGCGATGGGGGCCGGGGCGGGGGGGTTAGAGGGCCGGCCCCGAGGCTCATGGAGGCCCCTCCCTGTTTGTCCTGAAGGGAGGGCTGGCTGGTCTGCCCACGCTTGGGGACCTGGGAGGCACCCTGTGAGCAGAGGGCTATGTGCCTTTACATCCCAGTGGTGGGGGCTATTCCTCTGTGTTTGGGAGCAGGGCAGATGGGCTGGCGCTGCTCGCTCATTGGTCGAATGGACCAGGGGCGTGGATTCCGGAACCAGGAGGCGGGCCCAGGCCCACAGCTGAGCCCTGTCAAGTCAAGGAGGGAGCCGGGCCAGGTGAGCAGCTGGAGGCGGTCACGGGATCACGGGGGCGGGGCCAGGTGAACAGCCTGAAGTGGTGAGGTAAGCAGGAGAGAGGGTCGCGGGCAGGGACACGGGTGACCAGCAGGCGGGTCTGCCGGCGGCAGGGACCTAAAGAGGGGGCCCTGCGGCTTGGCCGGCCGCTTAGCTGACCGGCGGGAAGCCGTCAAGGGAAGAGTGGGTTGGGGCCCGTGTCAAAAGCTGGAGGTGGTCCAGTGGGGAAGGCCCTGGGGCCCGGTGAAGGAGCCCCAGGAGCGCAAAGTGATTTTCTCGGACTTGACACAGCTCTATCCCCGTTGTCAAAGACTAACCCTAACACTAAAACTTAGCCTATCCCTCAACCTAACTCTCACCAGTGGCTAAGGCCCTGGGGCCCTGTGTAACCTGGACGAGGGTCTCAAGTGCCCACAAAAGCCTCTCCTGCCTGAGCTTCAGACTGGATGCCAGCAAGAGGGACCCTTGTCCTCAGGGCAGGGCGTTCCAGGCGAATGGGGCGGAAAGCAGGCCCCCGGGGCCTTGCCACCAGACCAGTCAGAACCTCCGGAGGGGCCGGGGAGGTGCCCCCAGAGTGGAAAGTGATAATTTCTCGGACTTGACACAGCTCTCTCCCGTTTGTCAAAGCCCATAGGCAGGGCTGTGGGCGTCCCAGGACACTCTGCTCTGAGCTGCCCTTTGGTGGGAGCGATGGGGGCCGGGGCGGGGGGGTTAGAGGGCCGGCCCCGAGGCTCATGGAGGCCCCTGGGTGTCCTGAAGGGAGGGCTGGCTGGTCTGCCCACGCTTGGGGACCTGGGAGGCACCCTGTGAGCAGAGGGCTATGTGCCTTTTCATCCCAGTGGTTGGGGCCATTCCTCTGTGTTTAGGAGTAGGGCAGATTGGCTGGCGCTGCTCGCTCATTGGTCGAATGGACCAGGGGCGTGGATTCCGGAACCAGGAGGCGGGCCCAGGCCCACAGCTGAGCCCTGTCAAGTCAAGGAGGGGGCGGGGCCAGGTGAGCAGCTGGAGGCGGTCACGGGATCACGGGGGCGGGGCCAGGTGAACAGCCTGAAGTGGTGAGGTAAGCAGGAGAGAGGGTCGCGGGCAGGGACACGGGTGACCAGCAGGCGGGTCTGCCGGCGGCCGGGACCTAAAGAGGGGGCCCTGCGGCTTGGCCGGCCGCTTAGCTGACCGGCGGGAAGCGGTCAAGGGAAGAGTGGGTTGGGGCCCTTGTCAAAAGCTGGAGGTGGTCCAGTGGGGAAGGCCCTGGGGCCCGGTGAAGGAGCCCCAGGAGCGCAAAGTGATTTTCTCGGACTTGACACAGCTCTATCCCCGTTGTCAAAGACTAACCCTAACACTAAAACTTAGCCTACCCCTCAACCTAACCCTCACCAGTGGCTAAGGCCCTGGGGCCCTGTGAAACCTGGACGAGGGTCTCAAGTGCCCACAAAAGCCTCTCCTGCCTGAGCTTCAGACTGGATGCCAGCAAGAGGGACCCTTGTCCTCAGGGCAGGGCGTTCCAGGCGAATGGGGCGGAAAGCAGGCCCCTGGGGCCGGGCCACCAGACCAGTCAGAACCTCCGGAGGGGCCGGGGAGGTGCACCCAGAGTGGAAAGTGATAATTTCTCGGACTTGACACAGTTCTCTCCCGGTTGTCAAAGCCCATAGGCAGGTCTGTGGGCGTCCCAGGACACTCTGCTCTGAGCTGCCCTTTGGTGGGAGCGATGGGGGCCGGGGCGGGGGGGTTAGAGGGCCGGCCCCGAGGCTCATGGAGGCCCCTCCCTGTTTGTCCTGAAGGGAGGGCTGGCTGGTCTGCCCACGCTTGGGGACCTGGGAGGCACCCTGTGAGCAGAGGGCTATGTGCCTTTACATCCCAGTGGTGGGGGCTATTCCTCTGTGTTTGGGAGCAGGGCAGATGGGCTGGCGCTGCTCGCTCATTGGTCGAATGGACCAGGGGCGTGGATTCCGGAACCAGGAGGCGGGCCCAGGCCCACAGCTGAGCCCTGTCAAGTCAAGGAGGGAGCGGGGCCAGGTGAGCAGCTGGAGGCGGTCACGGGATCACGGGGGCGGGGCCAGGTGAACAGCCTGAAGTGGTGAGGTAAGCAGGAGAGAGGGTCGCGGGCAGGGACACGGGTGACCAGCAGGCGGGTCTGCCGGCGGCAGGGACCTAAAGAGGGGGCCCTGCGGCTTGGCCGGCCGCTTAGCTGACCGGCGGGAAGCCGTCAAGGGAAGAGTGGGTTGGGGCTCGTGTCAAAAGCTGGAGGTGGTCCAGTGGGGAAGGCCCTGGGGCCCGGTGAAGGAGCCCCAGGAGCGCAAAGTGATTTTCTCGGACTTGACACAGCTCTATCCCCGTTGTCAAAGACTAACCCTAACACTAAAACTTAGCCTACCCCTCAACCTAACCCTCACCAGTGGCTAAGGCCCTGGGGCCCTGTGAAACCTGGACGAGGGTCTCAAGTGCCCACAAAAGCCTCTCCTGCCTGAGCTTCAGACTGGATGCCAGCAAGAGGGACCCTTGTCCTCAGGGCAGGGCGTTCCAGGCGAATGGGGCGGAAAGCAGGCCCCTGGGGCCGGGCCACCAGACCAGTCAGAACCTCCGGAGGGGCCGGGGAGGTGCACCCAGAGTGGAAAGTGATAATTTCTCGGACTTGACACAGTTCTCTCCCGGTTGTCAAAGCCCATAGGCAGGTCTGTGGGCGTCCCAGGACACTCTGCTCTGAGCTGCCCTTTGGTGGGAGCGATGGGGGCCGGGGCGGGGGGGTTAGAGGGCCGGCCCCGAGGCTCATGGAGGCCCCTCCCTGTTTGTCCTGAAGGGAGGGCTGGCTGGTCTGCCCACGCTTGGGGACCTGGGAGGCACCCTGTGAGCAGAGGGCTATGTGCCTTTACATCCCAGTGGTGGGGGCTATTCCTCTGTGTTTGGGAGCAGGGCAGATGGGCTGGCGCTGCTCGCTCATTGGTCGAATGGACCAGGGGCGTGGATTCCGGAACCAGGAGGCGGGCCCAGGCCCACAGCTGAGCCCTGTCAAGTCAAGGAGGGAGCTGGGCCAGGTGAGCAGCTGGAGGCGGTCACGGGATCACGGGGGCGG
This sequence comes from Pipistrellus hanaki, assembly GCF_964339955.1. Classification (NCBI taxonomy): domain Eukaryota; kingdom Metazoa; phylum Chordata; class Mammalia; order Chiroptera; family Vespertilionidae; genus Pipistrellus; species Pipistrellus hanaki. The sequence goes on along the minus strand of NW_028182280.1, from coordinate 60,563 downwards.
GGCCAGGTGAACAGCCTGAAGTGGTGAGGTAAGCAGGAGAGAGGGTCGCGGGCAGGGACACGGGTGACCAGCAGGCGGGTCTGCCGGCGGCAGGGACCTAAAGAGGGGGCCCTGCGGCTTGGCCGGCCGCTTAGCTGACCGGCGGGAAGCCGTCAAGGGAAGAGTGGGTTGGGGCCCGTGTCAAAAGCTGGAGGTGGTCCAGTGGGGAAGGCCCTGGGGCCCGGTGAAGGAGCCCCAGGAGCGCAAAGTGATTTTCTCGGACTTGACACAGCTCTATCCCCGTTGTCAAAGACTAACCCTAACACTAAAACTTAGCCTATCCCTCAACCTAACTCTCACCAGTGGCTAAGGCCCTGGGGCCCTGTGAAACCTGGACGAGGGTCTCAAGTGCCCACAAAAGCCTCTCCTGCCTGAGCTTCAGACTGGATGCCAGCAAGAGGGACCCTTGTCCTCAGGGCAGGGCGTTCCAGGCGAATGGGGCGGAAAGCAGGCCCCTGGGGCCGGGCCACCAGACCAGTCAGAACCTCCGGAGGGGCCGGGGAGGTGCACCCAGAGTGGAAAGTGATAATTTCTCGGACTTGACACAGTTCTCTCCCGTTTGTCAAAGCCCATAGGCAGGGCTGTGGGCGTCCCAGGACACTCTGCTCTGAGCTGCCCTTTGGTGGGAGCGATGGGGGCCGGGGCGGGGGGGTTAGAGGGCCGGCCCCGAGGCTCATGGAGGCCCCTGGGTGTCCTGAAGGGAGGGCTGGCTGGTCTGCCCACGCTTGGGGACCTGGGAGGCACCCTGTGAGCAGAGGGCTATGTGCCTTTTCATCCCAGTGGTTGGGGCCATTCCTCTGTGTTTAGGAGTAGGGCAGATTGGCTGGCGCTGCTCGCTCATTGGTCGAATGGACCAGGGGCGTGGATTCCGGAACCAGGAGGCGGGCCCAGGCCCACAGCTGAGCCCTGTCAAGTCAAGGAGGGGGCGGGGCCAGGTGAGCAGCTGGAGGCGGTCACGGGATCACGGGGGCGGGGCCAGGTGAACAGCCTGAAGTGGTGAGGTAAGCAGGAGAGAGGGTCGCGGGCAGGGACACGGGTGACCAGCAGGCGGGTCTGCCGGCGGCCGGGACCTAAAGAGGGGGCCCTGCGGCTTGGCCGGCCGCTTAGCTGACCGGCGGGAAGCGGTCAAGGGAAGAGTGGGTTGGGGCCCTTGTCAAAAGCTGGAGGTGGTCCAGTGGGGAAGGCCCTGGGGCCCGGTGAAGGAGCCCCAGGAGCGCAAAGTGATTTTCTCGGACTTGACACAGCTCTATCCCCGTTGTCAAAGACTAACCCTAACACTAAAACTTAGCCTACCCCTCAACCTAACCCTCACCAGTGGCTAAGGCCCTGGGGCCCTGTGAAACCTGGACGAGGGTCTCAAGTGCCCACAAAAGCCTCTCCTGCCTGAGCTTCAGACTGGATGCCAGCAAGAGGGACCCTTGTCCTCAGGGCAGGGCGTTCCAGGCGAATGGGGCGGAAAGCAGGCCCCTGGGGCCGGGCCACCAGACCAGTCAGAACCTCCGGAGGGGCCGGGGAGGTGCACCCAGAGTGGAAAGTGATAATTTCTCGGACTTGACACAGTTCTCTCCCGGTTGTCAAAGCCCATAGGCAGGTCTGTGGGCGTCCCAGGACACTCTGCTCTGAGCTGCCCTTTGGTGGGAGCGATGGGGGCCGGGGCGGGGGGGTTAGAGGGCCGGCCCCGAGGCTCATGGAGGCCCCTCCCTGTTTGTCCTGAAGGGAGGGCTGGCTGGTCTGCCCACGCTTGGGGACCTGGGAGGCACCCTGTGAGCAGAGGGCTATGTGCCTTTACATCCCAGTGGTGGGGGCTATTCCTCTGTGTTTGGGAGCAGGGCAGATGGGCTGGCGCTGCTCGCTCATTGGTCGAATGGACCAGGGGCGTGGATTCCGGAACCAGGAGGCGGGCCCAGGCCCACAGCTGAGCCCTGTCAAGTCAAGGAGGGAGCGGGGCCAGGTGAGCAGCTGGAGGCGGTCACGGGATCACGGGGGCGGGGCCAGGTGAACAGCCTGAAGTGGTGAGGTAAGCAGGAGAGAGGGTCGCGGGCAGGGACACGGGTGACCAGCAGGCGGGTTTGCCGGCGGCAGGGACCTAAAGAGGGGGCCCTGCGGCTTGGCCGGCCGCTTAGCTGACCGGCGGGAAGCCGTCAAGGGAAGAGTGGGTTGGGGCCCGTGTCAAAAGCTGGAGGTGGTCCAGTGGGGAAGGCCCTGGGGCCCGGTGAAGGAGCCCCAGGAGCGCAAAGTGATTTTCTCGGACTTGACACAGCTCTATCCCCGTTGTCAAAGACTAACCCTAACACTAAAACTTAGCCTACCCCTCAACCTAACCCTCACCAGTGGCTAAGGCCCTGGGGCCCTGTGAAACCTGGACGAGGGTCTCAAGTGCCCACAAAAGCCTCTCCTGCCTGAGCTTCAGACTGGATGCCAGCAAGAGGGACCCTTGTCCTCAGGGCAGGGCGTTCCAGGCGAATGGGGCGGAAAGCAGGCCCCTGGGGCCGGGCCACCAGACCAGTCAAAACCTCCGGAGGGGCCGGGGAGGTGCCCCCAGAGTGGAAAGTGATAATTTCTCGGACTTGACACAGTTCTCTCCCGGTTGTCAAAGCCCATAGGCAGGTCTGTGGGCGTCCCAGGACACTCTGCTCTGAGCTGCCCTTTGGTGGGAGCGATGGGGGCCGGGGCGGGGGGGTTAGAGGGCCGGCCCCGAGGCTCATGGAGGCCCCTCCCTGTTTGTCCTGAAGGGAGGGCTGGCTGGTCTGCCCACGCTTGGGGACCTGGGAGGCACCCTGTGAGCAGAGGGCTATGTGCCTTTACATCCCAGTGGTGGGGGCTATTCCTCTGTGTTTGGGAGCAGGGCAGATGGGCTGGCGCTGCTCGCTCATTGGTCGAATGGACCAGGGGCGTGGATTCCGGAACCAGGAGGCGGGCCCAGGCCCACAGCTGAGCCCTGTCAAGTCAAGGAGGGAGCGGGGCCAGGTGAGCAGCTGGAGGCGGTCACGGGATCACGGGGGCGGGGCCAGGTGAACAGCCTGAAGTGGTGAGGTAAGCAGGAGAGAGGGTCGCGGGCAGGGACACGGGTGACCAGCAGGCGGGTCTGCCGGCGGCCGGAACCTAAAGAGGGGGCCCTGCGGCTTGGCCGGCCGCTTAGCTGACCGGCGGGAAGCGGTCAAGGGAAGAGTGGGTTGGGGCCCTTGTCAAAAGCTGGAGGTGGTCCAGTGGGGAAGGCCCTGGGGCCCGGTGAAGGAGCCCCAGGAGCGCAAAGTGATTTTCTCGGACTTGACACAGCTCTATCCCCGTTGTCAAAGACTAACCCTAACACTAAAACTTAGCCTACCCCTCAACCTAACCCTCACCAGTGGCTAAGGCCCTGGGGCCCTGTGAAACCTGGACGAGGGTCTCAAGTGCCCACAAAAGCCTCTCCTGCCTGAGCTTCAGACTGGATGCCAGCAAGAGGGACCCTTGTCCTCAGGGCAGGGCGTTCCAGGCGAATGGGGCGGAAAGCAGGCCCCTGGGGCCGGGCCACCAGACCAGTCAGAACCTCCGGAGGGGCCGGGGAGGTGCACCCAGAGTGGAAAGTGATAATTTCTCGGACTTGACACAGTTCTCTCCCGGTTGTCAAAGCCCATAGGCAGGTCTGTGGGCGTCCCAGGACACTCTGCTCTGAGCTGCCCTTTGGTGGGAGCGATGGGGGCCGGGGCGGGGGGGTTAGAGGGCCGGCCCCGAGGCTCATGGAGGCCCCTCCCTGTTTGTCCTGAAGGGAGGGCTGGCTGGTCTGCCCACGCTTGGGGACCTGGGAGGCACCCTGTGAGCAGAGGGCTATGTGCCTTTACATCCCAGTGGTGGGGGCTATTCCTCTGTGTTTGGGAGCAGGGCAGATGGGCTGGCGCTGCTCGCTCATTGGTCGAATGGACCAGGGGCGTGGATTCCGGAACCAGGAGGCGGGCCCAGGCCCACAGCTGAGCCCTGTCAAGTCAAGGAGGGAGCGGGGCCAGGTGAGCAGCTGGAGGCGGTCACGGGATCACGGGGGCGGGGCCAGGTGAACAGCCTGAAGTGGTGAGGTAAGCAGGAGAGAGGGTCGCGGGCAGGGACACGGGTGACCAGCAGGCGGGTCTGCCGGCGGCAGGGACCTAAAGAGGGGGCCCTGCGGCTTGGCCGGCCGCTTAGCTGACCGGCGGGAAGCCGTCAAGGGAAGAGTGGGTTGGGGCCCGTGTCAAAAGCTGGAGGTGGTCCAGTGGGGAAGGCCCTGGGGCCCGGTGAAGGAGCCCCAGGAGCGCAAAGTGATTTTCTCGGACTTGACACAGCTCTATCCCCGTTGTCAAAGACTAACCCTAACACTAAAACTTAGCCTACCCCTCAACCTAACCCTCACCAGTGGCTAAGGCCCTGGGGCCCTGTGAAACCTGGACGAGGGTCTCAAGTGCCCACAAAAGCCTCTCCTGCCTGAGCTTCAGACTGGATGCCAGCAAGAGGGACCCTTGTCCTCAGGGCAGGGCGTTCCAGGCGAATGGGGCGGAAAGCAGGCCCCTGGGGCCGGGCCACCAGACCAGTCAGAACCTCCGGAGGGGCCGGGGAGGTGCACCCAGAGTGGAAAGTGATAATTTCTCGGACTTGACACAGTTCTCTCCCGGTTGTCAAAGCCCATAGGCAGGTCTGTGGGCGTCCCAGGACACTCTGCTCTGAGCTGCCCTTTGGTGGGAGCGATGGGGGCCGGGGCGGGGGGGTTAGAGGGCCGGCCCCGAGGCTCATGGAGGCCCCTCCCTGTTTGTCCTGAAGGGAGGGCTGGCTGGTCTGCCCACGCTTGGGGACCTGGGAGGCACCCTGTGAGCAGAGGGCTATGTGCCTTTACATCCCAGTGGTGGGGGCTATTCCTCTGTGTTTGGGAGCAGGGCAGATGGGCTGGCGCTGCTCGCTCATTGGTCGAATGGACCAGGGGCGTAGATTCCGGAACCAGGAGGCGGGCCCAGGCCCACAGCTGAGCCCTGTCAAGTCAAGGAGGGAGCGGGGCCAGGTGAGCAGCTGGAGGCGGTCACGGGATCACGGGGGCGGGGCCATGTGAACAGCCTGAAGTGGTGAGGTAAGCAGGAGAGAGGGTCGCGGGCAGGGACACGGGTGACCAGCAGGCGGGTCTGCCGGCGGCAGGGACCTAAAGAGGGGGCCCTGCGGCTTGGCCGGCCGCTTAGCTGACCGGCGGGAAGCCGTCAAGGGAAGAGTGGGTTGGGGCCCGTGTCAAAAGCTGGAGGTGGTCCAGTGGGGAAGGCCCTGGGGCCCGGTGAAGGAGCCCCAGGAGCGCAAAGTGATTTTCTCGGACTTGACACAGCTCTATCCCCGTTGTCAAAGACTAACCCTAACACTAAAACTTAGCCTATCCCTCAACCTAACTCTCACCAGTGGCTAAGGCCCTGGGGCCCTGTGAAACCTGGACGAGGGTCTCAAGTGCCCACAAAAGCCTCTCCTGCCTGAGCTTCAGACTGGATGCCAGCAAGAGGGACCCTTGTCCTCAGGGCAGGGCGTTCCAGGCGAATGGGGCGGAAAGCAGGCCCCCGGGGCCGGGCCACCAGACCAGTCAGAACCTCCGGAGGGGCCGGGGAGGTGCACCCAGAGTGGAAAGTGATAATTTCTCGGACTTGACACAGTTCTCTCCCGTTTGTCAAAGCCCATAGGCAGGGCTGTGGGCGTCCCAGGACACTCTGCTCTGAGCTGCCCTTTGGTGGGAGCGATGGGGGCCGGGGCGGGGGGGTTAGAGGGCCGGCCCCGAGGCTCATGGAGGCCCCTGGGTGTCCTGAAGGGAGGGCTGGCTGGTCTGCCCACGCTTGGGGACCTGGGAGGCACCCTGTGAGCAGAGGGCTATGTGCCTTTTCATCCCAGTGGTTGGGGCCATTCCTCTGTGTTTAGGAGTAGGGCAGATTGGCTGGCGCTGCTCGCTCATTGGTCGAATGGACCAGGGGCGTGGTTTCCGGAACCAGGAGGCGGGCCCAGGCCCACAGCTGAGCCCTGTCAAGTCAAGGAGGGGGCGGGGCCAGGTGAGCAGCTGGAGGCGGTCACGGGATCACGGGGGCGGGGCCAGGTGAACAGCCTGAAGTGGTGAGGTAAGCAGGAGAGAGGGTCGCGGGCAGGGACACGGGTGACCAGCAGGCGGGTCTGCCGGCGGCCGGGACCTAAAGAGGGGGCCCTGCGGCTTGGCCGGCCGCTTAGCTGACCGGCGGGAAGCGGTCAAGGGAAGAGTGGGTTGGGGCCCTTGTCAAAAGCTGGAGGTGGTCCAGTGGGGAAGGCCCTGGGGCCCGGTGAAGGAGCCCCAGGAGCGCAAAGTGATTTTCTCGGACTTGACACAGCTCTATCCCCGTTGTCAAAGACTAACCCTAACACTAAAACTTAGCCTACCCCTCAACCTAACCCTCACCAGTGGCTAAGGCCCTGGGGCCCTGTGAAACCTGGACGAGGGTCTCAAGTGCCCACAAAAGCCTCTCCTGCCTGAGCTTCAGACTGGATGCCAGCAAGAGGGACCCTTGTCCTCAGGGCAGGGCGTTCCAGGCGAATGGGGCGGAAAGCAGGCCCCTGGGGCCGGGCCACCAGACCAGTCAGAACCTCCGGAGGGGCCGGGGAGGTGCACCCAGAGTGGAAAGTGATAATTTCTCGGACTTGACACAGTTCTCTCCCGGTTGTCAAAGCCCATAGGCAGGTCTGTGGGCGTCCCAGGACACTCTGCTCTGAGCTGCCCTTTGGTGGGAGCGATGGGGGCCGGGGCGGGGGGGTTAGAGGGCCGGCCCCGAGGCTCATGGAGGCCCCTCCCTGTTTGTCCTGAAGGGAGGGCTGGCTGGTCTGCCCACGCTTGGGGACCTGGGAGGCACCCTGTGAGCAGAGGGCTATGTGCCTTTACATCCCAGTGGTGGGGGCTATTCCTCTGTGTTTGGGAGCAGGGCAGATGGGCTGGCGCTGCTCGCTCATTGGTCGAATGGACCAGGGGCGTGGATTCCGGAACCAGGAGGCGGGCCCAGGCCCACAGCTGAGCCCTGTCAAGTCAAGGAGGGAGCGGGGCCAGGTGAGCAGCTGGAGGCGGTCACGGGATCACGGGGGCGGGGCCAGGTGAACAGCCTGAAGTGGTGAGGTAAGCAGGAGAGAGGGTCGCGGGCAGGGACACGGGTGACCAGCAGGCGGGTCTGCCGGCGGCCGGAACCTAAAGAGGGGGCCCTGCGGCTTGGCCGGCCGCTTAGCTGACCGGCGGGAAGCGGTCAAGGGAAGAGTGGGTTGGGGCCCTTGTCAAAAGCTGGAGGTGGTCCAGTGGGGAAGGCCCTGGGGCCCGGTGAAGGAGCCCCAGGAGCGCAAAGTGATTTTCTCGGACTTGACACAGCTCTATCCCCGTTGTCAAAGACTAACCCTAACACTAAAACTTAGCCTACCCCTCAACCTAACCCTCACCAGTGGCTAAGGCCCTGGGGCCCTGTGAAACCTGGACGAGGGTCTCAAGTGCCCACAAAAGCCTCTCCTGCCTGAGCTTCAGACTGGATGCCAGCAAGAGGGACCCTTGTCCTCAGGGCAGGGCGTTCCAGGCGAATGGGGCGGAAAGCAGGCCCCTGGGGCCGGGCCACCAGACCAGTCAGAACCTCCGGAGGGGCCGGGGAGGTGCACCCAGAGTGGAAAGTGATAATTTCTCGGACTTGACACAGTTCTCTCCCGGTTGTCAAAGCCCATAGGCAGGTCTGTGGGCGTCCCAGGACACTCTGCTCTGAGCTGCCCTTTGGTGGGAGCGATGGGGGCCGGGGCGGGGGGGTTAGAGGGCCGGCCCTGAGGCTCATGGAGGCCCCTCCCTGTTTGTCCTGAAGGGAGGGCTGGCTGGTCTGCCCACGCTTGGGGACCTGGGAGGCACCCTGTGAGCAGAGGGCTATGTGCCTTTACATCCCAGTGGTGGGGGCTATTCCTCTGTGTTTGGGAGCAGGGCAGATGGGCTGGCGCTGCTCGCTCATTGGTCGAATGGACCAGGGGCGTGGATTCCGGAACCAGGAGGCGGGCCCAGGCCCACAGCTGAGCCCTGTCAAGTCAAGGAGGGAGCGGGGCCAGGTGAGCAGCTGGAGGCGGTCACGGGATCACGGGGGCGGGGCCAGGTGAACAGCCTGAAGTGGTGAGGTAAGCAGGAGAGAGGGTCGCGGGCAGGGACACGGGTGACCAGCAGGCGGGTCTGCCGGCGGCAGGGACCTAAAGAGGGGGCCCTGCGGCTTGGCCGGCCGCTTAGCTGACCGGCGGGAAGCCGTCAAGGGAAGAGTGGGTTGGGGCCCTTGTCAAAAGCTGGAGGTGGTCCAGTGGGGAAGGCCCTGGGGCCCGGTGAAGGAGCCCCAGGAGCGCAAAGTGATTTTCTCGGACTTGACACAGCTCTATCCCCGTTGTCAAAGACTAACCCTAACACTAAAACTTAGCCTACCCCTCAACCTAACCCTCACCAGTGGCTAAGGCCCTGGGGCCCTGTGAAACCTGGACGAGGGTCTCAAGTGCCCACAAAAGCCTCTCCTGCCTGAGCTTCAGACTGGATGCCAGCAAGAGGGACCCTTGTCCTCAGGGCAGGGCGTTCCAGGCGAATGGGGCGGAAAGCAGGCCCCTGGGGCCGGGCCACCAGACCAGTCAGAACCTCCGGAGGGGCCGGGGAGGTGCACCCAGAGTGGAAAGTGATAATTTCTCGGACTTGACACAGTTCTCTCCCGGTTGTCAAAGCCCATAGGCAGGTCTGTGGGCGTCCCAGGACACTCTGCTCTGAGCTGCCCTTTGGTGGGAGCGATGGGGGCCGGGGCGGGGGGGTTAGAGGGCCGGCCCCGAGGCTCATGGAGGCCCCTCCCTGTTTGTCCTGAAGGGAGGGCTGGCTGGTCTGCCCACGCTTGGGGACCTGGGAGGCACCCTGTGAGCAGAGGGCTATGTGCCTTTACATCCCAGTGGTGGGGGCTATTCCTCTGTGTTTGGGAGCAGGGCAGATGGGCTGGCGCTGCTCGCTCATTGGTCGAATGGACCAGGGGCGTGGATTCCGGAACCAGGAGGCGGGCCCAGGCCCACAGCTGAGCCTGGTCAAGTCAAGGAGGGAGCGGGGCCAGGTGAGCAGCTGGAGGCGGTCACGGGATCACGGGGGCGGGGCCAGGTGAACAGCCTGAAGTGGTGAGGTAAGCAGGAGAGAGGGTCGCGGGCAGGGACACGGGTGACCAGCAGGCGGGTCTGCCGGCGGCAGGGACCTAAAGAGGGGGCCCTGCGGCTTGGCCGGCCGCTTAGCTGACCGGCGGGAAGCCGTCAAGGGAAGAGTGGGTTGGGGCCCGTGTCAAAAGCTGGAGGTGGTCCAGTGGGGAAGGCCCTGGGGCCCGGTGAAGGAGCCCCAGGAGCGCAAAGTGATTTTCTCGGACTTGACACAGCTCTATCCCCGTTGTCAAAGACTAACCCTAACACTAAAACTTAGCCTATCCCTCAACCTAACTCTCACCAGTGGCTAAGGCCCTGGGGCCCTGTGAAACCTGGACGAGGGTCTCAAGTGCCCACAAAAGCCTCTCCTGCCTGAGCTTCAGACTGGATGCCAGCAAGAGGGACCCTTGTCCTCAGGGCAGGGCGTTCCAGGCGAATGGGGCGGAAAGCAGGCCCCCGGGGCCTTGCCACCAGACCAGTCAGAACCTCCGGAGGGGCCGGGGAGGTGCCCCCAGAGTGGAAAGTGATAATTTCTCGGACTTGACACAGCTCTCTCCCGTTTGTCAAAGCCCATAGGCAGGGCTGTGGGCGTCCCAGGACACTCTGCTCTGAGCTGCCCTTTGGTGGGAGCGATGGGGGCCGGGGCGGGGGGGTTAGAGGGCCGGCCCCGAGGCTCATGGAGGCCCCTGGGTGTCCTGAAGGGAGGGCTGGCTGGTCTGCCCACGCTTGGGGACCTGGGAGGCACCCTGTGAGCAGAGGGCTATGTGCCTTTTCATCCCAGTGGTTGGGGCCATTCCTCTGTGTTTAGGAGTAGGGCAGATTGGCTGGCGCTGCTCGCTCATTGGTCGAATGGACCAGGGGCGTGGTTTCCGGAACCAGGAGGCGGGCCCAGGCCCACAGCTGAGCCCTGTCAAGTCAAGGAGGGGGCGGGGCCAGGTGAGCAGCTGGAGGCGGTCACGGGATCACGGGGGCGGGGCCAGGTGAACAGCCTGAAGTGGTGAGGTAAGCAGGAGAGAGGGTCGCGGGCAGGGACACGGGTGACCAGCAGGCGGGTCTGCCGGCGGCCGGGACCTAAAGAGGGGGCCCTGCGGCTTGGCCGGCCGCTTAGCTGACCGGCGGGAAGCGGTCAAGGGAAGAGTGGGTTGGGGCCCTTGTCAAAAGCTGGAGGTGGTCCAGTGGGGAAGGCCCTGGGGCCCGGTGAAGGAGCCCCAGGAGCGCAAAGTGATTTTCTCGGACTTGACACAGCTCTATCCCCGTTGTCAAAGACTAACCCTAACACTAAAACTTAGCCTACCCCTCAACCTAACCCTCACCAGTGGCTAAGGCCCTGGGGCCCTGTGAAACCTGGACGAGGGTCTCAAGTGCCCACAAAAGCCTCTCCTGCCTGAGCTTCAGACTGGATGCCAGCAAGAGGGACCCTTGTCCTCAGGGCAGGGCGTTCCAGGCGAATGGGGCGGAAAGCAGGCCCCTGGGGCCGGGCCACCAGACCAGTCAGAACCTCCGGAGGGGCCGGGGAGGTGCACCCAGAGTGGAAAGTGATAATTTCTCGGACTTGACACAGTTCTCTCCCGGTTGTCAAAGCCCATAGGCAGGTCTGTGGGCGTCCCAGGACACTCTGCTCTGAGCTGCCCTTTGGTGGGAGCGATGGGGGCCGGGGCGGGGGGGTTAGAGGGCCGGCCCCGAGGCTCATGGAGGCCCCTCCCTGTTTGTCCTGAAGGGAGGGCTGGCTGGTCTGCCCACGCTTGGGGACCTGGGAGGCACCCTGTGAGCAGAGGGCTATGTGCCTTTACATCCCAGTGGTGGGGGCTATTCCTCTGTGTTTGGGAGCAGGGCAGATGGGCTGGCGCTGCTCGCTCATTGGTCGAATGGACCAGGGGCGTGGATTCCGGAACCAGGAGGCGGGCCCAGGCCCACAGCTGAGCCTGGTCAAGTCAAGGAGGGAGCGGGGCCAGGTGAGCAGCTGGAGGCGGTCACGGGATCACGGGGGCGGGGCCAGGTGAACAGCCTGAAGTGGTGAGGTAAGCAGGAGAGAGGGTCGCGGGCAGGGACACGGGTGACCAGCAGGCGGGTCTGCCGGCGGCAGGGACCTAAAGAGGGGGCCCTGCGGCTTGGCCGGCCGCTTAGCTGACCGGCGGGAAGCCGTCAAGGGAAGAGTGGGTTGGGGCCCGTGTCAAAAGCTGGAGGTGGTCCAGTGGGGAAGGCCCTGGGGCCCGGTGAAGGAGCCCCAGGAGCGCAAAGTGATTTTCTCGGACTTGACACAGCTCTATCCCCGTTGTCAAAGACTAACCCTAACACTAAAACTTAGCCTATCCCTCAACCTAACTCTCACCAGTGGCTAAGGCCCTGGGGCCCTGTGAAACCTGGACGAGGGTCTCAAGTGCCCACAAAAGCCTCTCCTGCCTGAGCTTCAGACTGGATGCCAGCAAGAGGGACCCTTGTCCTCAGGGCAGGGCGTTCCAGGCGAATGGGGCGGAAAGCAGGCCCCCGGGGCCTTGCCACCAGACCAGTCAGAACCTCCGGAGGGGCCGGGGAGGTGCCCCCAGAGTGGAAAGTGATAATTTCTCCGACTTGACACAGCTCTCTCCCGTTTGTCAAAGCCCATAGGCAGGGCTGTGGGCGTCCCAGGACACTCTGCTCTGAGCTGCCCTTTGGTGGGAGCGATGGGGGCCGGGGCGGGGGGGTTAGAGGGCCGGCCCCGAGGCTCATGGAGGCCCCTGGGTGTCCTGAAGGGAGGGCTGGCTGGTCTGCCCACGCTTGGGGACCTGGGAGGCACCCTGTGAGCAGAGGGCTATGTGCCTTTTCATCCCAGTGGTTGGGGCCATTCCTCTGTGTTTAGGAGTAGGGCAGATTGGCTGGCGCTGCTCGCTCATTGGTCGAATGGACCAGGGGCGTGGTTTCCGGAACCAGGAGGCGGGCCCAGGCCCACAGCTGAGCCCTGTCAAGTCAAGGAGGGGGCGGGGCCAGGTGAGCAGCTGGAGGCGGTCACGGGATCACGGGGGCGGGGCCAGGTGAACAGCCTGAAGTGGTGAGGTAAGCAGGAGAGAGGGTCGCGGGCAGGGACACGGGTGACCAGCAGGCGGGTCTGCCGGCGGCCGGGACCTAAAGAGGGGGCCCTGCGGCTTGGCCGGCCGCTTAGCTGACCGGCGGGAAGCGGTCAAGGGAAGAGTGGGTTGGGGCCCTTGTCAAAAGCTGGAGGTGGTCCAGTGGGGAAGGCCCTGGGGCCCGGTGAAGGAGCCCCAGGAGCGCAAAGTGATTTTCTCGGACTTGACACAGCTCTATCCCCGTTGTCAAAGACTAACCCTAACACTAAAACTTAGCCTACCCCTCAACCTAACCCTCACCAGTGGCTAAGGCCCTGGGGCCCTGTGAAACCTGGACGAGGGTCTCAAGTGCCCACAAAAGCCTCTCCTGCCTGAGCTTCAGACTGGATGCCAGCAAGAGGGACCCTTGTCCTCAGGGCAGGGCGTTCCAGGCGAATGGGGCGGAAAGCAGGCCCCTGGGGCCGGGCCACCAGACCAGTCAGAACCTCCGGAGGGGCCGGGGAGGTGCACCCAGAGTGGAAAGTGATAATTTCTCGGACTTGACACAGTTCTCTCCCGGTTGTCAAAGCCCATAGGCAGGTCTGTGGGCGTCCCAGGACACTCTGCTCTGAGCTGCCCTTTGGTGGGAGCGATGGGGGCCGGGGCGGGGGGGTTAGAGGGCCGGCCCCGAGGCTCATGGAGGCCCCTCCCTGTTTGTCCTGAAGGGAGGGCTGGCTGGTCTGCCCACGCTTGGGGACCTGGGAGGCACCCTGTGAGCAGAGGGCTATGTGCCTTTACATCCCAGTGGTGGGGGCTATTCCTCTGTGTTTGGGAGCAGGGCAGATGGGCTGGCGCTGCTCGCTCATTGGTCGAATGGACCAGGGGCGTGGATTCCGGAACCAGGAGGCGGGCCCAGGCCCACAGCTGAGCCTGGTCAAGTCAAGGAGGGAGCGGGGCCAGGTGAGCAGCTGGAGGCGGTCACGGGATCACGGGGGCGGGGCCAGGTGAACAGCCTGAAGTGGTGAGGTAAGCAGGAGAGAGGGTCGCGGGCAGGGACACGGGTGACCAGCAGGCGGGTCTGCCGGCGGCAGGGACCTAAAGAGGGGGCCCTGCGGCTTGGCCGGCCACTTAGCTGACCGGCGGGAAGCCGTCAAGGGAAGAGTGGGTTGGGGCCCGTGTCAAAAGCTGGAGGTGGTCCAGTGGGGAAGGCCCTGGGGCCCGGTGAAGGAGCCCCAGGAGCGCAAAGTGATTTTCTCGGACTTGACACAGCTCTATCCCCGTTGTCAAAGACTAACCCTAACACTAAAACTTAGCCTATCCCTCAACCTAACCCTCACCAGTGGCTAAGGCCCTGGGGCCCTGTGAAACCTGGACGAGGGTCTCAAGTGCCCACAAAAGCCTCTCCTGCCTGAGCTTCAGACTGGATGCCAGCAAGAGGGACCCTTGTCCTCAGGGCAGGGCGTTCCAGGAGAATGGGGCGGAAAGCAGGCCCCCGGGGCCTTGCCACCAGACCAGTCAGAACCTCCGGAGGGGCCGGGGAGGTGCCCCCAGAGTTGAAAGTGATAATTTCTCGGACTTGACACAGCTCTCTCCCGTTTGTCAAAGCCCATAGGCAGGGCTGTGGGCGTCCCAGGACACTCTGCTCTGAGCTGCCCTTTGGTGGGAGCGATGGGGGCCGGGGCGGGGGGGTTAGAGGGCCGGCCCCGAGGCTCATGGAGGCCCCTGGGTGTCCTGAAGGGAGGGCTGGCTGGTCTGCCCACGCTTGGGGACCTGGGAGGCACCCTGTGAGCAGAGGGCTATGTGCCTTTTCATCCCAGTGGTTGGGGCCATTCCTCTGTGTTTAGGAGTAGGGCAGATTGGCTGGCGCTGCTCGCTCATTGGTCGAATGGACCAGGGGCGTGGTTTCCGGAACCAGGAGGCGGGCCCAGGCCCACAGCTGAGCCCTGTCAAGTCAAGGAGGGGGCGGGGCCAGGTGAGCAGCTGGAGGCGGTCACGGGATCACGGGGGCGGGGCCAGGTGAACAGCCTGAAGTGGTGAGGTAAGCAGGAGAGAGGGTCGCGGGCAGGGACACGGGTGACCAGCAGGCGGGTCTGCCGGCGGCAGGGACCTAAAGAGGGGGCCCTGCGGCTTGGCCGGCCGCTTAGCTGACCGGCGGGAAGCGGTCAAGGGAAGAGTGGGTTGGGGCCCTTGTCAAAAGCTGGAGGTGGTCCAGTGGGGAAGGCCCTGGGGCCCGGTGAAGGAGCCCCAGGAGCGCAAAGTGATTTTCTCGGACTTGACACAGCTCTATCCCCGTTGTCAAAGACTAACCCTAACACTAAAACTTAGCCTACCCCTCAACCTAACCCTCACCAGTGGCTAAGGCCCTGGGGCCCTGTGAAACCTGGACGAGGGTCTCAAGTGCCCACAAAAGCCTCTCCTGCCTGAGCTTCAGACTGGATGCCAGCAAGAGGGACCCTTGTCCTCAGGGCAGGGCGTTCCAGGCGAATGGGGCGGAAAGCAGGCCCCTGGGGCCGGGCCACCAGACCAGTCAGAACCTCCGGAGGGGCCGGGGAGGTGCACCCAGAGTGGAAAGTGATAATTTCTCGGACTTGACACAGTTCTCTCCCGGTTGTCAAAGCCCATAGGCAGGTCTGTGGGCGTCCCAGGACACTCTGCTCTGAGCTGCCCTTTGGTGGGAGCGATGGGGGCCGGGGCGGGGGGGTTAGAGGGCCGGCCCCGAGGCTCATGGAGGCCCCTCCCTGTTTGTCCTGAAGGGAGGGCTGGCTGGTCTGCCCACGCTTGGGGACCTGGGAGGCACCCTGTGAGCAGAGGGCTATGTGCCTTTACATCCCAGTGGTGGGGGCTATTCCTCTGTGTTTGGGAGCAGGGCAGATGGGCTGGCGCTGCTCGCTCATTGGTCGAATGGACCAGGGGCGTGGATTCCGGAACCAGGAGGCGGGCCCAGGCCCACAGCTGAGCCCTGTCAAGTCAAGGAGGGAGCGGGGCCAGGTGAGCAGCTGGAGGCGGTCACGGGATCACGGGGGCGGGGCCAGGTGAACAGCCTGAAGTGGTGAGGTAAGCAGGAGAGAGGGTCGCGGGCAGGGACACGGGTGACCAGCAGGCGGGTCTGCCGGCGGCAGGGACCTAAAGAGGGGGCCCTGCGGCTTGGCCGGCCGCTTAGCTGACCGGCGGGAAGCCGTCAAGGGAAGAGTGGGTTGGGGCCCGTGTCAAAAGCTGGAGGTGGTCCAGTGGGGAAGGCCCTGGGGCCCGGTGAAGGAGCCCCAGGAGCGCAAAGTGATTTTCTCGGACTTGACACAGCTCTATCCCCGTTGTCAAAGACTAACCCTAACACTAAAACTTAGCCTATCCCTCAACCTAACTCTCACCAGTGGCTAAGGCCCTGGGGCCCTGTGAAACCTGGACGAGGGTCTCAAGTGCCCACAAAAGCCTCTCCTGCCTGAGCTTCAGACTGGATGCCAGCAAGAGGGACCCTTGTCCTCAGGGCAGGGCGTTCCAGGCGAATGGGGCGGAAAGCAGGCCCCCGGGGCCTTGCCACCAGACCAGTCAGAACCTCCGAAGGGGCCGGGGAGGTGCCCCCAGAGTGGAAAGTGATAATTTCTCGGACTTGACACAGCTCTCTCCCGTTTGTCAAAGCCCATAGGCAGGGCTGTGGGTGTCCCAGGACACTCTGCTCTGAGCTGCCCTTTGGTGGGAGCGATGGGGGCCGGGGCGGGGGGGTTAGAGGGCCGGCCCCGAGGCTCATGGAGGCCCCTGGGTGTCCTGAAGGGAGGGCTGGCTGGTCTGCCCACGCTTGGGGACCTGGGAGGCACCCTGTGAGCAGAGGGCTATGTGCCTTTTCATCCCAGTGGTTGGGGCCATTCCTCTGTGTTTAGGAGTAGGGCAGATTGGCTGGCGCTGCTCGCTCATTGGTCGAATGGACCAGGGGCGTGGATTCCGGAACCAGGAGGCGGGCCCAGGCCCACAGCTGAGCCCTGTCAAGTCAAGGAGGGGGCGGGGCCAGGTGAGCAGCTGGAGGCGGTCACGGGATCACGGGGGCGGGGCCAGGTGAACAGCCTGAAGTGGTGAGGTAAGCAGGAGAGAGGGTCGCGGGCAGGGACACGGGTGACCAGCAGGCGGGTCTGCCGGCGGCCGGGACCTAAAGAGGGGGCCCTGCGGCTTGGCCGGCCGCTTAGCTGACCGGCGGGAAGCGGTCAAGGGAAGAGTGGGTTGGGGCCCTTGTCAAAAGCTGGAGGTGGTCCAGTGGGGAAGGCCCTGGGGCCCGGTGAAGGAGCCCCAGGAGCGCAAAGTGATTTTCTCGGACTTGACACAGCTCTATCCCCGTTGTCAAAGACTAACCCTAACACTAAAACTTAGCCTACCCCTCAACCTAACCCTCACCAGTGGCTAAGGCCCTGGGGCCCTGTGAAACCTGGACGAGGGTCTCAAGTGCCCACAAAAGCCTCTCCTGCCTGAGCTTCAGACTGGATGCCAGCAAGAGGGACCCTTGTCCTCAGGGCAGGGCGTTCCAGGCGAATGGGGCGGAAAGCAGGCCCCTGGGGCCGGGCCACCAGACCAGTCAGAACCTCCGGAGGGGCCGGGGAGGTGCACCCAGAGTGGAAAGTGATAATTTCTCAGACTTGACACAGTTCTCTCCCGGTTGTCAAAGCCCATAGGCAGGTCTGTGGGCGTCCCAGGACACTCTGCTCTGAGCTGCCCTTTGGTGGGAGCGATGGGGGCCGGGGCGGGGGGGTTAGAGGGCCGGCCCCGAGGCTCATGGAGGCCCCTCCCTGTTTGTCCTGAAGGGAGGGCTGGCTGGTCTGCCCACGCTTGGGGACCTGGGAGGCACCCTGTGAGCAGAGGGCTATGTGCCTTTACATCCCAGTGGTGGGGGCTATTCCTCTGTGTTTGGGAGCAGGGCAGATGGGCTGGCGCTGCTCGCTCATTGGTCGAATGGACCAGGGGCGTGGATTCCGGAACCAGGAGGCGGGCCCAGGCCCACAGCTGAGCCCTGTCAAGTCAAGGAGGGAGCGGGGCCAGGTGAGCAGCTGGAGGCGGTCACGGGATCACGGGGGCGGGGCCAGGTGAACAGCCTGAAGTGGTGAGGTAAGCAGGAGAGAGGGTCGCGGGCAGGGACACGGGTGACCAGCAGGCGGGTCTGCCGGCGGCAGGGACCTAAAGAGGGGGCCCTGCGGCTTGGCCGGCCGCTTAGCTGACCGGCGGGAAGCCGTCAAGGGAAGAGTGGGTTGGGGCCCGTGTCAAAAGCTGGAGGTGGTCCAGTGGGGAAGGCCCTGGGGCCCGGTGAAGGAGCCCCAGGAGCGCAAAGTGATTTTCTCGGACTTGACACAGCTCTATCCCCGTTGTCAAAGACTAACCCTAACACTAAAACTTAGCCTATCCCTCAACCTAACTCTCACCAGTGGCTAAGGCCCTGGGGCCCTGTGAAA
This sequence comes from Pipistrellus hanaki, assembly GCF_964339955.1. Classification (NCBI taxonomy): domain Eukaryota; kingdom Metazoa; phylum Chordata; class Mammalia; order Chiroptera; family Vespertilionidae; genus Pipistrellus; species Pipistrellus hanaki. The sequence goes on along the minus strand of NW_028182280.1, from coordinate 42,946 downwards.
CCTGGACGAGGGTCTCAAGTGCCCACAAAAGCCTCTCCTGCCTGAGCTTCAGACTGGATGCCAGCAAGAGGGACCCTTGTCCTCAGGGCAGGGCGTTCCAGGCGAATGGGGCGGAAAGCAGGCCCCCGGGGCCTTGCCACCAGACCAGTCAGAACCTCCGGAGGGGCCGGGGAGGTGCCCCCAGAGTGGAAAGTGATAATTTCTCCGACTTGACACAGCTCTCTCCCGTTTGTCAAAGCCCATAGGCAGGGCTGTGGGCGTCCCAGGACACTCTGCTCTGAGCTGCCCTTTGGTGGGAGCGATGGGGGCCGGGGCGGGGGGGTTAGAGGGCCGGCCCCGAGGCTCATGGAGGCCCCTGGGTGTCCTGAAGGGAGGGCTGGCTGGTCTGCCCACGCTTGGGGACCTGGGAGGCACCCTGTGAGCAGAGGGCTATGTGCCTTTTCATCCCAGTGGTTGGGGCCATTCCTCTGTGTTTAGGAGTAGGGCAGATTGGCTGGCGCTGCTCGCTCATTGGTCGAATGGACCAGGGGCGTGGTTTCCGGAACCAGGAGGCGGGCCCAGGCCCACAGCTGAGCCCTGTCAAGTCAAGGAGGGGGCGGGGCCAGGTGAGCAGCTGGAGGCGGTCACGGGATCACGGGGGCGGGGCCAGGTGAACAGCCTGAAGTGGTGAGGTAAGCAGGAGAGAGGGTCGCGGGCAGGGACACGGGTGACCAGCAGGCGGGTCTGCCGGCGGCCGGGACCTAAAGAGGGGGCCCTGCGGCTTGGCCGGCCGCTTAGCTGACCGGCGGGAAGCGGTCAAGGGAAGAGTGGGTTGGGGCCCTTGTCAAAAGCTGGAGGTGGTCCAGTGGGGAAGGCCCTGGGGCCCGGTGAAGGAGCCCCAGGAGCGCAAAGTGATTTTCTCGGACTTGACACAGCTCTATCCCCGTTGTCAAAGACTAACCCTAACACTAAAACTTAGCCTACCCCTCAACCTAACCCTCACCAGTGGCTAAGGCCCTGGGGCCCTGTGAAACCTGGACGAGGGTCTCAAGTGCCCACAAAAGCCTCTCCTGCCTGAGCTTCAGACTGGATGCCAGCAAGAGGGACCCTTGTCCTCAGGGCAGGGCGTTCCAGGCGAATGGGGCGGAAAGCAGGCCCCTGGGGCCGGGCCACCAGACCAGTCAGAACCTCCGGAGGGGCCGGGGAGGTGCACCCAGAGTGGAAAGTGATAATTTCTCGGACTTGACACAGTTCTCTCCCGGTTGTCAAAGCCCATAGGCAGGTCTGTGGGCGTCCCAGGACACTCTGCTCTGAGCTGCCCTTTGGTGGGAGCGATGGGGGCCGGGGCGGGGGGGTTAGAGGGCCGGCCCCGAGGCTCATGGAGGCCCCTCCCTGTTTGTCCTGAAGGGAGGGCTGGCTGGTCTGCCCACGCTTGGGGACCTGGGAGGCACCCTGTGAGCAGAGGGCTATGTGCCTTTACATCCCAGTGGTGGGGGCTATTCCTCTGTGTTTGGGAGCAGGGCAGATGGGCTGGCGCTGCTCGCTCATTGGTCGAATGGACCAGGGGCGTGGATTCCGGAACCAGGAGGCGGGCCCAGGCCCACAGCTGAGCCTGGTCAAGTCAAGGAGGGAGCGGGGCCAGGTGAGCAGCTGGAGGCGGTCACGGGATCACGGGGGCGGGGCCAGGTGAACAGCCTGAAGTGGTGAGGTAAGCAGGAGAGAGGGTCGCGGGCAGGGACACGGGTGACCAGCAGGCGGGTCTGCCGGAGGCAGGGACCTAAAGAGGGGGCCCTGCGGCTTGGCCGGCCACTTAGCTGACCGGCGGGAAGCCGTCAAGGGAAGAGTGGGTTGGGGCCCGTGTCAAAAGCTGGAGGTGGTCCAGTGGGGAAGGCCCTGGGGCCCGGTGAAGGAGCCCCAGGAGCGCAAAGTGATTTTCTCGGACTTGACACAGCTCTATCCCCGTTGTCAAAGACTAACCCTAACACTAAAACTTAGCCTATCCCTCAACCTAACCCTCACCAGTGGCTAAGGCCCTGGGGCCCTGTGAAACCTGGACGAGGGTCTCAAGTGCCCACAAAAGCCTCTCCTGCCTGAGCTTCAGACTGGATGCCAGCAAGAGGGACCCTTGTCCTCAGGGCAGGGCGTTCCAGGAGAATGGGGCGGAAAGCAGGCCCCCGGGGCCTTGCCACCAGACCAGTCAGAACCTCCGGAGGGGCCGGGGAGGTGCCCCCAGAGTTGAAAGTGATAATTTCTCGGACTTGACACAGCTCTCTCCCGTTTGTCAAAGCCCATAGGCAGGGCTGTGGGCGTCCCAGGACACTCTGCTCTGAGCTGCCCTTTGGTGGGAGCGATGGGGGCCGGGGCGGGGGGGTTAGAGGGCCGGCCCCGAGGCTCATGGAGGCCCCTGGGTGTCCTGAAGGGAGGGCTGGCTGGTCTGCCCACGCTTGGGGACCTGGGAGGCACCCTGTGAGCAGAGGGCTATGTGCCTTTTCATCCCAGTGGTTGGGGCCATTCCTCTGTGTTTAGGAGTAGGGCAGATTGGCTGGCGCTGCTCGCTCATTGGTCGAATGGACCAGGGGCGTGGTTTCCGGAACCAGGAGGCGGGCCCAGGCCCACAGCTGAGCCCTGTCAAGTCAAGGAGGGGGCGGGGCCAGGTGAGCAGCTGGAGGCGGTCACGGGATCACGGGGGCGGGGCCAGGTGAACAGCCTGAAGTGGTGAGGTAAGCAGGAGAGAGGGTCGCGGGCAGGGACACGGGTGACCAGCAGGCGGGTCTGCCGGCGGCAGGGACCTAAAGAGGGGGCCCTGCGGCTTGGCCGGCCGCTTAGCTGACCGGCGGGAAGCCGTCAAGGGAAGAGTGGGTTGGGGCCCGTGTCAAAAGCTGAAGGTGGTCCAGTGGGGAAGGCCCTGGGGCCCGGTGAAGGAGCCCCAGGAGCGCAAAGTGATTTTCTCGGACTTGACACAGCTCTATCCCCGTTGTCAAAGACTAACCCTAACACTAAAACTTAGCCTATCCCTCAACCTAACTCTCACCAGTGGCTAAGGCCCTGGGGCCCTGTGAAACCTGGACGAGGGTCTCAAGTGCCCACAAAAGCCTCTCCTGCCTGAGCTTCAGACTGGATGCCAGCAAGAGGGACCCTTGTCCTCAGGGCAGGGCGTTCCAGGCGAATGGGGCGGAAAGCAGGCCCCCGGGGCCTTGCCACCAGACCAGTCAGAACCTCCGAAGGGGCCGGGGAGGTGCCCCCAGAGTGGAAAGTGATAATTTCTCGGACTTGACACAGCTCTCTCCCGTTTGTCAAAGCCCATAGGCAGGGCTGTGGGTGTCCCAGGACACTCTGCTCTGAGCTGCCCTTTGGTGGGAGCGATGGGGGCCGGGGCGGGGGGGTTAGAGGGCCGGCCCCGAGGCTCATGGAGGCCCCTGGGTGTCCTGAAGGGAGGGCTGGCTGGTCTGCCCACGCTTGGGGACCTGGGAGGCACCCTGTGAGCAGAGGGCTATGTGCCTTTTCATCCCAGTGGTTGGGGCCATTCCTCTGTGTTTAGGAGTAGGGCAGATTGGCTGGCGCTGCTCGCTCATTGGTCGAATGGACCAGGGGCGTGGATTCCGGAACCAGGAGGCGGGCCCAGGCCCACAGCTGAGCCCTGTCAAGTCAAGGAGGGGGCGGGGCCAGGTGAGCAGCTGGAGGCGGTCACGGGATCACGGGGGCGGGGCCAGGTGAACAGCCTGAAGTGGTGAGGTAAGCAGGAGAGAGGGTCGCGGGCAGGGACACGGGTGACCAGCAGGCGGGTCTGCCGGCGGCCGGGACCTAAAGAGGGGGCCCTGCGGCTTGGCCGGCCGCTTAGCTGACCGGCGGGAAGCGGTCAAGGGAAGAGTGGGTTGGGGCCCTTGTCAAAAGCTGGAGGTGGTCCAGTGGGGAAGGCCCTGGGGCCCGGTGAAGGAGCCCCAGGAGCGCAAAGTGATTTTCTCGGACTTGACACAGCTCTATCCCCGTTGTCAAAGACTAACCCTAACACTAAAACTTAGCCTACCCCTCAACCTAACCCTCACCAGTGGCTAAGGCCCTGGGGCCCTGTGAAACCTGGACGAGGGTCTCAAGTGCCCACAAAAGCCTCTCCTGCCTGAGCTTCAGACTGGATGCCAGCAAGAGGGACCCTTGTCCTCAGGGCAGGGCGTTCCAGGCGAATGGGGCGGAAAGCAGGCCCCTGGGGCCGGGCCACCAGACCAGTCAGAACCTCCGGAGGGGCCGGGGAGGTGCACCCAGAGTGGAAAGTGATAATTTCTCAGACTTGACACAGTTCTCTCCCGGTTGTCAAAGCCCATAGGCAGGTCTGTGGGCGTCCCAGGACACTCTGCTCTGAGCTGCCCTTTGGTGGGAGCGATGGGGGCCGGGGCGGGGGGGTTAGAGGGCCGGCCCCGAGGCTCATGGAGGCCCCTCCCTGTTTGTCCTGAAGGGAGGGCTGGCTGGTCTGCCCACGCTTGGGGACCTGGGAGGCACCCTGTGAGCAGAGGGCTATGTGCCTTTACATCCCAGTGGTGGGGGCTATTCCTCTGTGTTTGGGAGCAGGGCAGATGGGCTGGCGCTGCTCGCTCATTGGTCGAATGGACCAGGGGCGTGGATTCCGGAACCAGGAGGCGGGCCCAGGCCCACAGCTGAGCCCTGTCAAGTCAAGGAGGGAGCGGGGCCAGGTGAGCAGCTGGAGGCGGTCACGGGATCACGGGGGCGGGGCCAGGTGAACAGCCTGAAGTGGTGAGGTAAGCAGGAGAGAGGGTCGCGGGCAGGGACACGGGTGACCAGCAGGCGGGTCTGCCGGCGGCAGGGACCTAAAGAGGGGGCCCTGCGGCTTGGCCGGCCGCTTAGCTGACCGGCGGGAAGCCGTCAAGGGAAGAGTGGGTTGGGGCCCGTGTCAAAAGCTGGAGGTGGTCCAGTGGGGAAGGCCCTGGGGCCCGGTGAAGGAGCCCCAGGAGCGCAAAGTGATTTTCTCGGACTTGACACAGCTCTATCCCCGTTGTCAAAGACTAACCCTAACACTAAAACTTAGCCTATCCCTCAACCTAACTCTCACCAGTGGCTAAGGCCCTGGGGCCCTGTGAAACCTGGACGAGGGTCTCAAGTGCCCACAAAAGCCTCTCCTGCCTGAGCTTCAGACTGGATGCCAGCAAGAGGGACCCTTGTCCTCAGGGCAGGGCGTTCCAGGCGAATGGGGCGGAAAGCAGGCCCCCGGGGCCTTGCCACCAGACCAGTCAGAACCTCCGGAGGGGCCGGGGAGGTGCCCCCAGAGTGGAAAGTGATAATTTCTCCGACTTGACACAGCTCTCTCCCGTTTGTCAAAGCCCATAGGCAGGGCTGTGGGCGTCCCAGGACACTCTGCTCTGAGCTGCCCTTTGGTGGGAGCGATGGGGGCCGGGGCGGGGGGGTTAGAGGGCCGGCCCCGAGGCTCATGGAGGCCCCTGGGTGTCCTGAAGGGAGGGCTGGCTGGTCTGCCCACGCTTGGGGACCTGGGAGGCACCCTGTGAGCAGAGGGCTATGTGCCTTTTCATCCCAGTGGTTGGGGCCATTCCTCTGTGTTTAGGAGTAGGGCAGATTGGCTGGCGCTGCTCGCTCATTGGTCGAATGGACCAGGGGCGTGGTTTCCGGAACCAGGAGGCGGGCCCAGGCCCACAGCTGAGCCCTGTCAAGTCAAGGAGGGGGCGGGGCCAGGTGAGCAGCTGGAGGCGGTCACGGGATCACGGGGGCGGGGCCAGGTGAACAGCCTGAAGTGGTGAGGTAAGCAGGAGAGAGGGTCGCGGGCAGGGACACGGGTGACCAGCAGGCGGGTCTGCCGGCGGCCGGGACCTAAAGAGGGGGCCCTGCGGCTTGGCCGGCCGCTTAGCTGACCGGCGGGAAGCGGTCAAGGGAAGAGTGGGTTGGGGCCCTTGTCAAAAGCTGGAGGTGGTCCAGTGGGGAAGGCCCTGGGGCCCGGTGAAGGAGCCCCAGGAGCGCAAAGTGATTTTCTCGGACTTGACACAGCTCTATCCCCGTTGTCAAAGACTAACCCTAACACTAAAACTTAGCCTACCCCTCAACCTAACCCTCACCAGTGGCTAAGGCCCTGGGGCCCTGTGAAACCTGGACGAGGGTCTCAAGTGCCCACAAAAGCCTCTCCTGCCTGAGCTTCAGACTGGATGCCAGCAAGAGGGACCCTTGTCCTCAGGGCAGGGCGTTCCAGGCGAATGGGGCGGAAAGCAGGCCCCTGGGGCCGGGCCACCAGACCAGTCAGAACCTCCGGAGGGGCCGGGGAGGTGCACCCAGAGTGGAAAGTGATAATTTCTCGGACTTGACACAGTTCTCTCCCGGTTGTCAAAGCCCATAGGCAGGTCTGTGGGCGTCCCAGGACACTCTGCTCTGAGCTGCCCTTTGGTGGGAGCGATGGGGGCCGGGGCGGGGGGGTTAGAGGGCCGGCCCCGAGGCTCATGGAGGCCCCTCCCTGTTTGTCCTGAAGGGAGGGCTGGCTGGTCTGCCCACGCTTGGGGACCTGGGAGGCACCCTGTGAGCAGAGGGCTATGTGCCTTTACATCCCAGTGGTGGGGGCTATTCCTCTGTGTTTGGGAGCAGGGCAGATGGGCTGGCGCTGCTCGCTCATTGGTCGAATGGACCAGGGGCGTGGATTCCGGAACCAGGAGGCGGGCCCAGGCCCACAGCTGAGCCTGGTCAAGTCAAGGAGGGAGCGGGGCCAGGTGAGCAGCTGGAGGCGGTCACGGGATCACGGGGGCGGGGCCAGGTGAACAGCCTGAAGTGGTGAGGTAAGCAGGAGAGAGGGTCGCGGGCAGGGACACGGGTGACCAGCAGGCGGGTCTGCCGGAGGCAGGGACCTAAAGAGGGGGCCCTGCGGCTTGGCCGGCCACTTAGCTGACCGGCGGGAAGCCGTCAAGGGAAGAGTGGGTTGGGGCCCGTGTCAAAAGCTGGAGGTGGTCCAGTGGGGAAGGCCCTGGGGCCCGGTGAAGGAGCCCCAGGAGCGCAAAGTGATTTTCTCGGACTTGACACAGCTCTATCCCCGTTGTCAAAGACTAACCCTAACACTAAAACTTAGCCTATCCCTCAACCTAACCCTCACCAGTGGCTAAGGCCCTGGGGCCCTGTGAAACCTGGACGAGGGTCTCAAGTGCCCACAAAAGCCTCTCCTGCCTGAGCTTCAGACTGGATGCCAGCAAGAGGGACCCTTGTCCTCAGGGCAGGGCGTTCCAGGAGAATGGGGCGGAAAGCAGGCCCCCGGGGCCTTGCCACCAGACCAGTCAGAACCTCCGGAGGGGCCGGGGAGGTGCCCCCAGAGTTGAAAGTGATAATTTCTCGGACTTGACACAGCTCTCTCCCGTTTGTCAAAGCCCATAGGCAGGGCTGTGGGCGTCCCAGGACACTCTGCTCTGAGCTGCCCTTTGGTGGGAGCGATGGGGGCCGGGGCGGGGGGGTTAGAGGGCCGGCCCCGAGGCTCATGGAGGCCCCTGGGTGTCCTGAAGGGAGGGCTGGCTGGTCTGCCCACGCTTGGGGACCTGGGAGGCACCCTGTGAGCAGAGGGCTATGTGCCTTTTCATCCCAGTGGTTGGGGCCATTCCTCTGTGTTTAGGAGTAGGGCAGATTGGCTGGCGCTGCTCGCTCATTGGTCGAATGGACCAGGGGCGTGGTTTCCGGAACCAGGAGGCGGGCCCAGGCCCACAGCTGAGCCCTGTCAAGTCAAGGAGGGGGCGGGGCCAGGTGAGCAGCTGGAGGCGGTCACGGGATCACGGGGGCGGGGCCAGGTGAACAGCCTGAAGTGGTGAGGTAAGCAGGAGAGAGGGTCGCGGGCAGGGACACGGGTGACCAGCAGGCGGGTCTGCCGGCGGCAGGGACCTAAAGAGGGGGCCCTGCGGCTTGGCCGGCCGCTTAGCTGACCGGCGGGAAGCGGTCAAGGGAAGAGTGGGTTGGGGCCCTTGTCAAAAGCTGGAGGTGGTCCAGTGGGGAAGGCCCTGGGGCCCGGTGAAGGAGCCCCAGGAGCGCAAAGTGATTTTCTCGGACTTGACACAGCTCTATCCCCGTTGTCAAAGACTAACCCTAACACTAAAACTTAGCCTACCCCTCAACCTAACCCTCACCAGTGGCTAAGGCCCTGGGGCCCTGTGAAACCTGGACGAGGGTCTCAAGTGCCCACAAAAGCCTCTCCTGCCTGAGCTTCAGACTGGATGCCAGCAAGAGGGACCCTTGTCCTCAGGGCAGGGCGTTCCAGGCGAATGGGGCGGAAAGCAGGCCCCTGGGGCCGGGCCACCAGACCAGTCAGAACCTCCGGAGGGGCCGGGGAGGTGCACCCAGAGTGGAAAGTGATAATTTCTCGGACTTGACACAGTTCTCTCCCGGTTGTCAAAGCCCATAGGCAGGTCTGTGGGCGTCCCAGGACACTCTGCTCTGAGCTGCCCTTTGGTGGGAGCGATGGGGGCCGGGGCGGGGGGGTTAGAGGGCCGGCCCCGAGGCTCATGGAGGCCCCTCCCTGTTTGTCCTGAAGGGAGGGCTGGCTGGTCTGCCCACGCTTGGGGACCTGGGAGGCACCCTGTGAGCAGAGGGCTATGTGCCTTTACATCCCAGTGGTGGGGGCTATTCCTCTGTGTTTGGGAGCAGGGCAGATGGGCTGGCGCTGCTCGCTCATTGGTCGAATGGACCAGGGGCGTGGATTCCGGAACCAGGAGGCGGGCCCAGGCCCACAGCTGAGCCTGGTCAAGTCAAGGAGGGAGCGGGGCCAGGTGAGCAGCTGGAGGCGGTCACGGGATCACGGGGGCGGGGCCAGGTGAACAGCCTGAAGTGGTGAGGTAAGCAGGAGAGAGGGTCGCGGGCAGGGACACGGGTGACCAGCAGGCGGGTCTGCCGGAGGCAGGGACCTAAAGAGGGGGCCCTGCGGCTTGGCCGGCCACTTAGCTGACCGGCGGGAAGCCGTCAAGGGAAGAGTGGGTTGGGGCCCGTGTCAAAAGCTGGAGGTGGTCCAGTGGGGAAGGCCCTGGGGCCCGGTGAAGGAGCCCCAGGAGCGCAAAGTGATTTTCTCGGACTTGACACAGCTCTATCCCCGTTGTCAAAGACTAACCCTAACACTAAAACTTAGCCTATCCCTCAACCTAACCCTCACCAGTGGCTAAGGCCCTGGGGCCCTGTGAAACCTGGACGAGGGTCTCAAGTGCCCACAAAAGCCTCTCCTGCCTGAGCTTCAGACTGGATGCCAGCAAGAGGGACCCTTGTCCTCAGGGCAGGGCGTTCCAGGAGAATGGGGCGGAAAGCAGGCCCCCGGGGCCTTGCCACCAGACCAGTCAGAACCTCCGGAGGGGCCGGGGAGGTGCCCCCAGAGTTGAAAGTGATAATTTCTCGGACTTGACACAGCTCTCTCCCGTTTGTCAAAGCCCATAGGCAGGGCTGTGGGCGTCCCAGGACACTCTGCTCTGAGCTGCCCTTTGGTGGGAGCGATGGGGGCCGGGGCGGGGGGGTTAGAGGGCCGGCCCCGAGGCTCATGGAGGCCCCTGGGTGTCCTGAAGGGAGGGCTGGCTGGTCTGCCCACGCTTGGGGACCTGGGAGGCACCCTGTGAGCAGAGGGCTATGTGCCTTTTCATCCCAGTGGTTGGGGCCATTCCTCTGTGTTTAGGAGTAGGGCAGATTGGCTGGCGCTGCTCGCTCATTGGTCGAATGGACCAGGGGCGTGGTTTCCGGAACCAGGAGGCGGGCCCAGGCCCACAGCTGAGCCCTGTCAAGTCAAGGAGGGGGCGGGGCCAGGTGAGCAGCTGGAGGCGGTCACGGGATCACGGGGGCGGGGCCAGGTGAACAGCCTGAAGTGGTGAGGTAAGCAGGAGAGAGGGTCGCGGGCAGGGACACGGGTGACCAGCAGGCGGGTCTGCCGGCGGCAGGGACCTAAAGAGGGGGCCCTGCGGCTTGGCCGGCCGCTTAGCTGACCGGCGGGAAGCCGTCAAGGGAAGAGTGGGTTGGGGCCCGTGTCAAAAGCTGGAGGTGGTCCAGTGGGGAAGGCCCTGGGGCCCGGTGAAGGAGCCCCAGGAGCGCAAAGTGATTTTCTCGGACTTGACACAGCTCTATCCCCGTTGTCAAAGACTAACCCTAACACTAAAACTTAGCCTATCCCTCAACCTAACTCTCACCAGTGGCTAAGGCCCTGGGGCCCTGTGAAACCTGGACGAGGGTCTCAAGTGCCCACAAAAGCCTCTCCTGCCTGAGCTTCAGACTGGATGCCAGCAAGAGGGACCCTTGTCCTCAGGGCAGGGCGTTCCAGGCGAATGGGGCGGAAAGCAGGCCCCCGGGGCCTTGCCACCAGACCAGTCAGAACCTCCGAAGGGGCCGGGGAGGTGCCCCCAGAGTGGAAAGTGATAATTTCTCGGACTTGACACAGCTCTCTCCCGTTTGTCAAAGCCCATAGGCAGGGCTGTGGGTGTCCCAGGACACTCTGCTCTGAGCTGCCCTTTGGTGGGAGCGATGGGGGCCGGGGCGGGGGGGTTAGAGGGCCGGCCCCGAGGCTCATGGAGGCCCCTGGGTGTCCTGAAGGGAGGGCTGGCTGGTCTGCCCACGCTTGGGGACCTGGGAGGCACCCTGTGAGCAGAGGGCTATGTGCCTTTTCATCCCAGTGGTTGGGGCCATTCCTCTGTGTTTAGGAGTAGGGCAGATTGGCTGGCGCTGCTCGCTCATTGGTCGAATGGACCAGGGGCGTGGATTCCGGAACCAGGAGGCGGGCCCAGGCCCACAGCTGAGCCCTGTCAAGTCAAGGAGGGGGCGGGGCCAGGTGAGCAGCTGGAGGCGGTCACGGGATCACGGGGGCGGGGCCAGGTGAACAGCCTGAAGTGGTGAGGTAAGCAGGAGAGAGGGTCGCGGGCAGGGACACGGGTGACCAGCAGGCGGGTCTGCCGGCGGCCGGGACCTAAAGAGGGGGCCCTGCGGCTTGGCCGGCCGCTTAGCTGACCGGCGGGAAGCGGTCAAGGGAAGAGTGGGTTGGGGCCCTTGTCAAAAGCTGGAGGTGGTCCAGTGGGGAAGGCCCTGGGGCCCGGTGAAGGAGCCCCAGGAGCGCAAAGTGATTTTCTCGGACTTGACACAGCTCTATCCCCGTTGTCAAAGACTAACCCTAACACTAAAACTTAGCCTACCCCTCAACCTAACCCTCACCAGTGGCTAAGGCCCTGGGGCCCTGTGAAACCTGGACGAGGGTCTCAAGTGCCCACAAAAGCCTCTCCTGCCTGAGCTTCAGACTGGATGCCAGCAAGAGGGACCCTTGTCCTCAGGGCAGGGCGTTCCAGGCGAATGGGGCGGAAAGCAGGCCCCTGGGGCCGGGCCACCAGACCAGTCAGAACCTCCGGAGGGGCCGGGGAGGTGCACCCAGAGTGGAAAGTGATAATTTCTCGGACTTGACACAGTTCTCTCCCGGTTGTCAAAGCCCATAGGCAGGTCTGTGGGCGTCCCAGGACACTCTGCTCTGAGCTGCCCTTTGGTGGGAGCGATGGGGGCCGGGGCGGGGGGGTTAGAGGGCCGGCCCCGAGGCTCATGGAGGCCCCTCCCTGTTTGTCCTGAAGGGAGGGCTGGCTGGTCTGCCCACGCTTGGGGACCTGGGAGGCACCCTGTGAGCAGAGGGCTATGTGCCTTTACATCCCAGTGGTGGGGGCTATTCCTCTGTGTTTGGGAGCAGGGCAGATGGGCTGGCGCTGCTCGCTCATTGGTCGAATGGACCAGGGGCGTGGATTCCGGAACCAGGAGGCGGGCCCAGGCCCACAGCTGAGCCCTGTCAAGTCAAGGAGGGAGCGGGGCCAGGTGAGCAGCTGGAGGCGGTCACGGGATCACGGGGGCGGGGCCATGTGAACAGCCTGAAGTGGTGAGGTAAGCAGGAGAGAGGGTCGCGGGCAGGGACACGGGTGACCAGCAGGCGGGTCTGCCGGCGGCAGGGACCTAAAGAGGGGGCCCTGCGGCTTGGCCGGCCGCTTAGCTGACCGGCGGGAAGCCGTCAAGGGAAGAGTGGGTTGGGGCCCGTGTCAAAAGCTGGAGGTGGTCCAGTGGGGAAGGCCCTGGGGCCCGGTGAAGGAGCCCCAGGAGCGCAAAGTGATTTTCTCGGACTTGACACAGCTCTATCCCCGTTGTCAAAGACTAACCCTAACACTAAAACTTAGCCTATCCCTCAACCTAACTCTCACCAGTGGCTAAGGCCCTGGGGCCCTGTGAAACCTGGACGAGGGTCTCAAGTGCCCACAAAAGCCTCTCCTGCCTGAGCTTCAGACTGGATGCCAGCAAGAGGGACCCTTGTCCTCAGGGCAGGGCGTTCCAGGCGAATGGGGCGGAAAGCAGGCCCCTGGGGCCGGGCCACCAGACCAGTCAGAACCTCCGGAGGGGCCGGGGAGGTGCACCCAGAGTGGAAAGTGATAATTTCTCGGACTTGACACAGTTCTCTCCCGGTTGTCAAAGCCCATAGGCAGGTCTGTGGGCGTCCCAGGACACTCTGCTCTGAGCTGCCCTTTGGTGGGAGCGATGGGGGCCGGGGCGGGGGGGTTAGAGGGCCGGCCCCGAGGCTCATGGAGGCCCCTCCCTGTTTGTCCTGAAGGGAGGGCTGGCTGGTCTGCCCACGCTTGGGGACCTGGGAGGCACCCTGTGAGCAGAGGGCTATGTGCCTTTACATCCCAGTGGTGGGGGCTATTCCTCTGTGTTTGGGAGCAGGGCAGATGGGCTGGCGCTGCTCGCTCATTGGTCGAATGGACCAGGGGCGTGGATTCCGGAACCAGGAGGCGGGCCCAGGCCCACAGCTGAGCCCTGTCAAGTCAAGGAGGGAGCCGGGCCAGGTGAGCAGCTGGAGGCGGTCACGGGATCACGGGGGCGGGGCCAGGTGAACAGCCTGAAGTGGTGAGGTAAGCAGGAGAGAGGGTCGCGGGCAGGGACACGGGTGACCAGCAGGCGGGTCTGCCGGCGGCAGGGACCTAAAGAGGGGGCCCTGCGGCTTGGCCGGCCGCTTAGCTGACCGGCGGGAAGCCGTCAAGGGAAGAGTGGGTTGGGGCCCGTGTCAAAAGCTGGAGGTGGTCCAGTGGGGAAGGCCCTGGGGCCCGGTGAAGGAGCCCCAGGAGCGCAAAGTGATTTTCTCGGACTTGACACAGCTCTATCCCCGTTGTCAAAGACTAACCCTAACACTAAAACTTAGCCTATCCCTCAACCTAACTCTCACCAGTGGCTAAGGCCCTGGGGCCCTGTGAAACCTGGACGAGGGTCTCAAGTGCCCACAAAAGCCTCTCCTGCCTGAGCTTCAGACTGGATGCCAGCAAGAGGGACCCTTGTCCTCAGGGCAGGGCGTTCCAGGCGAATGGGGCGGAAAGCAGGCCCCCGGGGCCTTGCCACCAGACCAGTCAGAACCTCCGGAGGGGCCGGGGAGGTGCCCCCAGAGTGGAAAGTGATAATTTCTCGGACTTGACACAGCTCTCTCCCGTTTGTCAAAGCCCATAGGCAGGGCTGTGGGCGTCCCAGGACACTCTGCTCTGAGCTGCCCTTTGGTGGGAGCGATGGGGGCCGGGGCGGGGGGGTTAGAGGGCCGGCCCCGAGGCTCATGGAGGCCCCTGGGTGTCCTGAAGGGAGGGCTGGCTGGTCTGCCCACGCTTGGGGACCTGGGAGGCACCCTGTGAGCAGAGGGCTATGTGCCTTTTCATCCCAGTGGTTGGGGCCATTCCTCTGTGTTTAGGAGTAGGGCAGATTGGCTGGCGCTGCTCGCTCATTGGTCGAATGGACCAGGGGCGTGGTTTCCGGAACCAGGAGGCGGGCCCAGGCCCACAGCTGAGCCCTGTCAAGTCAAGGAGGGGGCGGGGCCAGGTGAGCAGCTGGAGGCGGTCACGGGATCACGGGGGCGGGGCCAGGTGAACAGCCTGAAGTGGTGAGGTAAGCAGGAGAGAGGGTCGCGGGCAGGGACACGGGTGACCAGCAGGCGGGTCTGCCGGCGGCCGGGACCTAAAGAGGGGGCCCTGCGGCTTGGCCGGCCGCTTAGCTGACCGGCGGGAAGCGGTCAAGGGAAGAGTGGGTTGGGGCCCTTGTCAAAAGCTGGAGGTGGTCCAGTGGGGAAGGCCCTGGGGCCCGGTGAAGGAGCCCCAGGAGCGCAAAGTGATTTTCTCGGACTTGACACAGCTCTATCCCCGTTGTCAAAGACTAACCCTAACACTAAAACTTAGCCTACCCCTCAACCTAACCCTCACCAGTGGCTAAGGCCCTGGGGCCCTGTGAAACCTGGACGAGGGTCTCAAGTGCCCACAAAAGCCTCTCCTGCCTGAGCTTCAGACTGGATGCCAGCAAGAGGGACCCTTGTCCTCAGGGCAGGGCGTTCCAGGCGAATGGGGCGGAAAGCAGGCCCCTGGGGCCGGGCCACCAGACCAGTCAGAACCTCCGGAGGGGCCGGGGAGGTGCACCCAGAGTGGAAAGTGATAATTTCTCGGACTTGACACAGTTCTCTCCCGGTTGTCAAAGCCCATAGGCAGGTCTGTGGGCGTCCCAGGACACTCTGCTCTGAGCTGCCCTTTGGTGGGAGCGATGGGGGCCGGGGCGGGGGGGTTAGAGGGCCGGCCCCGAGGCTCATGGAGGCCCCTCCCTGTTTGTCCTGAAGGGAGGGCTGGCTGGTCTGCCCACGCTTGGGGACCTGGGAGGCACCCTGTGAGCAGAGGGCTATGTGCCTTTACATCCCAGTGGTGGGGGCTATTCCTCTGTGTTTGGGAGCAGGGCAGATGGGCTGGCGCTGCTCGCTCATTGGTCGAATGGACCAGGGGCGTGGATTCCGGAACCAGGAGGCGGGCCCAGGCCCACAGCTGAGCCCGGTCAAGTCAAGGAGGGAGCGGGGCCAGGTGAGCAGCTGGAGGCGGTCACGGGATCACGGGGGCGGGGCCAGGTGAACAGCCTGAAGTGGTGAGGTAAGCAGGAGAGAGGGTCGCGGGCAGGGACACGGGTGACCAGCAGGCGGGTCTGCCGGCGGCAGGGACCTAAAGAGGGGGCCCTGCGGCTTGGCCGGCCGCTTAGCTGACCGGCGGGAAGCCGTCAAGGGAAGAGTGGGTTGGGGCCCGTGTCAAAAGCTGGAGGTGGTCCAGTGGGGAAGGCCCTGGGGCCCGGTGAAGGAGCCCCAGGAGCGCAAAGTGATTTTCTCGGACTTGACACAGCTCTATCCCCGTTGTCAAAGACTAACCCTAACACTAAAACTTAGCCTATCCCTCAACCTAACCCTCACCAGTGGCTAAGGCCCTGGGGCCCTGTGAAACCTGGACGAGGGTCTCAAGTGCCCACAAAAGCCTCTCCTGCCTGAGCTTCAGACTGGATGCCAGCAAGAGGGACCCTTGTCCTCAGGGCAGGGCGTTCCAGGCGAATGGGGCGGAAAGCAGGCCCCCGGGGCCTTGCCACCAGACCAGTCAGAACCTCCGGAGGGGCCGGGGAGGTGCCCCCAGAGTGGAAAGTGATAATTTCTCGGACTTGACACAGCTCTCTCCCGTTTGTCAAAGCCCATAGGCAGGGCTGTGGGCGTCCCAGGACACTCTGCTCTGAGCTGCCCTTTGGTGGGAGCGATGGGGGCCGGGGCGGGGGGGTTAGAGGGCCGGCCCCGAGGCTCATGGAGGCCCCTGGGTGTCCTGAAGGGAGGGCTGGCTGGTCTGCCCACGCTTGGGGACCTGGGAGGCACCCTGTGAGCAGAGGGCTATGTGCCTTTTCATCCCAGTGGTTGGGGCCATTCCTCTGTGTTTAGGAGTAGGGCAGATTGGCTGGCGCTGCTCGCTCATTGGTCGAATGGACCAGGGGCGTGGTTTCCGGAACCAGGAGGCGGGCCCAGGCCCACAGCTGAGCCCTGTCAAGTCAAGGAGGGGGCGGGGCCAGGTGAGCAGCTGGAGGCGGTCACGGGATCACGGGGGCGGGGCCAGGTGAACAGCCTGAAGTGGTGAGGTAAGCAGGAGAGAGGGTCGCGGGCAGGGACACGGGTGACCAGCAGGCGGGTCTGCCAGCGGCAGGGACCTAAAGAGGGGGCCCTGCGGCTTGGCCGGCCGCTTAGCTGACCGGCGGGAAGCGGTCAAGGGAAGAGTGGGTTGGGGCCCTTGTCAAAAGCTGGAGGTGGTCCAGTGGGGAAGGCCCTGGGGCCCGGTGAAGGAGCCCCAGGAGCGCAAAGTGATTTTCTCGGACTTGACACATCTCTATCCCCGTTGTCAAAGACTAACCCTAACCCTAAAACTTAGCCTACCCCTCAACCTAACCCTCACCAGTGGCTAAGGCCCTGGGGCCCTGTGAAACCTGGACGAGGGTCTCAGGTGCCCACAAAAGCCTCTCCTGCCTGAGCTTCAGACTGGATGCCAGCAAGAGGGACCCTTGTCCTCAGGGCAGGGCGTTCCAGGCGAATGGGGCGGAAAGCAGGCCCCTGGGGCCGGGCCACCAGACCAGTCAGAACCTCCGGAGGGGCCGGGGAGGTGCACCCAGAGTGGAAAGTGATAATTTCTCGGACTTGACACAGTTCTCTCCCGGTTGTCAAAGCCCATAGGCAGGTCTGTGGGCGTCCCAGGACACTCTGCTCTGAGCTGCCCTTTGGTGGGAGCGATGGGGGCCGGGGCGGGGGGGTTAGAGGGCCGGCCCCGAGGCTCATGGAGGCCCCTCCCTGTTTGTCCTGAAGGGAGGGCTGGCTGGTCTGCCCACGCTTGGGGACCTGGGAGGCACCCTGTGAGCAGAGGGCTATGTGCCTTTACATCCCAGTGGTGGGGGCTATTCCTCTGTGTTTGGGAGCAGGGCAGATGGGCTGGCGCTGCTCGCTCATTGGTCGAATGGACCAGGGGCGTGGATTCCGGAACCAGGAGGCGGGCCCAGGCCCACAGCTGAGCCCGGTCAAGTCAAGGAGGGAGCGGGGCCAGGTGAGCAGCTGGAGGCGGTCACGGGATCACGGGGGCGGGGCCAGGTGAACAGCCTGAAGTGGTGAGGTAAGCAGGAGAGAGGGTCGCGGGCAGGGACACGGGTGACCAGCAGGCGGGTCTGCCGGCGGCAGGGACCTAAAGAGGGGGCCCTGCGGCTTGGCCGGCCGCTTAGCTGACCGGCGGGAAGCCGTCAAGGGAAGAGTGGGTTGGGGCCCGTGTCAAAAGCTGGAGGTGGTCCAGTGGGGAAGGCCCTGGGGCCCGGTGAAGGAGCCCCAGGAGCGCAAAGTGATTTTCTCGGACTTGACACAGCTCTATCCCCGTTGTCAAAGACTAACCCTAACACTAAAACTTAGCCTATCCCTCAACCTAACCCTCACCAGTGGCTAAGGCCCTGGGGCCCTGTGAAACCTGGACGAGGGTCTCAAGTGCCCACAAAAGCCTCTCCTGCCTGAGCTTCAGACTGGATGCCAGCAAGAGGGACCCTTGTCCTCAGGGCAGGGCGTTCCAGGCGAATGGGGCGGAAAGCAGGCCCCCGGGGCCTTGCCACCAGACCAGTCAGAACCTCCGGAGGGGCCGGGGAGGTGCCCCCAGAGTGGAAAGTGATAATTTCTCGGACTTGACACAGCTCTCTCCCGTTTGTCAAAGCCCATAGGCAGGGCTGTGGGCGTCCCAGGACACTCTGCTCTGAGCTGCCCTTTGGTGGGAGCGATGGGGGCCGGGGCGGGGGGGTTAGAGGGCCGGCCCCGAGGCTCATGGAGGCCCCTGGGTGTCCTGAAGGGAGGGCTGGCTGGTCTGCCCACGCTTGGGGACCTGGGAGGCACCCTGTGAGCAGAGGGCTATGTGCCTTTTCATCCCAGTGGTTGGGGCCATTCCTCTGTGTTTAGGAGTAGGGCAGATTGGCTGGCGCTGCTCGCTCATTGGTCGAATGGACCAGGGGCGTGGTTTCCGGAACCAGGAGGCGGGCCCAGGCCCACAGCTGAGCCCTGTCAAGTCAAGGAGGGGGCGGGGCCAGGTGAGCAGCTGGAGGCGGTCACGGGATCACGGGGGCGGGGCCAGGTGAACAGCCTGAAGTGGTGAGGTAAGCAGGAGAGAGGGTCGCGGGCAGGGACACGGGTGACCAGCAGGCGGGTCTGCCAGCGGCAGGGACCTAAAGAGGGGGCCCTGCGGCTTGGCCGGCCGCTTAGCTGACCGGCGGGAAGCGGTCAAGGGAAGAGTGGGTTGGGGCCCTTGTCAAAAGCTGGAGGTGGTCCAGTGGGGAAGGCCCTGGGGCCCGGTGAAGGAGCCCCAGGAGCGCAAAGTGATTTTCTCGGACTTGACACATCTCTATCCCCGTTGTCAAAGACTAACCCTAACCCTAAAACTTAGCCTACCCCTCAACCTAACCCTCACCAGTGGCTAAGGCCCTGGGGCCCTGTGAAACCTGGACGAGGGTCTCAGGTGCCCACAAAAGCCTCTCCTGCCTGAGCTTCAGACTGGATGCCAGCAAGAGGGACCCTTGTCCTCAGGGCAGGGCGTTCCAGGCGAATGGGGCGGAAAGCAGGCCCCTGGGGCCGGGCCACCAGACCAGTCAGAACCTCCGGAGGGGCCGGGGAGGTGCACCCAGAGTGGAAAGTGATAATTTCTCGGACTTGACACAGTTCTCTCCCGGTTGTCAAAGCCCATAGGCAGGTCTGTGGGCGTCCCAGGACACTCTGCTCTGAGCTGCCCTTTGGTGGGAGCGATGGGGGCCGGGGCGGGGGGGTTAGAGGGCCGGCCCCGAGGCTCATGGAGGCCCCTCCCTGTTTGTCCTGAAGGGAGGGCTGGCTGGTCTGCCCACGCTTGGGGACCTGGGAGGCACCCTGTGAGCAGAGGGCTATGTGCCTTTACATCCCAGTGGTGGGGGCTATTCCTCTGTGTTTGGGAGCAGGGCAGATGGGCTGGCGCTGCTCGCTCATTGGTCGAATGGACCAGGGGCGTGGATTCCGGAACCAGGAGGCGGGCCCAGGCCCACAGCTGAGCCTGGTCAAGTCAAGGAGGGAGCGGGGCCAGGTGAGCAGCTGGAGGCGGTCACGGGATCACGGGGGCGGGGCCAGGTGAACAGCCTGAAGTGGTGAGGTAAGCAGGAGAGAGGGTCGCGGGCAGGGACACGGGTGACCAGCAGGCGGGTCTGCCGGCGGCAGGGACCTAAAGAGGGGGCCCTGCGGCTTGGCCGGCCGCTTAGCTGACCGGCGGGAAGCCGTCAAGGGAAGAGTGGGTTGGGGCCCGTGTCAAAAGCTGGAGGTGGTCCAGTGGGGAAGGCCCTGGGGCCCGGTGAAGGAGCCCCAGGAGCGCAAAGTGATTTTCTCGGACTTGACACAGCTCTATCCCCGTTGTCAAAGACTAACCCTAACACTAAAACTTAGCCTACCCCTCAACCTAACCCTCACCAGTGGCTAAGGCCCTGGGGCCCTGTGAAACCTGGACGAGGGTCTCAAGTGCCCACAAAAGCCTCTCCTGCCTGAGCTTCAGACTGGATGCCAGCAAGAGGGACCCTTGTCCTCAGGGCAGGGCGTTCCAGGCGAATGGGGCGGAAAGCAGGCCCCTGGGGCCGGGCCACCAGACCAGTCAGAACCTCCGGAGGGGCCGGGGAGGTGCACCCAGAGTGGAAAGTGATAATTTCTCGGACTTGACACAGTTCTCTCCCGGTTGTCAAAGCCCATAGGCAGGTCTGTGGGCGTCCCAGGACACTCTGCTCTGAGCTGCCCTTTGGTGGGAGCGATGGGGGCCGGGGCGGGGGGGTTAGAGGGCCGGCCCCGAGGCTCATGGAGGCCCCTCCCTGTTTGTCCTGAAGGGAGGGCTGGCTGGTCTGCCCACGCTTGGGGACCTGGGAGGCACCCTGTGAGCAGAGGGCTATGTGCCTTTACATCCCAGTGGTGGGGGCTATTCCTCTGTGTTTGGGAGCAGGGCAGATGGGCTGGCGCTGCTCGCTCATTGGTCGAATGGACCAGGGGCGTGGATTCCGGAACCAGGAGGCGGGCCCAGGCACACAGCTGAGCCTGGTCAAGTCAAGGAGGGAGCGGGGCCAGGTGAGCAGCTGGAGGCGGTCACGGGATCACGGGGGCGGGGCCAGGTGAACAGCCTGAAGTGGTGAGGTAAGCAGGAGAGAGGGTCGCGGGCAGGGACACGGGTGACCAGCAGGCGGGTCTGCCGGCGGCAGGGACCTAAAGAGGGGGCCCTGCGGCTTGGCCGGCCGCTTAGCTGACCGGCGGGAAGCCGTCAAGGGAAGAGTGGGTTGGGGCCCGTGTCAAAAGCTGGAGGTGGTCCAGTGGGGAAGGCCCTGGGGCCCGGTGAAGGAGCCCCAGGAGCGCAAAGTGATTTTCTCGGACTTGACACAGCTCTATCCCCGTTGTCAAAGACTAACCCTAACACTAAAACTTAGCCTATCCCTCAACCTAACCCTCACCAGTGGCTAAGGCCCTGGGGCCCTGTGAAACCTGGACGAGGGTCTCAAGTGCCCACAAAAGCCTCTCCTGCCTGAGCTTCAGACTGGATGCCAGCAAGAGGGACCCTTGTCCTCAGGGCAGGGCGTTCCAGGCGAATGGGGCGGAAAGCAGGCCCCCGGGGCCTTGCCACCAGACCAGTCAGAACCTCCGGAGGGGCCGGGGAGGTGCCCCCAGAGTGGAAAGTGATAATTTCTCGGACTTGACACAGCTCTCTCCCGTTTGTCGAAGCCCATAGGCAGGGCTGTGGGCGTCCCAGGACACTCTGCTCTGAGCTGCCCTTTGGTGGGAGCGATGGGGGCCGGGGCGGGGGGGTTAGAGGGCCGGCCCCGAGGCTCATGGAGGCCCCTGGGTGTCCTGAAGGGAGGGCTGGCTGGTCTGCCCACGCTTGGGGACCTGGGAGGCACCCTGTGAGCAGAGGGCTATGTGCCTTTTCATCCCAGTGGTTGGGGCCATTCCTCTGTGTTTAGGAGTAGGGCAGATTGGCTGGCGCTGCTCGCTCATTGGTCGAATGGACCAGGGGCGTGGTTTCCGGAACCAGGAGGCGGGCCCAGGCCCACAGCTGAGCCTGGTCAAGTCAAGGAGGGAGCGGGGCCAGGTGAGCAGCTGGAGGCGGTCACGGGATCACGGGGGCGGGGCCAGGTGAACAGCCTGAAGTGGTGAGGTAAGCAGGAGAGAGGGTCGCGGGCAGGGACACGGGTGACCAGCAGGCGGGTCTGCCGGCGGCAGGGACCTAAAGAGGGGGCCCTGCGGCTTGGCCGGCCGCTTAGCTGACCGGCGGGAAGCGGTCAAGGGAAGAGTGGGTTGGGGCCCTTGTCAAAAGCTGGAGGTGGTCCAGTGGGGAAGGCCCTGGGGCCCGGTGAAGGAGCCCCAGGAGCGCAAAGTGATTTTCTCGGACTTGACACATCTCTATCCCCGTTGTCAAAGACTAACCCTAACCCTAAAACTTAGCCTACCCCTCAACCTAACCCTCACCAGTGGCTAAGGCCCTGGGGCCCTGTGAAACCTGGACGAGGGTCTCAGGTGCCCACAAAAGCCTCTCCTGCCTGAGCTTCAGACTGGATGCCAGCAAGAGGGACCCTTGTCCTCAGGGCAGGGCGTTCCAGGCGAATGGGGCGGAAAGCAGGCCCCTGGGGCCGGGCCACCAGACCAGTCAGAACCTCCGGAGGGGCCGGGGAGGTGCACCCAGAGTGGAAAGTGATAATTTCTCGGACTTGACACAGTTCTCTCCCGGTTGTCAAAGCCCATAGGCAGGTCTGTGGGCGTCCCAGGACACTCTGCTCTGAGCTGCCCTTTGGTGGGAGCGATGGGGGCCGGGGCGGGGGGGTTAGAGGGCCGGCCCCGAGGCTCATGGAGGCCCCTCCCTGTTTGTCCTGAAGGGAGGGCTGGCTGGTCTGCCCACGCTTGGGGACCTGGGAGGCACCCTGTGAGCAGAGGGCTATGTGCCTTTACATCCCAGTGGTGGGGGCTATTCCTCTGTGTTTGGGAGCAGGGCAGATGGGCTGGCGCTGCTCGCTCATTGGTCGAATGGACCAGGGGCGTGGATTCCGGAACCAGGAGGCGGGCCCAGGCCCACAGCTGAGCCCGGTCAAGTCAAGGAGGGAGCGGGGCCAGGTGAGCAGCTGGAGGCGGTCACGGGATCACGGGGGCGGGGCCAGGTGAACAGCCTGAAGTGGTGAGGTAAGCAGGAGAGAGGGTCGCGGGCAGGGACACGGGTGACCAGCAGGCGGGTCTGCCGGCGGCAGGGACCTAAAGAGGGGGCCCTGCGGCTTGGCCGGCCGCTTAGCTGACCGGCGGGAAGCCGTCAAGGGAAGAGTGGGTTGGGGCCCGTGTCAAAAGCTGGAGGTGGTCCAGTGGGGAAGGCCCTGGGGCCCGGTGAAGGAGCCCCAGGAGCGCAAAGTGATTTTCTCGGACTTGACACAGCTCTATCCCCGTTGTCAAAGACTAACCCTAACACTAAAACTTAGCCTATCCCTCAACCTAACCCTCACCAGTGGCTAAGGCCCTGGGGCCCTGTGAAACCTGGACGAGGGTCTCAAGTGCCCACAAAAGCCTCTCCTGCCTGAGCTTCAGACTGGATGCCAGCAAGAGGGACCCTTGTCCTCAGGGCAGGGCGTTCCAGGCGAATGGGGCGGAAAGCAGGCCCCCGGGGCCTTGCCACCAGACCAGTCAGAACCTCCGGAGGGGCCGGGGAGGTGCCCCCAGAGTGGAAAGTGATAATTTCTCGGACTTGACACAGCTCTCTCCCGTTTGTCGAAGCCGATAGGCAGGGCTGTGGGCGTCCCAGGACACTCTGCTCTGAGCTGCCCTTTGGTGGGAGCGATGGGGGCCGGGGCGGGGGGGTTAGAGGGCCGGCCCCGATGCTCATGGAGGCCCCTCCCTGTTTGTCCTGAAGGGAGGGCTGGCTGGTCTGCCCACGCTTGGGGACCTGGGAGGCACCCTGTGAGCAGAGGGCTATGTGCCTTTACATCCCAGTGGTGGGGGCTATTCCTCTGTGTTTGGGAGCAGGGCAGATGGGCTGGCGCTGCTCGCTCATTGGTCGAATGGACCAGGGGCGTGGATTCCGGAACCAGGAGGCGGGCCCAGGCCCACAGCTGAGCCTGGTCAAGTCAAGGAGGGAGCGGGGCCAGGTGAGCAGCTGGAGGCGGTCACGGGATCACGGGGGCGGGGCCAGGTGAACAGCCTGAAGTGGTGAGGTAAGCAGGAGAGAGGGTCGCGGGCAGGGACACGGGTGACCAGCAGGCGGGTCTGCCGGCGGCAGGGACCTAAAGAGGGGGCCCTGCGGCTTGGCCGGCCGCTTAGCTGACCGGCGGGAAGCCGTCAAGGGAAGAGTGGGTTGGGGCCCGTGTCAAAAGCTGGAGGTGGTCCAGTGGGGAAGGCCCTGGGGCCCGGTGAAGGAGCCCCAGGAGCGCAAAGTGATTTTCTCGGACTTGACACAGCTCTATCCCCGTTGTCAAAGACTAACCCTAACACTAAAACTTAGCCTATCCCTCAACCTAACCCTCACCAGTGGCTAAGGCCCTGGGGCCCTGTGAAACCTGGACGAGGGTCTCAAGTGCCCACAAAAGCCTCTCCTGCCTGAGCTTCAGACTGGATGCCAGCAAGAGGGACCCTTGTCCTCAGGGCAGGGCGTTCCAGGCGAATGGGGCGGAAAGCAGGCCCCCGGGGCCTTGCCACCAGACCAGTCAGAACCTCCGGAGGGGCCGGGGAGGTGCCCCCAGAGTGGAAAGTGATAATTTCTCGGACTTGACACAGCTCTCTCCCGTTTGTCAAAGCCCATAGGAAGGGCTGTGGGCGTCCCAGGACACTCTGCTCTGAGCTGCCCTTTGGTGGGAGCGATGGG
This sequence comes from Pipistrellus hanaki, assembly GCF_964339955.1. Lineage (NCBI taxonomy): Eukaryota > Metazoa > Chordata > Mammalia > Chiroptera > Vespertilionidae > Pipistrellus > Pipistrellus hanaki. Next base: position 19,316 of record NW_028182280.1, on the reverse strand, counting down.
GGCCGGGGCGGGGGGGTTAGAAGGCCGGCCCCGAGGCTCATGGAGGCCCCTGGGTGTCCTGAAGGGAGGGCTGGCTGGTCTGCCCACGCTTGGGGACCTGGGAGGCACCCTGTGAGCAGAGGGCTATGTGCCTTTTCATCCCAGTGGTTGGGGCCATTCCTCTGTGTTTAGGAGTAGGGCAGATTGGCTGGCGCTGCTCGCTCATTGGTCGAATGGACCAGGGGCGTGGTTTCCGGAACCAGGAGGCGGGCCCAGGCCCACAGCTGAGCCCTGTCAAGTCAAGGAGGGGGCGGGGCCAGGTGAGCAGCTGGAGGCGGTCACGGGATCACGGGGGCGGGGCCAGGTGAACAGCCTGAAGTGGTGAGGTAAGCAGGAGAGAGGGTCGCGGGCAGGGACACGGGTGACCAGCAGGCGGGTCTGCCGGCGGCAGGGACCTAAAGAGGGGGCCCTGCGGCTTGGCCGGCCGCTTAGCTGACCGGCGGGAAGCGGTCAAGGGAAGAGTGGGTTGGGGCCCTTGTCAAAAGCTGGAGGTGGTCCAGTGGGGAAGGCCCTGGGGCCCGGTGAAGGAGCCCCAGGAGCGCAAAGTGATTTTCTCGGACTTGACACATCTCTATCCCCGTTGTCAAAGACTAACCCTAACCCTAAAACTTAGCCTACCCCTCAACCTAACCCTCACCAGTGGCTAAGGCCCTGGGCCCTGTGAAACCTGGACGAGGGTCTCAAGTGCCCACAAAAGCCTCTCCTGCCTGAGCTTCAGACTGGATGCCTGCAAGAGGGACCCTTGTCCTCAGGGCAGGGCGTTCCAGGCGAATGGGGCGGAAAGCAGGCCCCTGGGGCCGGGCCACCAGACCAGTCAGAACCTCCGGAGGGGCCGGGGAGGTGCACCCAGAGTGGAAAGTGATAATTTCTCGGACTTGACACAGTTCTCTCCCGGTTGTCAAAGCCCATAGGCAGGTCTGTGGGCGTCCCAGGACACTCTGCTCTGAGCTGCCCTTTGGTGGGAGCGATGGGGGCCGGGGCGGGGGGGTTAGAGGGCCGGCCCCGAGGCTCATGGAGGCCCCTCCCTGTTTGTCCTGAAGGGAGGGCTGGCTGGTCTGCCCACGCTTGGGGACCTGGGAGGCACCCTGTGAGCAGAGGGCTATGTGCCTTTACATCCCAGTGGTGGGGGCTATTCCTCTGTGTTTGGGAGCAGGGCAGATGGGCTGGCGCTGCTCGCTCATTGGTCGAATGGACCAGGGGCGTGGATTCCGGAACCAGGAGGCGGGCCCAGGCCCACAGCTGAGCCCGGTCAAGTCAAGGAGGGAGCAGGGCCAGGTGAGCAGCTGGAGGCGGTCACGGGATCACGGGGGCGGGGCCAGGTGAACAGCCTGAAGTGGTGAGGTAAGCAGGAGAGAGGGTCGCGGGCAGGGACACGGGTGACCAGCAGGCGGGTCTGCCGGCGGCAGGGACCTAAAGAGGGGGCCCTGCGGCTTGGCCGGCCGCTTAGCTGACCGGCGGGAAGCGGTCAAGGGAAGAGTGGGTTGCGGCCCTTGTCAAAAGCTGGAGGTGGTCCAGTGGGGAAGGCCCTGGGGCCCGGTGAAGGAGCCCCAGGAGCGCAAAGTGATTTTCTCGGACTTGACACATCTCTATCCCCGTTGTCAATGACTAACCCTAACCCTAAAACTTAGCCTACCCCTCAACCTAACCCTCACCTGTGGCTAAGGCCCTGGGGCCCTGTGAAACCTGGACGAGGGTCTCAAGTGCCCACAAAAGCCTCTCCTGCCTGAGCTTCAGACTGGATGCCAGCAAGAGGGACCCTTGTCCTCAGGGCAGGGCGTTCCAGGCGAATGGGGCGGAAAGCAGGCCCCCGGGGCCTTGCCACCAGACCAGTCAGAACCTCCGGAGGGGCCGGGGAGGTGCCCCCAGAGTGGAAAGTGATAATTTCTCGGACTTGACACAGCTCTCTCCCGTTTGTCAAAGCCCATAGGCAGGGCTGTGGGCGTCCCAGGACACTCTGCTCTGAGCTGCCCTTTGGTGGGAGCGATGGGGGCCGGGGCGGGGGGGTTAGAGGGCCGGCCCCGAGGCTCATGGAGGCCCCTGGGTGTCCTGAAGGGAGGGCTGGCTGGTCTGCCCACGCTTGGGGACCTGGGAGGCACCCTGTGAGCAGAGGGCTATGTGCCTTTTCATCCCAGTGGTTGGGGCCATTCCTCTGTGTTTAGGAGTAGGGTAGATGGGCTGGCGCTGCTCGCTCATTGGTCGAATGGACCAGGGGCGTGGTTTCCGGGACCAGGAGGAGGGCCCAGGCCCACAGCTGAGCCCTGTCAAGTCAAGGAGGGGGCGGGGCCAGGTGAGCAGCTGGAAGCGGTCACGGGATCACGGGGGCGGGGCCAGGTGAACAGCCTGAAGTGGTGAGGTAAGCAGGAGAGAGGGTCGCGGGCAGGGACACGGGTGACCAGCAGGCGGATCTGCCGGCGGCAGGGACCTAAAGAGGGGGCCCTGCGGCTTGGCCGGCCGCTTAGCTGACCGGCGGGAAGCGGTCAAGGGAAGAGTGGGTTGGGGCCCTTGTCAAAAGCTGGAGGTGGTCCAGTGGGGAAGGCCCTGGGGCCCGGTGAAGGAGCCCCAGGAGCGCAAAGTGATTTTCTCGGACTTGACACATCTCTATCCCCGTTGTCAAAGACTAACCCTAACCCTAAAACTTAGCCTACCCCTCAACCTAACCCTCACCAGTGGCTAAGGCCCTGGGGCCCTGTGAAACCTGGACGAGGGTCTCAAGTGCCCACAAAAGCCTCTCCTGCCTGAGCTTCAGACTGGATGCCAGCAAGAGGTACCCTTGTCCTCAGGGCAGGGCGTTCCAGGCGAATGGGGCGGAAAGCAGGCCCCCGGGGCCTTGCCACCAGACCAGTCAGAACCTCCGGAGGGGCCGGGGAGGTGCCCCCAGAGTGGAAAGTGATAATTTCTCGGACTTGACACAGCTCTCTCCCATTTGTCAAAGCCCATAGGCAGGGCTGTGGGCGTCCCAGGACACTCTGCTCTGAGCTGCCCTTTGGTGGGAGCGATGGGGGCCGGGGCGGGGGGGTTAGAAGGCTGGCCCCGAGGCTCATGGAGGCCCCTGGGTGTCCTGAAGGGAGGGCTGGCTGGTCTGCCCACGCTTGGGGACCTGGGAGGCACCCTGTGAGCAGAGGGCTATGTGCCTTTTCATCCCAGTGGTTGGGGCCATTCCTCTGTGTTTAGGAGTAGGGCAGATTGGCTGGCGCTGCTCGCTCATTGGTCGAATGGACCAGGGGCGTGGTTTCCGGAACCAGGAGGCGGGCCCAGGCCCACAGCTGAGCCCTGTCAAGTCAAGGAGGGGGCGGGGCCAGGTGAGCAGCTGGAGGCGGTCACGGGATCACGGGGGCGGGGCCAGGTGAACAGCCTGAAGTGGTGAGGTAAGCAGGAGAGAGGGTCGCGGGCAGGGACACGGGTGACCAGCAGGCGGGTCTGCCGGCGGCAGGGACCTAAAGAGGGGGCCCTGCGGCTTGGCCGGCCGCTTAGCTGACCGGCGGGAAGCGGTCAAGGGAAGAGTGGGTTGGGGCCCTTGTCAAAAGCTGGAGGTGGTCCAGTGGGGAAGGCCCTGGGGCCCGGTGAAGGAGCCCCAGGAGCGCAAAGTGATTTTCTCGGACTTGACACATCTCTATCCCCGTTGTCAAAGACTAACCCTAACCCTAAAACTTAGCCTACCCCTCAACCTAACCCTCACCAGTGGCTAAGGCCCTGGGGCCCTGTGAAACCTGGACGAGGGTCTCAAGTGCCCACAAAAGCCTCTCCTGCCTGAGCTTCAGACTGGATGCCAGCAAGAGGGACCCTTGTCCTCAGGGCAGGGCGTTCCAGGCGAATGGGGCGGAAAGCAGGCCCCTGGGGCCGGGCCACCAGACCAGTCAGAACCTCCGGAGGGGCCGGGGAGGTGCACCCAGAGTGGAAAGTGATAATTTCTCGGACTTGACACAGTTCTCTCCCGGTTGTCAAAGCCCATAGGCAGGTCTGTGGGCGTCCCAGGACACTCTGCTCTGAGCTGCCCTTTGGTGGGAGCGATGGGGGCCGGGGCGGGGGGGTTAGAGGGCCGGCCCCGAGGCTCATGGAGGCCCCTCCCTGTTTGTCCTGAAGGGAGGGCTGGCTGGTCTGCCCACGCTTGGGGACCTGGGAGGCACCCTGTGAGCAGAGGGCTATGTGCCTTTACATCCCAGTGGTGGGGGCTATTCCTCTGTGTTTGGGAGCAGGGCAGATGGGCTGGCGCTGCTCGCTCATTGGTCGAATGGACCAGGGGCGTGGATTCCGGAACCAGGAGGCGGGCCCAGGCCCACAGCTGAGCCCGGTCAAGTCAAGGAGGGGGCGGGGCCAGGTGAGCAGCTGGAAGCGGTCACGGGATCACGGGGGCGGGGCCAGGTGAACAGCCTGAAGTGGTGAGGTAAGCAGGAGAGAGGGTCGCGGGCAGGGACACGGGTGACCAGCAGGCGGGTCTGCCGGCGGCAGGGACCTAAAGAGGGGGCCCTGCGGCTTGGCCGGCCGCTTAGCTGACCGGCGGGAAGCGGTCAAGGGAAGAGTGGGTTGGGGCCCGTGTCAAAAGCTGGAGGTGGTCCAGTGGGGAAGGCCCTGGGGCCCGGTGAAGGAGCCCCAGGAGCGCAAAGTGATTTTCTCGGACTTGACACAGCTCTATCCCCGTTGTCAATGACTAACCCTAACCCTAAAACTTAGCCTACCCCTCAACCTAACCCTCACCTGTGGCTAAGGCCCTGGGGCCCTGTGAAACCTGGACGAGGGTCTCAAGTGCCCACAAAAGCCTCTCCTGCCTGAGCTTCAGACTGGATGCCAGCAAGAGGGACCCTTGTCCTCAGGGCAGGGCGTTCCAGGCGAATGGGGCGGAAAGCAGGCCCCCGGGGCCTTGCCACCAGACCAGTCAGAACCTCCGGAGGGGCCGGGGAGGTGCCCCCAGAGTGGAAAGTGATAATTTCTCGGACTTGACACAGCTCTCTCCCGTTTGTCAAAGCCCATAGGCAGGGCTGTGGGCGTCCCAGGACACTCTGCTCTGAGCTGCCCTTTGGTGGGAGCGATGGGGGCCGGGGCGGGGGGGTTAGAGGGCCGGCCCCGAGGCTCATGGAGGCCCCTGGGTGTCCTGAAGGGAGGGCTGGCTGGTCTGCCCACGCTTGGGGACCTGGGAGGCACCCTGTGAGCAGAGGGCTATGTGCCTTTTCATCCCAGTGGTTGGGGCCATTCCTCTGTGTTTAGGAGTAGGGTAGATGGGCTGGCGCTGCTCGCTCATTGGTCGAATGGACCAGGGGCGTGGTTTCCGGAACCAGGAGGAGGGCCCAGGCCCACAGCTGAGCCCTGTCAAGTCAAGGAGGGGGCGGGGCCAGGTGAGCAGCTGGAAGCGGTCACGGGATCACGGGGGCGGGGCCAGGTGAACAGCCTGAAGTGGTGAGGTAAGCAGGAGAGAGGGTCGCGGGCAGGGACACGGGTGACCAGCAGGCGGATCTGCCGGCGGCAGGGACCTAAAGAGGGGGCCCTGCGGCTTGGCCGGCCGCTTAGCTGACCGGCGGGAAGCGGTCAAGGGAAGAGTGGGTTGGGGCCCTTGTCAAAAGCTGGAGGTGGTCCAGTGGGGAAGGCCCTGGGGCCCGGTGAAGGAGCCCCAGGAGCGCAAAGTGATTTTCTCGGACTTGACACATCTCTATCCCCGTTGTCAAAGACTAACCCTAACCCTAAAACTTAGCCTACCCCTCAACCTAACCCTCACCAGTGGCTAAGGCCCTGGGGCCCTGTGAAACCTGGACGAGGGTCTCAAGTGCCCACAAAAGCCTCTCCTGCCTGAGCTTCAGACTGGATGCCAGCAAGAGGTACCCTTGTCCTCAGGGCAGGGCGTTCCAGGCGAATGGGGCGGAAAGCAGGCCCCCGGGGCCTTGCCACCAGACCAGTCAGAACCTCCGGAGGGGCCGGGGAGGTGCCCCCAGAGTGGAAAGTGATAATTTCTCGGACTTGACACAGCTCTCTCCCGTTTGTCAAAGCCCATAGGCAGGGCTGTGGGCGTCCCAGGACACTCTGCTCTGAGCTGCCCTTTGGTGGGAGCGATGGGGGCCGGGGCGGGGGGGTTAGAAGGCCGGCCCCGAGGCTCATGGAGGCCCCTGGGTGTCCTGAAGGGAGGGCTGGCTGGTCTGCCCACGCTTGGGGACCTGGGAGGCACCCTGTGAGCAGAGGGCTATGTGCCTTTTCATCCCAGTGGTTGGGGCTATTCCTCTGTGTTTAGGAGTAGGGCAGATTGGCTGGCGCTGCTCGCTCATTGGTCGAATGGACCAGGGGCGTGGTTTCCGGAACCAGGAGGCGGGCCCAGGCCCACAGCTGAGCCCTGTCAAGTCAAGGAGGGGGCGGGGCCAGGTGAGCAGCTGGAGGCGGTCACGGGATCACGGGGGCGGGGCCAGGTGAACAGCCTGAAGTGGTGCGGTAAGCAGGAGAGAGGGTCGCGGGCAGGGACACGGGTGACCAGCAGGCGGGTCTGCCGGCGGCAGGGACCTAAAGAGGGGGCCCTGCGGCTTGGCCGGCCGCTTAGCTGACCGGCGGGAAGCGGTCAAGGGAAGAGTGGGTTGGGGCCCTTGTCAAAAGCTGGAGGTGGTCCAGTGGGGAAGGCCCTGGGGCCCGGTGAAGGAGCCCCAGGAGCGCAAAGTGATTTTCTCGGACTTGACACATCTCTATCCCCGTTGTCAAAGACTAACCCTAACCCTAAAACTTAGCCTACCCCTCAACCTAACCCTCACCAGTGGCTAAGGCCCTGGGGCCCTGTGAAACCTGGACGAGGGTCTCAAGTGCCCACAAAAGCCTCTCCTGCCTGAGCTTCAGACTGGATGCCAGCAAGAGGGACCCTTGTCCTCAGGGCAGGGCGTTCCAGGCGAATGGGGCGGAAAGCAGGCCCCTGGGGCCGGGCCACCAGACCAGTCAGAACCTCCGGAGGGGCCGGGGAGGTGCACCCAGAGTGGAAAGTGATAATTTCTCGGACTTGACACAGTTCTCTCCCGGTTGTCAAAGCCCATAGGCAGGTCTGTGGGCGTCCCAGGACACTCTGCTCTGAGCTGCCCTTTGGTGGGAGCGATGGGGGCCGGGGCGGAGGGGTTAGAGGGCCGGCCCGGAGGCTCATGGAGGCCCCTCCCTGTTTGTCCTGAAGGGAGGGCTGGCTGGTCTGCCCACGCTTGGGGACCTGGGAGGCACCCTGTGAGCAGAGGGCTATGTGCCTTTACATCCCAGTGGTGGGGGCTATTCCTCTGTGTTTGGGAGCAGGGCAGATGGGCTGGCGCTGCTCGCTCATTGGTCGAATGGACCAGGGGCGTGGATTCCGGAACCAGGAGGCGGGCCCAGGCCCACAGCTGAGCCCGGTCAAGTCAAGGAGGGGGCGGGGCCAGGTGAGCAGCTGGAAGCGGTCACGGGATCACGGGGGCGGGGCCAGGTGAACAGCCTGAAGTGGTGAGGTAAGCAGGAGAGAGGGTCGCGGGCAGGGACACGGGTGACCAGCAGGCGGGTCTGCCGGCGGCAGGGACCTAAAGAGGGGGCCCTGCGGCTTGGCCGGCCGCTTAGCTGACCGGCGGGAAGCGGTCAAGGGAAGAGTGGGTTGGGGCCCGTGTCAAAAGCTGGAGGTGGTCCAGTGGGGAAGGCCCTGGGGCCCGGTGAAGGAGCCCCAGGAGCGCAAAGTGATTTTCTCGGACTTGACACAGCTCTATCCCCGTTGTCAAAGACTAACCCTAACACTAAAACTTAGCCTATCCCTCAACCTAACCCTCACCAGTGGCTAAGGCCCTGGGGCCCTGTGAAACCTGGACGAGGGTCTCAAGTGCCCACAAAAGCCTCTCCTGCCTGAGCTTCAGACTGGATGCCAGCAAGAGGGACCCTTGTCCTCAGGGCAGGGCGTTCCAGGCGAATGGGGCGGAAAGCAGGCCCCCGGGGCCTTGCCACCAGACCAGTCAGAACCTCCGGAGGGGCCGGGGAGGTGCCCCCAGAGTGGAAAGTGATAATTTCTCGGACTTGACACAGCTCTCTCCCGTTTGTCAAAGCCCATAGGCAGGGCTGTGGGCGTCCCAGGACACTCTGCTCTGAGCTGCCCTTTGGTGGGAGCGATGGGGGCCGGGGCGGGGGGGTTAGAGGGCCGGCCCCGAGGCTCATGGAGGCCCCTGGGTGTCCTGAAGGGAGGGCTGGCTGGTCTGCCCACGCTTGGGGACCTGGGAGGCACCCTGTGAGCAGAGGGCTATGTGCCTTTTCATCCCAGTGGTTGGGGCCATTCCTCTGTGTTTAGGAGTAGGGCAGATTGGCTGGCGCTGCTCGCTCATTGGTCGAATGGACCAGGGGCGTGGTTTCCGGAACCAGGAGGCGGGCCCAGGCCCACAGCTGAGCCCTGTCAAGTCAAGGAGGGGGCGGGGCCAGGTGAGCAGCTGGAGGCGGTCACGGGATCACGGGGGCGGGGCCAGGTGAACAGCCTGAAGTGGTGAGGTAAGCAGGAGAGAGGGTCGCGGGCAGGGACACGGGTGACCAGCAGGCGGGTCTGCCGGCGGCAGGGACCTAAAGAGGGGGCCCTGCGGCTTGGCCGGCCGCTTAGCTGACCGGCGGGAAGCGGTCAAGGGAAGAGTGGGTTGGGGCCCTTGTCAAAAGCTGGAGGTGGTCCAGTGGGGAAGGCCCTGGGGCCCGGTGAAGGAGCCCCAGGAGCGCAAAGTGATTTTCTCGGACTTGACACATCTCTATCCCCGTTGTCAAAGACTAACCCTAACCCTAAAACTTAGCCTACCCCTCAACCTAACCCTCACCAGTGGCTAAGGCCCTGGGGCCCTGTGAAACCTGGACGAGGGTCTCAAGTGCCCACAAAAGCCTCTCCTGCCTGAGCTTCAGACTGGATGCCAGCAAGAGGGACCCTTGTCCTCAGGGCAGGGCGTTCCAGGCGAATGGGGCGGAAAGCAGGCCCCCGGGGCCTTGCCACCAGACCAGTCAGAACCTCCGGAGGGGCCGGGGAGGTGCCCCCAGAGTGGAAAGTGATAATTTCTCGGACTTGACACAGCTCTCTCCCGTTTGTCAAAGCCCATAGGCAGGGCTGTGGCCGTCCCAGGACACTCTGCTCTGAGCTGCCCTTTGGTGGGAGCGATGGGGGCCGGGGCGGGGGGGTTAGAGGGCCGGCCCCGAGGCTCATGGAGGCCCCTGGGTGTCCTGAAGGGAGGGCTGGCTGGTCTGCCCACGCTTGGGGACCTGGGAGGCACCCTGTGAGCAGAGGGCTATGTGCCTTTTCATCCCAGTGGTTGGGGCCATTCCTCTGTGTTTAGGAGTAGGGCAGATTGGCTGGCGCTGCTCGCTCATTGGTCGAATGGACCAGGGGCGTGGTTTCCGGAACCAGGAGGCGGGCCCAGGCCCACAGCTGAGCCCTGTCAAGTCAAGGAGGGGGCGGGGCCAGGTGAGCAGCTGGAGGCAGTCACGGGATCACGGGGGCGGGGCCAGGTGAACAGCCTGAAGTGGTGAGGTAAGCAGGAGAGAGGGTCGCGGGCAGGGACACGGGTGACCAGCAGGCGGGTCTGCCGGCGGCAGGGACCTAAAGAGGGGGCCCTGCGGCTTGGCCGGCCGCTTAGCTGACCGGCGGGAAGCGGTCAAGGGAAGAGTGGGTTTGGGCCCTTGTCAAAAGCTGGAGGTGGTCCAGTGGGGAAGGCCCTGGGGCCCGGTGAAGGAGCCCCAGGAGCGCAAAGTGATTTTCTCGGACTTGACACATCTCTATCCCCGTTGTCAAAGACTAACCCTAACCCTAAAACTTAGCCTACCCCTCAACCTAACCCTCACCAGTGGCTAAGGCCCTGGGGCCCTGTGAAACCTGGACGAGGGTCTCAAGTGCCCACAAAAGCCTCTCCTGCCTGAGCTTCAGACTGGATGCCAGCAAGAGGGACCCTTGTCCTCAGGGCAGGGCGTTCCAGGCGAATGGGGCGGAAAGCAGGCCCCCGGGGCCTTGCCACCAGACCAGTCAGAACCTCCGGAGGGGCCGGGGAGGTGCCCCCAGAGTGGAAAGTGATAATTTCTCGGACTTGACACAGCTCTCTCCCGTTTGTCAAAGCCCATAGGCAGGGCTGTGGGCGTCCCAGGACACTCTGCTCTGAGCTGCCCTTTGGTGGGAGCGATGGGGGCCGGGGCGGGGGGGTTAGAGGGCCGGCCCCGAGGCTCATGGAGGCCCCTGGGTGTCCTGAAGGGAGGGCTGGCTGGTCTGCCCACGCTTGGGGACCTGGGAGGCACCCTGTGAGCAGAGGGCTATGTGCCTTTTCATCCCAGTGGTTGGGGCCATTCCTCTGTGTTTAGGAGTAGGGCAGATTGGCTGGCGCTGCTCGCTCATTGGTCGAATGGACCAGGGGCGTGGTTTCCGGAACCAGGAGGCGGGCCCAGGCCCACAGCTGAGCCCTGTCAAGTCAAGGAGGGGGCGGGGCCAGGTGAGCAGCTGGAGGCGGTCACGGGATCACGGGGGCGGGGCCAGGTGAACAGCCTGAAGTGGTGAGGTAAGCAGGAGAGAGGGTCGCGGGCAGGGACACGGGTGACCAGCAGGCGGGTCTGCCGGCGGCAGGGACCTAAAGAGGGGGCCCTGCGGCTTGGCCGGCCGCTTAGCTGACCGGCGGGAAGCGGTCAAGGGAAGAGTGGGTTGGGGCCCTTGTCAAAAGCTGGAGGTGGTCCAGTGGGGAAGGCCCTGGGGCCCGGTGAAGGAGCCCCAGGAGCGCAAAGTGATTTTCTCGGACTTGACACATCTCTATCCCCGTTGTCAAAGACTAACCCTAACCCTAAAACTTAGCCTACCCCTCAACCTAACCCTCACCAGTGGCTAAGGCCCTGGGGCCCTGTGAAACCTGGACGAGGGTCTCAAGTGCCCACAAAAGCCTCTCCTGCCTGAGCTTCAGACTGGATGCCAGCAAGAGGGACCCTTGTCCTCAGGGCAGGGCGTTCCAGGCGAATGGGGCGGAAAGCAGGCCCCCGGGGCCTTGCCACCAGACCAGTCAGAACCTCCGGAGGGGCCGGGGAGGTGCCCCCAGAGTGGAAAGTGATAATTTCTCGGACTTGACACAGCTCTCTCCCGTTTGTCAAAGCCCATAGGCAGGGCTGTGGGCGTCCCAGGACACTCTGCTCTGAGCTGCCCTTTGGTGGGAGCGATGGGGGCCGGGGCGGGGGGGTTAGAGGGCCGGCCCCGAGGCTCATGGAGGCCCCTGGGTGTCCTGAAGGGAGGGCTGGCTGGTCTGCCCACGCTTGGGGACCTGGGAGGCACCCTGTGAGCAGAGGGCTATGTGCCTTTTCATCCCAGTGGTTGGGGCCATTCCTCTGTGTTTAGGAGTAGGGCAGATTGGCTGGCGCTGCTCGCTCATTGGTCGAATGGACCAGGGGCGTGGTTTCCGGAACCAGGAGGCGGGCCCAGGCCCACAGCTGAGCCGTGTCAAGTCAAGGAGGGGGCGGGGCCAGGTGAGCAGCTGGAGGCGGTCACGGGATCACGGGGGCGGGGCCAGGTGAACAGCCTGTAGTGGTGAGGTAAGCAGGAGATAGGGTCGCGGGCAGGGACACGGGTGACCAGCAGGCGGGTCTGCCGGCGGCAGGGACCTAAAGAGGGGGCCCTGCGGCTTGGACGGCCGCTTAGCTGACCGGCGGGAAGCGGTCAAGGGAAGAGTGGGTTGGGGCCCTTGTCAAAAGCTGGAGGTGGTCCAGTGGGGAAGTCCCTGGGGCCCGGTGAAGGAGCCCCAGGAGCGCAAAGTGATTTTCTCGGACTTGACACATCTCTATCCCCGTTGTCAAAGACTAACCCTAACCCTAAAACTTAGCCTACCCCTCAACCTAACCCTCACCAGTGGCTAAGGCCCTGGGGCCCTGTGAAACCTGGACGAGGGTCTCAAGTGCCCACAAAAGCCTCTCCTGCCTGAGCTTCAGACTGGATGCCAGCAAGAGGGACCCTTGTCCTCAGGGCAGGGCGTTCCAGGCGAATGGGGCAGAAAGCAGGCCCCCGGGGCCTTGCCACCAGACCAGTCAGAACCTCCGGAGGGGCCGGGGAGGTGCCCCCAGAGTGGAAAGTGATAATTTCTCGGACTTGACACAGCTCTCTCCCGTTTGTCAAAGCCCATAGGCAGGGCTGTGGGCGTCCCAGGACACTCTGCTCTGAGCTGCCCTTTGGTGGGAGCGATGGGGGCCGGGGCGGGGGGGTTAGAGGGCCGGCCCCGAGGCTCATGGAGGCCCCTGGGTGTCCTGAAGGGAGGGCTGGCTGGTCTGCCCACGCTTGGGGACCTGGGAGGCACCCTGTGAGCAGAGGGCTATGTGCCTTTACATCCCAGTGGTGGGGGCTATTCCTCTGTGTTTGGGAGCAGGGCAGATGGGCTGGCGCTGCTCGCTCATTGGTCGAATGGACCAGGGGCGTGGATTCCGGAACCAGGAGGCGGGCCCAGGCCCACAGCTGAGCCCAGTCAAGTCAAGGAGGGAGCAGGGCCAGGTGAGCAGCTGGAGGCGGTCACGGGATCACGGGGGCGCGGCCAGGTGAACAGCCTGAAGTGGTGAGGTAAGCAGGAGAGAGGGTCGCGGGCAGGGACACGGGTGACCAGCAGGCGGGTCTGCCGGCGGCAGGGACCTAAAGAGGGGGCCCTGCGGTTTGGCCGGCCGCTTAGCTGACCGGCGGGAAGCCGTAAAGGGAAGAGTGGGTTGGGGCCCGTGTCAAAAGCTGGAGGTGGTCCAGTGGGGAAGGCCCTGGGGCCCGGTGAAGGAGCCCCAGGAGCGCAAAGTGATTTTCTCGGACTTGACACAGCTCTATCCCCGTTGTCAAAGACTAACCCTAACACTAAAACTTAGCCTATCCCTCAACCTAACCCTCACCAGTGGCTAAGGCCCTGGGGCCCTGTGAAACCTGGACGAGGGTCTCAAGTGCCCACAAAAGCCTCTCCTGCCTGAGCTTCAGACTGGATGCCAGCAAGAGGGACCCTTGTCCTCAGGGCAGGGCGTTCCAGGCCAATGGGGCGGAAAGCAGGCCCCCGGGGCCTTGCCACCAGACCAGTCAGAACCTCCGGAGGGGCCGGGGAGGTGCCCCCAGAGTGGAAAGTGATAATTTCTCGGACTTGACACAGCTCTCTCCCGTTTGTCAAAGCCCATAGGCAGGGCTGTGGGCGTCCCAGGACACTCTGCTCTGAGCTGCCCTTTGGTGGGAGCGATGGGGGCCAGGGCGGGGGGGTTAGAGGGCCGGCCCCGAGGCTCATGGAGGCCCCTGGGTGTCCTGAAGGGAGGGCTGGCTGGTCTGCCCACGCTTGGGGACCTGGGAGGCACCCTGTGAGCAGAGGGCTATGAGCCTTTTCATCCCAGTGGTTGGGGCCATTCCTCTGTGTTTAGGAGTAGGGCAGATTGGCTGGCGCTGCTCGCTCATTGGTCGAATGGACCAGGGGCGTGGTTTCCGGAACCAGGAGGCGGGCCCAGGCCCACAGCTGAGCCCTGTCAAGTCAAGGAGGGGGCGGGGCCAGGTGAGCAGCTGGAGGCAGTCACGGGATCACGGGGGCGGGGCCAGGTGAACAGCCTGAAGTGGTGAGGTAAGCAGGAGAGAGGGTCGCGGGCAGGGACACGGGTGACCAGCAGGCGGGTCTGCCGGCGGCAGGGACCTAAAGAGGGGGCCCTGCGGCTTGGCCGGCCGCTTAGCTGACCGGCGGGAAGCGGTCAAGGGAAGAGTGGGTTGGGGCCCTTGTCAAAAGCTGGAGGTGGTCCAGTGGGGAAGGCCCTGGGGCCCGGTGAAGGAGCCCCAGGAGCGCAAAGTGATTTTCTCGGACTTGACACATCTCTATCCCCGTTGTCAAAGACTAACCCTAACCCTAAAACTTAGCCTACCCCTCAACCTAACCCTCACCAGTGGCTAAGGCCCTGGGGCCCTGTGAAACCTGGACGAGGGTCTCAAGTGCCCACAAAAGCCTCTCCTGCCTGAGCTTCAGACTGGATGCCAGCAAGAGGGACCCTTGTCCTCAGGGCAGGGCGTTCCAGGCGAATGGGGCGGAAAGCAGGCCCCCGGGGCCTTGCCACCAGACCAGTCAGAACCTCCGGAGGGGCCGGGGAGGTGCCCCCAGAGTGGAAAGTGATAATTTCTCGGACTTGACACAGCTCTCTCCCGTTTGTCAAAGCCCATAGGCAGGGCTGTGGGCGTCCCAGGACACTCTGCTCTGAGCTGCCCTTTGGTGGGAGCGATGGGGGCCGGGGCGGGGGGGTTAGAGGGCCGGCCCCGAGGCTCATGGAGGCCCCTGGGTGTCCTGAAGGGAGGGCTGGCTGGTCTGCCCACGCTTGGGGACCTGGGAGGCACCCTGTGAGCAGAGGGCTATGTGCCTTTTCATCCCAGTGGTTGGGGCCATTCCTCTGTGTTTAGGAGTAGGGCAGATTGCCTGGCGCTGCTCGCTCATTGGTAGAATGGACCAGGGGCGTGGTTTCCGGAACCAGGAGGCGGGCCCAGGCCCACAGCTGAGCCCTGTCAAGTCAAGGAGGGGGCGGGGCCAGGTGAGCAGCTGGAGGCGGTCACGGGATCACGGGGGCGGGGCCAGGTGAACAGCCTGAAGTGGTGAGGTAAGCAGGAGAGAGGGTCGCGGGCAGGGACACGGGTGACCAGCAGGCGGGTCTGCCGGCGGCAGGGACCTAAAGAGGGGGCCCTGCGGCTTGGCCGGCCGCTTAGCTGACCGGCGGGAAGCGGTCAAGGGAAGAGTGGGTTGGGGCCCTTGTCAAAAGCTGGAGGTGGTCCAGTGGGGAAGGCCCTGGGGCCCGGTGAAGGAGCCCCAGGAGCGCAAAGTGATTTTCTCGGACTTGACACATCTCTATCCCCGTTGTCAAAGACTAACCCTAACCCTAAAACTTAGCCTACCCCTCAACCTAACCCTCACCAGTGGCTAAGGCCCTGGGGCCCTGTGAAACCTGGACGAGGGTCTCAAGTGCCCACAAAAGCCTCTCCTGCCTGAGCTTCAGACTGGATGCCAGCAAGAGGGACCCTTGTCCTCAGGGCAGGGCGTTCCAGGCGATTGGGGCGGAAAGCAGGCCCCCGGGGCCTTGCCACCAGACCAGTCAGAACCTCCGGAGGGGCCGGGGAGGTGCCCCCAGAGTGGAAAGTGATAATTTCTCGGACTTGACACAGCTCTCTCCCGTTTGTCAAAGCCCATAGGCAGGGCTGTGGGCGTCCCAGGACACTCTGCTCTGAGCTGCCCTTTGGTGGGAGCGATGGGGGCCGGGGCGGGGGGGTTAGAGGGCCGGCCCCGAGGCTCATGGAGGCCCCTGGGTGTCCTGAAGGGAGGGCTGGCTGGTCTGCCCACGCTTGGGGACCTGGGAGGCACCCTGTGAGCAGAGGGCTATGTGCCTTTTCATCCCAGTGGTTGGGGCCATTCCTCTGTGTTTAGGAGTAGGGCAGATTGGCTGGCGCTGCTCGCTCATTGGTCGAATGGACCAGGGGCGTGGTTTCCGGAACCAGGAGGCGGGCCCAGGCCCACAGCTGAGCCCTGTCAAGTCAAGGAGGGGGCGGGGCCAGGTGAGCAGCTGGAGGCGGTCACGGGATCACGGGGGCGGGGCCAGGTGAACAGCCTGAAGTGGTGAGGTAAGCAGGAGAGAGAGGGTCGCGGGCAGGGACACGGGTGACCAGCAGGCGGGTCTGCCGGCGGCAGGGACCTAAAGAGGGGGCCCTGCGGCTTGGCCGGCCGCTTAGCTGACCGGCGGGAAGCCGTAAAGGGAAGAGTGGGTTGGGGCCCGTGTCAAAAGCTGGAGGTGGTCCAGTGGGGAAGGCCCTGGGGCCCGGTGAAGGAGCCCCAGGAGCGCAAAGTGATTTTCTCGGACTTGACACAGCTCTATCCCCGTTGTCAAAGACTAACCCTAACACTAAAACTTAGCCTACCCCTCAACCTAACCCTCACCAGTGGCTAAGGCCCTGGGGCCCTGTGAAACCTGGACGAGGGTCTCAAGTGCCCACAAAAGCCTCTCCTGCCTGAGCTTCAGACTGGATGCCAGCAAGAGGGACCCTTGTCCTCAGGGCAGGGCGTTCCAGGCGAATGGGGCGGAAAGCAGGCCCCCGGGGCCTTGCCACCAGACCAGTCAGAACCTCCGGAGGGCCCGGGGAGGTGCCCCCAGAGTGGAAAGTGATAATTTCTCGGACTTGACACAGCTCTCTCCCATTTGTCAAAGCCCATAGGCAGGGCTGTGGGCGTCCCAGGACACTCTGCTCTGAGCTGCCCTTTGGTGGGAGCGATGGGGGCCGGGGCGGGGGGGTTAGAGGGCCGGCCCCGAGGCTCATGGAGGCCCCTGGGTGTCCTGAAGGGAGGGCTGGCTGGTCTGCCCACGCTTGGGGACCTGGGAGGCACCCTGTGAGCAGAGGGCTATGTGCCTTTACATCCCAGTGGTTGGGGCCATTCCTCTGTGTTTAGGAGTAGGGCAGATTGGCTGGCGCTGCTCGCTCATTGGTCGAATGGACCAGGGGCGTGGTTTCCGGAACCAGGAGGCGGGCCCAGGCCCACAGCTGAGCCCTGTCAAGTCAAGGAGGGGGCGGGGCCAGGTGAGCAGCTGGAGGCGGTCACGGGATCACGGGGGCGGGGCCAGGTGAACAGCCTGAAGTGGTGAGGTAAGCAGGAGAGAGGGTCGCGGGCAGGGACACGGGTGACCAGCAGGCGGGTCTGCCGGCGGCAGGGACCTAAAGAGGGGGCCCTGCGGCTTGGCCGGCCGCTTAGCTGACCGGCGGGAAGCGGTCAAGGGAAGAGTGGGTTGGGGCCCTTGTCAAAAGCTGGAGGTGGTCCAGTGGGGAAGGCCCTGGGGCCCGGTGAAGGAGCCCCAGGAGCGCAAAGTGATTTTCTCGGACTTGACACATCTCTATCCCCGTTGTCAAAGACTAACCCTAACCCTAAAACTTAGCCTACCCCTCAACCTAACCCTCACCAGTGGCTAAGGCCCTGGGGCCCTGTGAAACCTGGACGAGGGTCTCAAGTGCCCACAAAAGCCTCTCCTGCCTGAGCTTCAGACTGGATGCCAGCAAGAGGGACCCTTGTCCTCAGGGCAGGGCGTTCCAGGCGAATGGGGCGGAAAGCAGGCCCCCGGGGCCTTGCCACCAGACCAGTCAGAACCTCCGGAGGGGCCGGGGAGGTGCCCCCAGAGTGGAAAGTGATAATTTCTCGGACTTGACACAGCTCTCTCCCGTTTGTCAAAGCCCATAGGCAGGGCTGTGGGCGTCCCAGGACACTCTGCTCTGAGCTGCCCTTTGGTGGGAGCGATGGGGGCCGGGGCGGGGGGGTTAGAGGGCCGGCCCCGAGGCTCATGGAGGCCCCTGGGTGTCCTGAAGGGAGGGCTGGCTGGTCTGCCCACGCTTGGGCTTAATTCGAGTTAAGATCACATGAAACACTGTATGAATCCTATATTCTTTACTTAAAGGAGAGTAGAGTGGTAAATGTGTGTTATACAAGGCAGAATACCATTGAAATAGAGAAAGAAACACGTTCGGCAGCTTTGGAAAGCCTTACACTTCACTGAAATGTAGTACTACACTCTATAACACAGTTGAGAGACAATGTTTCCGAGCTGCCTCAGTTAATAACAGTGTGTAGGAAGTTGTTTGATAAAGTGGGCAAAGCTTATACTTGGACCAGAAGGCAGAATATTGGAAACTACATGAAAATATGGATAATTCAGAGAAAATGACTGTAAACGGATGAGAACTTGTTTAGAACAGCTCAAAGAGATTCTCCGGTCAGTTCTTAGTGTAGTAAAGGTAGCTAAGATCCGGGAAATCCTTAATTCGAGTTAAGATGACAAGAAAAACTGTATGAATCCTATATTCTTTACTTTAAGGAGACTAGAGTGGTAAATGTGTGTTATACAAGGCAGAATACCATTGAAATAGAGAAAGAAACACGTTCGGCAGCTTTGGAAAGCCTTACACTTCACTGAAATGTAGTACTATACTCTATAACAGAGTTGAGAGACAATGTTCCCGAGCATCCTCAGTTCATAACAGTGTGTAGGAAGTTGTTTGATAAAGTGGGCAAAGCTTATACTTGGACCAGAAGGCAGAATATAGGAAACTACATGAAAACATGGATAATTCAGAGAAAATGACTGTAAAGAGATGAAAAATTGTTGAGAACAGCTCAAAGAGATTCTCCAAGTCAGTTCTTAGTGTAGAAAAGGTAGCTAAAATCCGGGAAATCCTTAATTCAAGTTAAGATGACATGAAACACTGTATGAATCCTATATTCTTTACTTAAAGGAGACTAGAGTGGTAAATGTGTGTTATACAAGGCAGAATACCATTGAAATAGAGAAAGAAACACGTTCGGCAGCTTTGGAAAGCCTTACACTTCACTGAAATATAGTACTACACTCTATAACACAGTTGAGAGACAATGTTCCCGAGCTGCCTCAATTAATAACAGTGTGTAGGAAGTTCTTTGATAAAGTGGGCAAAGCTTATACTTGGACCAGAAGGCAGAATATAGGAAACTACATGAAAACATGGATAATTCAGAGAAAATGATTGTAAACAGATGAGAACTTGTTTAGAACAGCTCAAAGAGATTCTCCGGTCAGTTCTTAGTGTAGAAAAGGTAGCTAAGGTCCGGGAAATCCTTAATTCAAGTTAAGATCACATGAAACACTGTATGAATCCTATATTCTTTACTTAAAGGAGACTAGAGTGGTAAATGTGTGTTATACAAGGCAGAATACCATTGAAATATAGAAAGAAACACGTTCGGCAGCTTTGGAAAGCCTTACACTTCACTGAAATATAGTACTACACTCTATAACACAGTTGAGAGACAATGTTCCCGAGCTGCGTCAGTTCATAACAGTGTGTAGGAAGTTGTTTGATAAAGTGGGCAAAGCTTATACTTGGTACAGAAGGCAGAATATAGGAAACTACATGAAAACATGGATAATTCAGAGAAAATGACTGTAAACAGATGAGAACTTGTTTAGAACAGCTCAAAGAGATTCTCCGGTCAGTTCTTAGTGTAGAAAAGGTAGATAAGATCCGGGAAATCCTTAATTCAAGTTAAGATGACAAGAAAAACTGTATGAATCCTATATTCTTTACTTAAAGGAGACTAGAGTGGTAAATGTGTGTTATACAAGGCAGAATACCATTGAAATAGAG
The DNA here is from genome assembly GCF_964339955.1 of Pipistrellus hanaki. NCBI lineage: Eukaryota > Metazoa > Chordata > Mammalia > Chiroptera > Vespertilionidae > Pipistrellus > Pipistrellus hanaki. Next base: position 223 of record NW_028182280.1, on the reverse strand, counting down.
AAAGAAACACGTTCGGCAGCTTTGGAAAGCCTTACACTTCACTGAAATGTAGTACTACACTCTATAACACAGTTGAGAGACAATGTTCCCGAGCATCCTCAGTTCATAACAGTGTGTAGGAAGTTGTTTGATAAAGTGGGCAAAGCTTATACTTGGACCAGAAGGCAGAATATAGGAAACTACATGAAAACATGGATAATTAAGAGAAAATGACTGTAAACGG